>NC_138207.1:58427407-58874907 GCF_964194415.1 Vipera berus
ATGGGGATCTTGCAGATCTTGCCCTGCCTTTCACCCCACGGTTACCTTCTGTTCTTGATGAGCTCACGAGTGCTCAAGGACAAAATAGGGCAGGGCAGAGCCGGCAGTTAAAAATAGGATGCAGATAAAAGGAAAGGTAAGGAGGGGTTCAGGTTGAGAGGAGAGGCTGCGTAGCCTTAGTGTAACTCCTGTTTGGGCTGACTGGGTTGCCTGCGATGGGCTCTGACAGTGGAACAGAATGGAATAGAAAATATGGAATGGAATGGAACAGAACGTAGAACAGAACAGAACAGAACAGAACAGAACAGAACAGAACAGAACAGAATAGAATAGAATAGAATAGAATAGAATAGAATAGAATAGAATAGAATAGAATAGAAATATAGAAAGTGAATGGAATAGAATAGAATAGAATAGAAATATAGAAAGTGAATAGAATAGAATAGAATAGAATAGAATAGAATAGAATAGAATAGAATAGAATAGAATAGAAATATAGAAAGTGAATAGAATAGAATAGAATAGAATAGAATAGAAATATAGAAAGTGAATAGAATAGAATAGAATAGAATAGAATAGAATAGAATAGAATAGAATAGAATAGAATAGAATTATAGAAAGTGAATAGAATAGAATAGAATAGAATAGAAATATAGAAAGTGAATAGAATAGAATAGAATAGAATAGAATAGAATAGAATAGAATAGAATAGAATAGAATAGAATAGAGCTGGAAGGGACCTTGGAGGTCTTCTAGTCTAGCCCCTTGCTCAAGCAGGAGGACCTATACCAGTGGTGGTGAACCTATGGCACGCCTGCCAGAGGTGGCACTCAGAGCCCTCTCTGTTGGCACGTGCGCCACCACCGCTGCCAGCAGCAGGTCCTTGTCGGTTGGTGGACTGGAAGAAAAGGGAGGGGGAAGCATTTTACATGCGTGCATGCGCGCACGGGGCCACGAGCAGGCACATGCTGCAAAGGGGGCGGGGCTAGTGCCTGCGTGATACTCACTAGCCCAGCCCCGTTCTCACGTGGTGCGGTGCCTTGTATCTGCACCCTGCGGCGCGGCGGTTGGCATTTTTGTGCCTTGCGGTACGGTGGCCCATTTTTTGCTCCCCCTTTTTTTCGTGCCAGAGGCGGCACTCAGAGGCGCCTCCCTGTCCCCTCCCCTGAGGGCACCAGAATGCCGATGCTGCCTTGGCACTTTGTGATAAACAAGTGGGTTTTGGCTTGCGGTTTGGGCACTCGGTCTCTAAAAGTTTCGCCACCACTGACCGATACCATCTCAGACAGGTGAATGTCCAGTCTCTTCTTAAAAACCTCCAGTGATGGAGCACTCTTGATTTCTGGTGGCAAGCTGTTCCACTGGGCAGCTGAGAGAAAGGGGCGGCAGAAGCTGCATCCCCCGAAAGAAGTCTTCGCCGAGAAAATGGGCGCTGAGACGCCTCATTCTCTCGCTCAGCGGAGACTTCTTTCGCGAGATCCAGCCTCTGCCGTGCTGCACCGAGAGAACAGCAAGCCGCCCCATTCTCTCGGCAGAGCACTCCACCGCCCCATTCTCTCGGCGGCTTGCCACCCCGTTCTCTCATCTCAGCAGAGACGTCTTTCGGGGGATCCAGCCTCCAGCTGCTGCATTTCCCAGCCTCGGCTTATACTCGAGTCAATAACTTTTACCAGTTTTTTGGGGTAAAATTGGGGGTCTCGGCTTATACTCGAGTCGGCTTATACTCAAGTATATACGGTAGTTTAATGACATATTCTTCCTAAAATTACATCTCTGAAGAATTGCTTGCTGTAGAAAAAAATAGGGAAAAATGTATTAATAAGCATATTTGTAGCTCAGGGTTGAAATGAGGGGTCCTTGGTGCTCTCTGAGCTTGCTTGTTTTCTTGTAGACATTTCATTGCCCTAACTAGGTAACTTCATCAGTGCTAGTCCTAGGACTAGCTAGTACTAAACTCATACTAGCACTGATGATGTTACCTAGTTCGGGTAATGAAACATCTGCAAGAAAACAAGCAAGCTCAGAGAGCACCCGGACCACTAATAAGCACATTTACAGTTAATGCTTAGAGCAGTGGTTCTCAACCTTTTCTTCACCGTGGACCCTGTTTAAATACCCTGTTTTTGTGGCTATGGATCATAGGCATGGACTCTCAAGATTTAACTCAAGATTTAAATCATAACATTTCTTCAAGCCTTTGTGGACTCTCTGTGACGACATTGCGGGCCCCACAAGGGTTACAGGATCTGTTCTTTTTGTAAGGGGGGCTGGATGTCAATGCTGCAAACATTGACATGTTTTTGTACTGACAATATAAGAGGCAGCTTTTTGTTTAAACTGCTTCGCTTTGAATCACAGAAGGGAGGGAAATGTCAAACGGCTATTTTGAGAAGATAAGAAATAGCTGTACACAGAAAGGGAAGTGAAACTTCATATGTAAAACTAATTGGATAATGTGATTTATGACATGTAAATAAGGGTGGGAAATGTGTATGATACGAGGGAGGAGAATTCAGATTCTGGCATCCATCCCTGAGTGCCGATTCTGCGTTTCATTATTAAGACTTTTTAGATAAAAAATGCCTGAAATTTGTTTAAACTGTCTCATTAATCGGAACCATGACAGTCTGCAGATCACAGGTTGAGAACCACTGGCATGCAAAATAGGCCAGAACTATGTCATTTCCTCTGCAGATTTGAATATCTGGGGAAGCTTATTTTACCCTTTTTATCATCTGGTACTAAGAGCAGGATAAATTTACTCCCTTGTTGACTCTCTTGCTTTGGAAAAAAAATGAATTCACACAAATTCCAAAACTGAAATAACCAGTCAAGAGAAAATGAGGGTCTTGTCTTAAAAAGAACAACTTGTACTTTTTTAAACAAAAGTTTCCCTTCTTTTTTCCCCCCTCCCTTATTTTAAGTTTAGAGCCAAGCTCCTGCAAGGCACTCATTAATAGATGTCAGTAGAAGAGAGATACTGCTTCTTCACAGCTGGTGGGAAGGGGGGGGGGTTCAGTTGGTGTCATCTGGAGATATACTTTGAGGCCTGTGTTAATAAGTCAAACAAGGTGTTCTCATTTTATATACTACCAGCTGTGAAGAAGCAGTATATACATAAATGTCAGATGATTGCCCTCCTATAATCCATTTTCATTTCTTTCAGGCAAAAAAAAAAGGATAATCAGAAACAATGTGGGGAGAAAATGTTTTGAAATCTTGTTTCAAAACCTGTTTGGCCTTAAAGCAAGTCAGTAGGTTTAATTCAGTAAAGTGTGCCGCAGCTTCTTCATTGATTATTGTGAGAATAGAAAAGTTTCCCTTGCTACTGCCATGCTTAGTCCTTCCTTTACAATTAAGGTGGCTTGACTTACATGTCATTTGAATGGATTATATACTTCATGGATTTAAAATATAAAATGTTGAGACTTTGCTAGAATTTAATGAGAATTTCCTAATGAAAATGTAGTTAGTTCTGATTGTACAGTTGGAAATGAGCCAATTATTTCTACTTGTTCATTCCAATGTATAATAAACAATATACCCTCAGAATCTCTTAAGTAGCAGAGATAAACTTTACAGCTAAATTGCTTTTAAAAACTATGGTCTAACAAGCAATCAACATAAGAAACAATTATAAATGAATTATAATGCATCTGCCTTGTTATGAGGCAGAAAAAGTTTCTAGGCTCATGTATCTACAGAAGAATAAGGACTGGGGCTGCATTTACTGAAGCACATACACTGAATCCATAAGATGGAAATGAGTCCCATGCAGAGTGAGAGAGAAGCATGCTTTGCAATGCTTCAGGAGTCTGGAAGTCTTTACCTGAAAGTTTCATAACCTGTATTGCTTCTTCCCCCAAAATCTCAAGTTTCAAAGGTAGATCCCAGTGCTGCTTCTCAAGTTCTGATAAGTTGCTTGATTTGAGTAGGGGTGGATTCTAGATCTGCTCAAGCAGAGTTCCCCAACCTTTCTGGGTTGGCAGCCCAGAGCAGGAGTGGAGGGGAGGGGAAAGAGGGGATGAATTGGGGGGCATGCATGCAAGTGGGACTGCAAGCTCCCGCAATGAGGCTCGTGCAAGTGGTGGAACTCACATTTAGAGATTTTAGCATACAGTTTGGCAGCCCTTAGTTTCTGGAGGACCGCTCTCACTAATTTCATGTGCTCCGCTTTTGTTTCAGTGTAAATTAAAATGTCACCAAGTATACTAGCACCCCCTTATACAAATGCTTATGCAGAACATCATTGATTAACTGCATGAACACAGCAGGGGCTCCCTGTAGCCCAAAATGGAGCACTTTGAACTGGAAACAAATAAGTGGGCAATTGAAAGCAGTTTTCCACTTGATCCCTTCCCTGATTTTCACTTGGTAATACACTTCCCGCAAGTCCAATTTTGTAAACATCTTGCCCTTAGCCAAGTGGGCCAGCATGTCCTACATTAGGGGCAAAGGGTAGGCATTCTCCACACACACTGCGTTGAGCCCTCTATAGTCCATGAATAGACGAAGGGTCCCATCTTTTTTTTCTCGGAACAGGACTGGAGTCGCCACCTTGGGCCGTGCTGACTGTATGAAACCTTGACCCAGGTTCTTGTCAATGAATAGCTGCAGCTCTTTCAGTTCCCATGGGGTCAGAGAATACAATTTTGATTTGGGTAGCTTGGCCCCCAGTAGGATCTCTACAGCAGAGTCTGTGGGTTGGTGAAGGGAGAGCTCATCTGACCCCTTTTCACTAAACATATCCCCGGTCCCGATATTCCTTGCTATGGTGGGGAGATCTCTCCCCTGCACGGCTGCACCAGATTCACACATCTGGGCATTTGCCTTCTGGGTATTTCCTCACTCTCAGGAGGGGTTGCCCATCTGGATTTTTAATAGTCCTCCAGTTTACATAGCGGTTCCATTTCTTTAGCCAGGCTAGCTCTAGCACTAGGGGTCTTTCCATCCCAGGTGCTACCGTGAAGCTCAAAGTCTGTGAGTGGGCCCCCATTTGCATCTCTATGGGTTCAGTGAGGAAAATAGCTGGGATGCCACCTGCAATCAAGTCATCGGGACCTTGAGTCACTTTAGCCTGATCCCCAGTTTCTCAACTAGTTCTGGGTTTACCAGGCATCTAGTCTAACAGGCCTGTTAAGTTAGCTTTTAGTCCTGAATCTCAAAAGCTCTGTTCTATGGGAATTGTAATGGGTGTAATTGGGCCATCTACCAGGGGAGTGTTGTCGGAGTCTCTGTTCGTCAACTCCTGGCTATTGTCTGGTGGGGTTGGTGTTCCTGCCACTTGTTTTGGTGCTGGGGTGAACTCGACAATCTCCACTCCCTTCAGTGCAATTTCTCTGGACCATGGCGGTGCCTTGGTGGCCTTCCCCACAGGGCTGGGGTTTGCTTTGCTCTGTGCCCTTCTTAGCTGCACTTAAAATATGCAGTGGAGTGAACCTGCTGAGCTGGTGGTTTGACCACCTCCCTCTTCGGTGGGGGCGATTTCTTCCATGGTCAAGCTACTCAGTTCTTGTTGCATACTTGATCAGTCTCCACTTCCTCTGCTAGGATGTACCAATTATGGAGGGTCACAGAGGCCCCCCTCGAGATATAGGCATTGTTCAGGTTGTTGTTCAATCCATCTTTGAAGCAGCTGATGAGGATGTTTTCTGGCCAGTCATTAAGCTAACATGCCTGATAATGAAACTCCTTGGTGTACTTAGCCACAACCTGGCAATTCTGCCTCATGGTCTTCATGTGGTCTCTCACTTTGTGGTCGGCCAGGGGATCCTCAAACCAACAGCAGAGTGTCATCACAATGCAGTTGATGTTCCTCAGCTCGGGTGCATTTGTGTTGTGCAGGTGACCATCCAGTGAGCCACCACCAGGGTGATGCTTCTCACTTGGGGATCTCCAGCCCATTTTCCTGTAGGTCAAGAACCCTAACCCCACTGAACACCCCACCCAGGGGTGGAGTGTTGTGTCTCTTTGGTTTTGCCATGCCAGCACCCCCGAGAGTTGGGTATTCTTTGTGCTGTTCCCGCAACCATGGTGCCACACTGATCATTATGGACAAAGGATACAGCTTTCTACAGCATTGATTATTTATCCATCCACATGAAGACTTAGTGTTCCAGAAGTGGTCAACTTGTAACCTACCAGAAATGTTGAGTTACAATCATTTCAGACCAATAATGTCAATGGCCAGAGACTGATTTGGTCTGATTGGCAGCTGATGGAAAGCCTAGAACAGGAGTAGACAACCTTGGCTGTTTTATGACTCGTGGACTTCAACTCCCAGAATTCCTGAGACAGTTTTACATTACAATTTTTTTTTAAATTTAGCTATACTGAGTCTACTAACTGTGGTGGGGAAAAAATAGTTTTAATTACGAGTCATAAAAAAAGCCAAGGTTGCCTACACCTGGCCTAGAAGATAACCCAGCTAACATTCCAAAACACACAGTTGCTTTAAATCTCTGTTTACTTGCACTGACATAATATTTACAGCACCCCCTTTTTAAGGCTTTGCATTGTTTTAACAGGCAATTGTTTACAGGAAGTGAATTTTTACCTGTTATCTGAGATTCCAAAATTTTTTCCAAGTGTGCACTTGTGAATATCTGCCTAAAAGGGCAAGTGCTCTGTTGCTGAACTCTGATCCATTTCCCATCTTATTTTTTTAATTTATGTGTTTATTATTTCTGCCCATCTCAGATATGAGACTCTGGATGGCTTACCATAAAGTAGATAAAAACAAAATGCATACTATGAAATAGAAACACATAAAAGCCAAGAATCGTGAAATAACCATCAACAGAAAGAAACTCTTGTCATTATTCTAGTACCACAAACCCAGGCACAGAATTTTGTGGGGTTCTGAAACATAAGGTGCATAAATAAAGCCAAAAAAATATCTGTCACTAAAATCTTGTACCCATTTTCCTACAAATAGGTTTCACTGATACCAGTTGAACATACTTAAAAATGAAGATGTATTTACAATTGCACTGTACATTTCTCATCATCCTTTAGCTTTGTATGTGCTAATAAAGTTTAGATATTCATAGCTAAATTTATAAAATTATGATTTCCTGGAAGCAAGATAAATTTCATGCAAATAAAGCAGGAGCGCTGTCTGTTAATTATCACAAGATGTATCGTGAAAAATATATGCTTAAGAAATATTTCCCCACGTTCTTTATTGAAAATAGTAGAACTTTTATATATTTTAAACTTCTCCTACAACAACTCCAACAGACAGAGCTGGAAAAATAGAGTATCAGCCTTACCAGGTATTTATTTATTTATTTATTATTTAGATTTATATACCGCCCTTTCCCGAAGGACTCAGGGCGGTTTACAGGATATTCAAAAGAAAATCAATACAAAAGTTAAAACAATTAAAAAAGATTAAATGAAACCCTGAGAGAAAATAAAAACCCCAGTTAAAATTAAAAGTAAAAATTCTCAGCCTGGGCCAGAGAGCTCAAAGAGCCAGGTCTTCAGGTCCCGGTGGAATGAACGGAGATTGGGGGCAGTCCTAAGCTCCGCGGGCAGCTGGTTCCAAAGGGCAGGCGCGCCCACTGAGAAGGCCCTATCCCTGGGTGTTACCCGCCGGCAATCTTTAACCAGCAGCACCCTGAGAAGACCCTCCCTGTGGGAGTGCACTGGACGAAGGGAGCTTGATGCTGGCAGCAGGTATTCCCTCAGATATCCTGGACCGAAGCCATATAGGGCTTTATAGGTCATCACCAGCACCTTGAATCTCACCCGAAGGGCAACCGGAAGCCAATGCAGCTCGCAGAGACCATACAGAAAACACAGCCAGACAAGATAATTCTAACTTAATGTAAAGCTACATTAACAGAATTTCACAAGTCTGAAAGTAACATTCTGCAGCCTTAGAATTTAGGGACGATCTCTTCTGAGCTCGTTTCACCCATTATGCAGTTGTGGGCTATGATGTCTCCCATCTGACTGTTGCCTAGGTAGCATCTTTTCACTCTGTCTCCCAAGGTCTTCCCTACATTACTCAAATTGTCACATATTGTCACAACTTCTTTTATAAATCTCATGGATTCCTGTATTTCAGAAAAACAAATAAGAAAATCACAGCCAGACTATAAAATTCCTTAGGCCTACAGGGTTTTGTTTTGTTTTTTTGAAAACAATTATATGTGTATACATGTGAATGTTGTTATGTAGCCACAAACAAAGTAGAACCCCTCTTGATTGCTGTTGGCCAGTGGTGGGATTCAGCCAGTTTGCACCAGTTTGGCAGAATCAGTCGCTAATTTTTTGTTGCCCAGTCCCAGAATGGACTTCCGGAAGCGGCATCCACACAGAGAACCGGTTGTTCACATATTTGAATCCCACCACTGCTTTTGACCCTTATCTAACTCTGACCAGGTGCTGACCATTAGCTGAGAAGATTGCTAATTGCTATGCAATCACTTAATGTGTGGACATGGTTTTTCATGCCTGACGATTCCCATCACGGTCCAAAGAACGATGTGTTTATTATAGTGAAAGCTGATAGCATATTAGCATATTAAAAACAGATACCATAATATATGATACATGTATGTCAAATTATATTAGGCGCATATTACTCATGAAGGAGATTCCTAAAAGCACTGCAGAGCCAAGAGATCAAACATATGGATCATAAAACAAACCAATCCATTTGTGCCATTACTGACCAGGCTCAAATTATCATATTTGGGACACATGATGTCAAGACCTAGCTCTCTAGATAAATCTATAATACTGGGAAAGGTGAAAGAAAAGAAAAAAGGAAGATCCAACAGCAAGGTGAATTGACTCAATGACAGTGGTGATGAATACGCTGCTTGTAGATCTGAAGGGGCAGATTGGGAACAGATCAAACTAAGAATTTACACTGACTTAATAGCTCATTATCATGTGCAGATCCAAGCAGTGCAGTATTTGTAATTGTCAGGTGGAAATTTTGTCAACGTGCATATTCCTTGTCCCAATTGTGGTCAGTTTGGAAGGTCATATAGGAGCCGTGGCCAGGGGGGCTTTTGCCCAGGTTCGCCTGGTGCGCCAGTTGCGGCCCTATCTGGACCGAGACGCCCTATGTACAGTCACTCATGCGCTTGTGACCTCTCGGATAGACTACTGCAATGCTCTCTACATGGGGCTGCCCTTGAGGACCACTCGGAGGCTTCAGCTGGTGCAGAATGCGGCCGCACGAGTTGTGATGGGGGTTTCCCAATACTCCCATGTAATGCCTCTTCTCCGCGAGCTGCATTGGCTTCCAGTTGCCCTCCGGGTGAGATTCAAGGTGCTGGTAATGACCTATAGAGCCCTAAATGGCATGGGTCCGGAATATCTTCGGGAGCACCTGCTGCCAGCATCAACTTCCCATCGTCCTGTGCGCTCCCACAGGGAGGGCCTCCTCAGGGTGCCGCCGGTCAGGGAGTGCCGGCTGGCGGCCCCCAGGGGGAGAGCATTCTCGGTGGGCGTGCCTGCCCTTTGGAATCAGCTGCCTGTGGAACTCCGGATGGCCCCCGACCTTCGCTCGTTTCGCCGGAACCAAAAAACTTGGCTATTTGAGCTTGCTGGCCTGGACTGAGGGTTTTGGGTTAAGGTTTTAATTTTTAATTATTTTGGGGCTATTTAATTTAATTTAATTTAATTTTAACCTGTATATATTGTACTGTTTTAATTTGCCCTGTAAACTGCACCGAGTCCCTCGGGAAAAGGGCGGTATATAAATCTAAATAAATAAATAAATAAATAAATAAATAAATAAATAAATAAATAAATAAATAAATAAATAAATAAATATATTGAGGACTACCTGTGCTGGAAATGTACTGAGCCAAAACAGAGCAGCAATATTTTCACTGATGTTGTAGAGCAGCAGAAAGCAACCTCTGTTGCCTATCGATCCCATCCCCACAATCATTATACTTCACAACTATTTATGTCAGCCTTGTATGTATATGTCACTTCTCTTACACAGCTGTAAAACGTACTGTTAGCTTCAAATAGTGTATAGCATACAATTAACAAACTAGTGTTTTTCCCCTGTGGAGAGAAGAATGCTGGCAATAACCATACAGTTCTAAAGAGCTTCTAAATAAACCAAAATCGAGGGATGAACAAATCACTGATTAAAATCACACACTCTCAAGGGACCTGTAGCTAATAAGACAGGTAGGAAGAAAAGGGAAAAACTGGGAAGCGTGTTCAGCCTGCCCTGGTGTTACTGCCATGGAGGAAATGGAATGGGAGCATTCCAGTCCAAGAGAGTCACTTGATAGCCAACTCTAATAGCAAGGCACAATGGGAAGCAACACTGAATAGAGCCCAGAGTGAGTTATTTGGTAATTCTAGCCATTTCTCAGAGCATCTATGACAACATGCCAAAGCCAGCTCGCCACAGCCAAGTTGTTGCAATCATCCAACACCTGGTACATAAACGGGACTTTTCCCATAGTTCCAAAACTTTGCACAGGTGTATGTCATCCTAGCAAAGAAGTACGAGGGAGTGCATCCTGCCAAACAATGTGCCACATATGAAAGGCTGTTTGAGTTTGTTAAAACCTGATGGCTGACACCCAGCCGTGTTCCATTCACTGTGCCTTTGAATTGGCTGCCATGAATGCCATCAGGGAATGCTTCCCGGAAGTGGCTTTGAAGGGGTGCCTTTTTCATCTAGCACAACATATGAGGAAGCAGTTGGTTAGAGATGGAACTGCATATGAGTACAATACAGATGCGGAGTTCGCTGTGAGAGCAAAAATGGTTGTGGCCTGGCTTTTGTGCCTGTCCAGACTTGGATGAATATGTTGCTGCTCTTGAAGATTATCTGCTGGGACAGCTGCTCCATCTCCTGCACTGGCTTGAGGTTACCTATGTAGGTCGTCCAGCCAGGAGGGGACAAGGAAGACAGCCACCTTTGTTCCCAACAGCCATGTGGAATCTTTTCTAGCGAGCACAGATGGCAGAGGATCATACAAACAAACACTCAAAAGCAGCTCTTCGAAGACTCCAAGCACAATTGGGCATGTGCCATCCAACTGTTTGGAAGTTTATAGATGGCCTACACAAAGTTCAACAAGACAAGTGTAATGTAGTGGGTCCAACGCAAGGAAGAGACGCCAGCCGGAGTATGTGTTCAGCTCTTTATTTGGGGGGGGGGGAACGTACTGGAGAACAAGGGCTACCTGGCCTCCTTATATACCTAGCCAGGCAGGCGGCCAGCCAATGGGGTTGGCCCTAGGTTTCCCGCCGAAACTAGGTTTCCCGCCAAAACTGTCCAGGCCACTCCCCCTGGTGGCTGTTGCTATGCAGATGCCTGCACCAGGATACATAACAACAAGGATGCATTTTATGAACAACTCTTATCAGGACACGGCCCTCCAATGAAACTAAAGAAACACTGCAGTGCATACCAATAGATTGCCCGGATTGTCGGTGAATACGGCAACTGAAACCCTCTTGATTACTTGTGTGCCGTAGCACACAATTATCAAATAGACTAATGAAAGCTGTGGGTTTTTTAAAAAAAAAATACAAGCATTTATTGCGGCCATTTTAATTAAAAGAAACTTTGTGCAAAACAGGAATATTGAAGAAGCTAGTTGATTGCAAAACAGTTGGCATGATATTGTCACTTCTTCAGATGCTTTTTTTGTGCCTTCAGGGAAATAAGGGAGGGGTGTCTCCTTTAAAAATGTTAAATAAATCACTATTGTTAGGATATCATCTCACTGCAAAATGGATATTTCACTTATTTGTTTATAATAATAATTTTTACTTCGTTTTCTGTATTCAGACTTTGGTTGGTTGCTTCTCCACAAGTCACAGAAATTCAGAAAGTGGGGCCCAGATTTAGTGGCAGTGTTTGCATTCCTTTACTTTTAACTGGACTGTGGCTTAACATAACAGTGGTGATCTCAGTTATGAGACCAGCAGCACTGAACACAATTGCATGTGTACTTTGGACACACTGGAGAGCAAAAAAATTGTGCGCACGTTCCCTAGGTGCACTAAGCCTGCTCAGAAGTTAATGGATCTTGTTTCCCTTATTTCCTTCTGGGAAACAGTGCAAAACTGTGCAACTGGTCTTTGCAAATTAGTGAAGCATAGTTCTTAGAACTGTCTAAGTTATGGATTTCCCAAGCCTACTACTTTATATCCTGTAAATGCTATTTGGTTTCCAAGATAGGAGTCTCAAGAACTATTAATTCAGTCATGTATGTCTCACTCAGATAATCCTTTAACTTTCTGAAGAAAGCCTTGTTTTGTGAAACGAGACTTCTTGGCACTGTGGGGTAACAATGCACATGATCTCTTAAACTAATTCTTTTCCTGATATATGGTACATGTTCTATCTGTGTAACAATAAAACGTTTCGGAGAGCTTTGACCTTCTTCATTTTCCCACTTAACTAGATCACTCATTCTTAGAATCTTCTTCATAGGAAAATAATTGTGATTGTGCTGGCTTAACTGGTATTTCAATGCCTTGAAAATAATTAAATTTAATGACAAGGTCATATTTTTACAGATATAATGCAACTTTGCAGTGAATCGTGGATAGAATTAAATCCAAAGTCCTATTTCCTATGTTCATTTCTATAAATCTTTATTCTGAGAAACTGGACACCTTATCTCTTTTATCAAGACAATATATCCATCCAATTAATGTAAAGTATTATTATACTCTTTCTCTGGTGAGTATTTCCTTGAATTTATTTTCCATATCAGGGTCATCCAAATAATTTCCATTATTAGATTTGTTTGTCCTACAAGGAAAGGGAGATGCCAGATATTCAACGTGGTTTTAGAAGAAGCCAAGCAACAAGAAACATACTTGATGCATGTTACATAATCAAGAAAGAGCACTGGTGAATTTTGGTGTTGAAGATTCTTGAGAACATCATGAATAGCCAAACCTGCTAAAGCCAAACCTGCAGAGAAAGAGTACAATAATAGTTTACATTAATTGTCTTCACATAGACTGGATGAATATATTGTGGTCATGATAAAAGAGATACAGCAAAGTGTCCAGATTCTCAGAATTATTAATGATTATGGTCAGTACAAGACCATAGGCTCTTTGTCCCCTACCTCCCCAAAATCACCAGCCATGTAAAATGATTCACATCTTTAATCTGATTTTGCACTTGGCAAATCAGTTCCTGACCTAAATAATTCCTCATCGCCACAAGATGGCAGTGAAACCATGCATAGTACTGAAATCAGGAACATTTAATTACTACTGGAGAAAGAAGTCATCATTATACTTAAGGGGGTTTGGTTTGGTTTAACAAAACTTGATCTGGATGGAGTAGATAGATTGGTTTTAGTCTAATTTAGATTATCTGTTCTGAAACCCCAGAACAAAACTTTTTACAGCTTTCAGTCAGGGAAAACAAAGGTCAAAGAAATATTAACTATTTAAAAACCAAATTTTGAGATGCTTGTAGAGTAAACCTGCCGGAAGATCTGTTGTGTGGTTGTTGTTGTTTTTTAATGCTGGTTGTGCTTTGCAAATTAAATGACCAAAATAATGAGTCCTGTCATAGGAAGCCTCCTTATGCAAGTTGTCAGACTACTGAACCATTCATGTCTAAGCAATTCTATTGTGGTTTATTTTATTTTTATTTATTTTTATTTTAATTCCATTTATATCCCGCCCTTCTCCGAAGACTCAGGGCGGCTTACAAGCTTAGCAGTAGCCTTCATTCTATGTATATGCCTGCTTATTAGGGCTTTCACACACACCCCAAGCGGCATTATTACAAAGTCAGCTTATTGCCCCCAACAATCTGGGTCCTCATTTTACCTACCTCGGAAGGATGGAAGGCTGAGTCAACCTTGAGCCTGGTGGGACTCGAACCTGCACTAATTGCAGGCAGCTGGTGTTACTTAAGGAGGCATTAGCCCACTGCTCTACCAAGGCTTAGGTGACATAGGATGTAAGACACCCTTTTCTCCCAGTTTAGATGGTAGGAATTGATGCCGCCCCATGACCCTCGGCTCTTGTTCTGTATTATATATTTTCTGAATGAGCTCAGCTTGTTTTAATAATCTTTTTTATTTGCCTTCTAGTTGAAGTCGGCATATCTTAAAGCTGCTAAGGGTGAGGAAAACTGCAATAGATTATCAGTCTTAGAGTTACTCTTTTTGCTCTTTCACGACCTTTGCCAGCTTCTTTTCTCTCCCATTTTTAATTTTCTCCCTACTTCTCACTTGTGCTTCAGAGCTAAACACAAAAACTGCAAAAGGCTTTAAAAAGTTGACATTCTTCTGCAGGGCTTTTTTTTCTCATAGAACGCTCAGAACGGAGTTCCGGCACCTTTTTGGGTAGGCAAGGCGGGTTGTATGACATGTGTGAGTTCCGGCACCTTTTTCTTATACAAAAAAGCACTGTTCTTCTGCAACATTCCCATCACTCCACATCATCAAGTGAAAAGGCAACTTGGTCTTTTCCCTGACAGTCAGTTTGTCAATTTCCCTGACTGTGCATCAGAGTTTGGTAGAGAGATACCATGACTTACTTCCTTGTATTTTTTGTTTTTGTTTTCTAAGGCTGAAAAGTCATTTCAGGGGGAAAAAAGTCTCAGCATATCAACACAGCATATACTTCTTCCACAGAGGATAGGCATCTATCCTAGGACAGAGAGTAGGACAGTATTCTCAACCCCAGCAAATGAGATAGCAGGGCTTAATGGATTGAACTTGGCTTTAGACCATAAAAAACAGACAAAAACAGTTGGAGAGGGATCATCCCTCAAATATGCAACTCCTGTGCCATGATATTGATATTAATATTATTTATACTGCCTCTAAGTGGAGCATACTGTAGTTCTGGATTAATAGAGTTAATCATGTAACAATTTATTGTTTGAAAGAAATTGCTTCCTCTATAAAAACTAGATTTTCCCCAATGAATTCAGTTTTTCCAGATGGTATATATACCAATTAATTTGGATTCTACCCATGTATTTGCCAATGACTACAATATGAGAATTAACTTCCAACCAACAACAGCACTGTACATACAAATTTTGATTTTAATGAGAATTTTCAAAGCAAGTGCTAATGTTTCTGTTAATCATCCAGATGAACGAATGTTTAGATTTATATACCGCCCTTTCCCGAAGGACTCAGGGCGGTTTACAGGATATTCAAAAGAAAATCAATACAAAAGTTAAAACAATTAAAAAAGATTAAATGAAACCCTGAGAGAAAATAAAAACCCCAGTTAAAATTAAAAGTAAAAATTCTCAGCCTGGGCCAGAGAGCTCAAAGAGCCAGGTCTTCAGGTCCCGGTGGAATGAACGGAGATTGGGGGCAGTCCTAAGCTCCGCGGGCAGCTGGTTCCAAAGGGCAGGCGCGCCCACTGAGAAGGCCCTCCCCCTGGGTGTTACCCGCCAGCAATCTTTAACCGGCGGCACCCTGAGAAGACCCTTCCTGTGGGAGCGCACTGGACGAAGGGAGCTTGATGCTGGCAGCAGGTATTCCCTCAGATATCCTGGACCCTCGCCATTTAGGGCTTTATAGGTCATCACCAGCACCTTGAATCTCACCCGAAGGGCAACCGGAAGCCAATGCAGCTCGCAGAGACCATACAGAAAACACAGCCAGACAAGATAATTCTAACTTAATGTAAAGCTACATTAACAGAATTTCACAAGTCTGAAAGTAACATTCTGCAGCCTTAGAACTTAGGGACGATCTCTTCTGAGCTCGTTTCACCCATTATGCAGTTGTGGGATATGATGTCTCCCATCTGACTGTTGCCTAGGTAGCATCTTTTCACTCTGTCTCCCAAGGTCTTCCCTACATTACTCAAATTGTCACATATTGTCACAACTTCTTTTATAAATCTCATTGATTCCTGTATTTCAGAAAAACAAATAAGAAAATCACAGCCAGACTATAAAATTCCTTAGGCCTACAGGGTTTTGTTTTGTTTTTTTGAAAACAATTATATGTGTATACATGTGAATGTTGTTATGTAGCCACAAACAAAGTAGAACCCCTCTTGATTGCTGTTGGCCAGTGGTGGGATTCAGCCAGTTTGCACCAGTTCGGCAGAAGCGATAGCTAATTTTTTGTTGCCCAGGCCCAGAATGGACTTCCAGAAGCGGCATCCACACAGAGAACCAGTTGTTCACATATTTGAATCCCACCACTGCTGTTGACCCTTATCTAACTCTGACCAGGTGCTGACCATTAGCTGAGAAGATTGCTAATTGCTATGCAATCACTTAATGTGTGGACATGGTTTTTCATGCCTGACAATTCCCATCACGGTCCAAAGAACGATGTGTTTATTATAGTGAAAGCTGATAGCATATTAGCATATTAAAAACAGGCACCATAATATATGATACATGTATGTCAAATTATATTAGGCGCATATTACTCATGAAGGAGATTCCTAAAAGCACTGCAGAGCCAAGAGATCAAACATATGGATCATAAAACAAACCAATCCATTTGTGCCATTACTGACCAGGCTCAAATTATCATATTTGGGACACATGATGTCAAGACCTAGCTCTCTAGATAAATCTATAATACTGGGAAAGGTGAAAGAAAAGAAAAAAGGAAGACCCAACAGCAAGGTGAATTGACTCAATGACAGTGGTGATGAATACGCTGCTTGTAGATCTGAAGGGGCAGATTGGGAACAGATCAAACTAAGAATTTACACTGACTTAATAGCTCATTATCATGTGCAGATCCAAGCAGTGCAGCATTTGTAATTGTCAGGTGGAAATTTTGTCAACGTGCATATTCCTTGTCCCAATTGTGGTCAGTTTGGAAGGTCATATAGGAGCCGTGGCCAGGGGGGCTTTTGCCCAGGTTCGCCTGGTGCGCCAGTTGCGGCCCTATCTGGACCGAGACGCCCTACGTACAGTCACTCATGCGCTTGTGACCTCTCGGATAGACTACTGCAATGCTCTCTACATGGGGCTGCCCTTGAGGACCACTCGGAGGCTTCAGCTGGTGCAGAATGCGGCCGCACGAGTTGTGATGGGGGTTTCCCAATACTCCCATGTAATGCCTCTTCTCCGCGAGCTGCATTGGCTTCCAGTTGCCCTCCGGGTGAGATTCAAGGTGCTGGTAATGACCTATAGAGCCCTAAATGGCATGGGTCCGGACTATCTTCGGGAGCACCTGCTGCCAGCATCAACTTCCCATCGTCCTGTGCGCTCCCACAGGGAGGGCCTCCTCAGGGTGCCGCCGGTCAGGGAGTGCCGGCTGGCGGCCCCCAGGGGGAGAGCATTCTCGGTGGGCGTGCCTGCCCTTTGGAATCAGCTGCCTGTGGAACTCCGGATGGCCCCCGACCTTCGCTCGTTTCGCCGGGACCAAAAAACTTGGCTATTTGAGCTTGCTGGCCTGGACTGAGGGTTTTGGGTTAAGGTTTTAATTTTTAATTATTTTGGGGCTATTTAATTTAATTTAATTTTAACCTGTATATATTGTACTGTTTTAATTTGCCCTGTAAACCGCACTGAGTCCCTCGGGAAAAGGGCGGTATATAAATCGAAATAAATAAATAAATAAATAAATAAATAAATAAATAAATAAATAAATAAATAAATAAATAAATAAATATATTGAGGACTACCTGTGCTGGAAATGTACTGAGCCAAAACAGAGCAGCAATATTTTCACTGATGTTGTAGAGCAGCAGAAAGCAACCTCTGTTGCCTATCGATCCCATCCCCACAATCATTATACTTCACAACTATTTATGTCAGCCTTGTATGTATATGTCACATCTCTTACACAGCTGTAAAACGTACTGTTAGCTTCAAATAGTGTATAGCATACAATTAACAAACTTGTGTTTTTCCCCTGTGGAGAGAAGAATGCTGGCAATAACCGTACAGTTCTAAAGAGCTTCTAAATAAACCAAAATCGAGGGATGAACAGATCACTGATTAAAATCACACACTCTCAAGGGACCTGTAGCTAATAAGACAGGTAGGAAGAAAAGGGAAAAACTGGGAAGCGTGTTCAGCCTGCCCTGGTGTTACTGCCATGGAGGAAATGGAATGGGAGCATTCCAGTCCAAGAGAGTCACTTGATAGCCAACTCTAATAGCAAGGCACAATGGGAAGCAACACTGAATAGAGCCCAGAGTGAGTTATTTGGTAATTCTAGCCATTTCTCAGAGCATCTATGACAACATGCCAAAGCCAGCTCGCCACAGCCAAGTTGTTGCACTCATCCAACACCTGGTACATAAACGGGACTTTTCCCATAGTTCCAAAACTTTGCACAGGTGTATGTCATCCTAGCAAAGAAGTACGAGGGAGTGCATCCTGCCAAACAATGTGCCACATATGAAAGGCTGTTTGAGTTTGTTAAAACCTGATGGCTGACACCCAGCCGTGTTCCATTCACTGTGCCTTTGAATTGGCTGCCATGAATGCCATCAGGGAATGCTTCCCGGAAGTGGCTTTGAAGGGGTGCCTTTTTCATCTAGCACAACATATGAGGAAGCAGTTGGTTAGAGATGGAACTGCATATGAGTACAATACAGATGCGGAGTTCGCTGTGAGAGCAAAAATGGTTGTGGCCTGGCTTTTGTGCCTGTCCAGACTTGGATGAATATGTTGCTGCTCTTGAAGATTATCTGCTGGGACAGCTGCTCCATCTCCTGCACTGGCTTGAGGTTACCTATGTAGGTCGTCCAGCCAGGAGGGGACAAGGAAGACAGCCACCTTTGTTCCCAACAGCCATGTGGAATCTTTTCTAGCGAGCACAGATGGCAGAGGATCATACAAACAAACACTCAAAAGCAGCTCTTCGAAGACTCCAAGCACAATTGGGCATGTGCCATCCAACTGTTTGGAAGTTTATAGATGGCCTACACAAAGTTCAACAAGACAAGTGTAATGTAGTGGGTCCAACGCAAGGAAGAGACGCCAGCCGGAGTATGTGTTCAGCTCTTTATTTGGGGGGGGGAAACGTACTGGAGAACAAGGGCTACCTGGCCTCCTTATATACCTAGCCAGGCAGGCGGCCAGCCAATGGGGTTGGCCCTAGGTTTCCCGCCGAAACTAGGTTTCCCGCCAAAACTGTCCAGGCCACTCCCCCTGGTGGCTGTTGCTATGCAGATGCCTGCACCAGGATACATAACAACAAGGATGCATTTTATGAACAACTCTTATCAGGACACGGCCCTCCAATGAAACTAAAGAAACACTGCAGTGCATACCAATAGATTGCCCGGATTGTCGGTGAATACGGCAACTGAAACCCTCTTGATTACTTGTGTGCCGTAGCACACAATTATCAAATAGACTAATGAAAGCTGTGGGTTTTTTAAAAAAAATACAAGCATTTATTGCGGCCATTTTAATTAAAAGAAACTTTGTGCAAAACAGGAATATTGAAGAAGCTAGTTGATTGCAAAACAGTTGGCATGATATTGTCACTTCTTCAGATGCTTTTTTGTGCCTTCAGGGAAATAAGGGAGGGGTGTCTCCTTTAAAAATGTTAAATAAATCACTATTGTTAGGATATCATCTCACTGCAAAATGGATATTTCACTTATTTGTTTATAATAATAATTTTTACTTCGTTTTCTGTATTCAGACTTTGGTTGGTTGCTTCTCCACAAGTCACAGAAATTCAGAAAGTGGGGCCCAGATTTAGTGGCAGTGTTTGCATTCCTTTACTTTTAACTGGACTGTGGCTTAACATAACAGTGGTGATCTCAGTTATGAGACCAGCAGCACTGAACACAATTGCATGTGTACTTTGGACACACTGGAGAGCAAAACAATTGCGTGCACGTTCCCTAGGTGCACTAAGCCTGCTCAGAAGTTAATGGATCTTGTTTCCCTTATTTCCTTCTGGGAAACAGTGCAAAACTGTGCAACTGGTCTTTGCAAATTAGTGAAGCATAGTTCTTAGAACTGTCTAAGTTATGGATTTCCCAAGCCTACTACTTTATATCCTGTAAATGCTATTTGGTTTCCAAGATAGGAGTCTCAAGAACTATTAATTCAGTCATGTATGTCTCACTCAGATAATCCTTTAACTTTCTGAAGAAAGCCTTGTTTTGTGAAACGAGACTTCTTGGCACTGTGGGGTAACAATGCACATGATCTCTTAAACTAATTCTTTTCCTGATATATGGTACATGTTCTATCTGTGTAACAATAAAACGTTTCGGAGAGCTTTGACCTTCTTCATTTTCCCACTTAACTAGATCACTCATTCTTAGAATCTTCTTCATAGGAAAATAATTGTGATTGTGCTGGCTTAACTGGTATTTCAATGCCTTGAAAATAATTACATTTAATGACAAGGTCATATTTTTACAGATATAATGCAACTTTGCAGTGAATCGTGGATAGAATTAAATCCAAAGTCCTATTTCCTATGTTCATTTCTATAAATCTTTATTCTGAGAAACTGGACACCGTATCTCTTTTATCAAGACCACAAT
The DNA here is from genome assembly GCF_964194415.1 of Vipera berus. Lineage (NCBI taxonomy): Eukaryota > Metazoa > Chordata > Lepidosauria > Squamata > Viperidae > Vipera > Vipera berus. The sequence goes on from NC_138207.1 coordinate 58,447,859, forward strand.
ATATCCATCCAATTAATGTAAAGTATTATTATACTCTTTCTCTGGTGAGTATTTCCTTGAATTTATTTTCCATATCAGGGTCATCCAAATAATTTCCATTATTAGATTTGTTTGTCCTACAAGGAAAGGGAGATGCCAGATATTCAACGTGGTTTTAGAAGAAGCCAAGCAACAAGAAACATACTTGATGCATGTTACATAATCAAGAAAGAGCACTGGTGAATTTTGGTGTTGATGAAGATTCTTGAGAACACCATGAATAGCCAAACCTGCTAAAGCCAAACCTGCAGAGAAAGAGTACAATAATAGTTTACATTAATTGTCTTCACATAGACTGGATGAATATATTGTGGTCATGATAAAAGAGATACAGCAAAGTGTCCAGATTCTCAGAATTATTAATGATTATGGTCAGTACAAGACCATAGGCTCTTTGTCCCCTACCTCCCCAAAATCACCAGCCATGTAAAATGATTCACATCTTTAATCTGATTTTGCACTTGGCAAATCAGTTCCTGACCTAAATAATTCCTCATCGCCACAAGATGGCAGTGAAACCATGCATAGTGTTAAGGAATTTATTGTGCAGAGGTCTCCTTGTGCTACCAAAGAGTTGCACAGACAAGGAAGGGCACTGAGAGCAGTAAAAGTCACACAAGAATACACTGAGTTATAAAAACAAAAAGTAGTTTACTTTTGAGGTGGTGTAAGAACAAAAATGCACAGTCAAAAATAAACAGTCCAAGTAGCAATCCAAAATACAAAGTCTTCTTACCGGTCCAGAGGTCAATACACAGTTCAGCTTACAACAGTAGTAAACCAACAGCAGAGCAAAAACAGTAACAGTAGAAAGCAGTGAATTCAGAGAGAGAAAGAAGCTACGTTCCTAGCTTCCTCTTATGGCCATGAGAACACTTACACACCCATTGGCCAATTAACAACTTAAAGACATAGCATTATGGTTAATATATTTTCAACCCAACATTGTAGGCTAACACCATATGCCTAACATTCTCCCCTTTGGGTAGAATAATATATAACTCTTACAATCTTATGCACATTCTTTCACAATTAGCATTGTGTTTCACAGCACTTTGTACCTTCGTAAAATGGTCTGCAATATTTACATCAGATGGACAATACTCTAACTGTATTAATTTATCTTTGACACATTGTCTGACATTTAAATAACAAAGATCAGTATGTTTAGATCTTGTTCTTACTGCAGCATTATTAGCCATCTTTATCGCAGCTTGATTGTCCTCATACACAATAAATGGATCATTTACATTTAAACCCATATCTAACAATAATTGTTTGTACACTAGCAGTTCTGTACATAACACTGATAAACATGAAAATTCAGCCTCCATTGTAGATAAGCTTATGTGTTTTTGTCTAATAGACTTCCATCCAATTAAAGAATCACCCAACATTATAGCCAACCCTGAGGTAGATTTACGAGTGTTTGAATCAGAGGCAAAACTCGCATCTGCATATGCAGTAAGGATTAACTCACGATTTGGCTCTAGATATAACGAGTAGTGAATAGTCTGCTTCAGATATCTTAATACTCGTTTAGCTGATTGCCAGTGTCTAACAGTTGGATTATTGTTGTACCTAGCTAATTGGTTTACACAGTAAGAAATATCAGGTCTAGTCCAATTACTCAGATACATAAGACTTCCTATCAAAGATTGGTACATAGTCTTATCAAATACAGGACTCTCCACATTAGTGTCCTTAAAATCCATAGCCATCGGAGTTTTTGCTGGTTTACACATTTCCATATTGTATCTCTTTAATAACTGAGATATCTTACTGGCTTGCGACACCTTAAAACCCCTATTTGTTTTCACAATATCTAACCCCAAATAGTGGCTAATTTCTCCAAGATTTCTAATTGTGAATTTATTTTGCAATCTTGAAATGATAGTTTGTGCTTCTAACTCAGTTTTTGTTATTATTGCAATATCATCTGTGAATAATAAAATAAAAGATAATGCTCCGTTGTGTTCTCTTCTAAACAAACAAGGATCAGCATTACTGGCTACAAAACCTATTGCACTTAACTCATTAACTAAACATGTATTACACTCATAGCCTGATTGTTTCAATCCATAGAGGCTTTTCTTTAATTCCCAACAATCATGGTCTCTATCACTGGTCAATCCTGGTGGTATTCTTAAATAAATAGTATGTTGCAATGGAGCATGTAAATATGCAGTTTCAACATCTACATGATTAACCATATATTGGTTTTTAGCCGCCCATACTAAAGCTGCTCTTAAAGTAGTTGCCCTTAGACTGGGTGCAAACACTTCGTCATAATCCTCAGTAGTTTGGGCAAAACCTTGTGCAACCAAACGTGCCTTATGGGTTATAGTTCCATCTACTCCCTTCTTTATTTTATATATCCATTTACAACCTATAGCTTGCTCACCAGGTGGCAGTTTTGCTTTCTCATAAACATTAAGATCCTGCAAAGACTTCAACTCCCTGTTCATTGCAGCTTTCCATGATGCCTGTTCCTTTTCAGGATACATCCTGATCTCATCATAGTTAGAAGGCTCTACACTAACTTGACATACTATACTAGCTTCATAGCGATCAGGTGGATGTCTGATACGCATTGAACGCCAAGGAATTACAGGGCTTTGAATTTCTGTCTCCTTTCCTTCCTCTGATTCATCTATTATCTCCCCTATCTCCTCTTCATCTTTTATATTTACAGGAGATGTATTATCATTACTAGTTACGTTATCAGAGGAGTCCTCAAACACTAGAGGATCAGTATTAACAGCTTCTTGCTCTAACCTATCCCAACCAACGTGCTCAAGGAATTTTGCACTAGCACTGTTATATACATTAGTTGTGCCTCGTTCCCAGAAACGATAGGATCTGTGATTAGCTTCGTAACCTACGAAGTATAATTGCCTAGCCCTATGTTGGCCTTTACTCCTGAGTTGTGCAGGAATGTGGACCCAAGCTGGGGTGCCAAACGTGTGCAGGTAATCAAGGTTTGGCCTTCTACCATGCCATATTGTATATGGTATTTTACCAGTAGAAGTATTAACAACTATATTCAGAACATGGTTTGCACATTTTGCTGCCTCCCCCCACAGTCTATCTGTTAAGCCAGAATCTCTTAACATGGTTCTAATCATGGCTTGTAACGTTTGCCCACGTCTCTCAACAAATGCATTATGTTGTGGCCTATAAGGGGCTGAACGTTTATGCTCAATGCCAGCTGATTGTAGCATATCAACAAAATACTTATTTGTAAATTCAGTACCATTATCAGTAATTATGCACTGAACCTTTCTCTTTGTTTTTCTCTCCACGAACTTCAGCCAGTTTGCAAATTGTTGGAAAGTGTCTGCCTTTGACTTAAGCAGATAACAAAAACCATATCTAGAGTAGTGGTCCAATATACTTAAAATATAACAGGATCCTCCTAAACTTGGTTTCATGGGTCCAATTAAATCAGCAAACACAACTTCCAAAGGTACAGTTGTTTTGAAGCTGTTTATCCTGTTTGCAGGAGTTGCCTTACTCTTTTCCTGATTACAGGCATTGCAATTCAAATACTTACTACATGGCTTCAGTTTAATTCCTTCTACTAACTCAACTGTTTTATGTAGTGAGTTAAAGTTTACATGCCCTAACCGCCTATGCAATAAATGTATGCACTCATCATGTGGCTTCTTGTTCTCACATATTGAGTTAGCTTTAACTGTACTAACCTGGTTACTTGTGAGAACGAATAAACCATTTTTCAAATTAGCAGTTACACAGGTTCCATTCCTCTCAATAGTGCATTGCTCCCCTCTGAATGTTACCACAAACCCAACTTTAACCAATTCCCTTACAGATAACAGGTTGAATCTTAGTTTAGGTATATATAACATAGGTAACTGTTCATCAATGCATGGACAATAGGAATTACCTTCACCAGAGGCCTTCATCCTCCAACCATTGGCCAGTGAAACATATTGGTTGCTGTTTTTCATATTAACAAACCTCTTTTTCACTTTAGTAATGCATTGTGAAGCCCCACTATCAACAACCCACAATTCATTATTTCTGGATGTTGATTCACCAGAAATAGCCAAACCAATGCCCTTCTTAGCCTTCCCACTGCTATTTACATTCTGTTTTCTACCCTTTCTACAGAATTTGGCTATATGCCCTCTAGCCCCACAAGAATAACATTTCTTGACGTTGTAAGCAGTGGTGAATTGCTGCTTCTCTCGTGGCTGTGTCTCTCTCAGCTGGTCTCTGTCACGCCTCCTTCTGGACTCTTCCAGCAGTCTCCCAGTAATGTTAGTCAATGTCAGTTCCTCTCTGGTCAGGACTTCCAAAGAAGAAACATATCCATCATAACTCTCATCCAAAGATGACAGAATAATGTAGACCTGATGCAACTCTGAAAAAATCAGCTCCTTTTCATGAAGCTCTTGAAAAATTGCCTTCATGTAATTTAAATGGGTCAGCATATCTCCATTCTTCTGCAGACGAGCCCTAAACAGCTTACGTGTAAGGTGTATATGTGCACCCACACTGTCTCGAACATAAAGCCTTCGCAAAATATCCCAACACCTAGCAGCAGACTCCTCACCACGAATATGGACAAGCTGCTGGTCATTCAGTGTTAGTCCAATAATGCAAAGAGCTTTCTCATTGCTTCGTTTAAAGTTGTCTAACTTCTTTGCATCCTCTTCATCATCTGGATCCCAAGCAGTAGTATCTGGTGGGTTATTTACAACAGTCCATAGTCCTTCCTTGCACAAAAGCAAGCAGCATTTTGTGGACCAGGAAACATAGTTTGTCCCATCCAACCGGGTTATCCAGGAGATGCCTGACAACAGTTCTTGTGCCATTTTACACCAAATACAAACTCAGCTAGGAATACTGTGTGTACTTACTCTCAGTACAGGCCTGGGCCCATAACCAGTGTTATGGAATTTATTGTGCAGAGGTCTCCTTGTGCTACCAAAGAGTTGCACAGACAAGGAAGGGCACTGAGAGCAGTAAAAGTCACACAAGAATACACTGAGTTATAAAAACAAAAAGTAGTTTACTTTTGAGGTGGTGTAAGAACAAAAATGCACAGTCAAAAATAAACAGTCCAAGTAGCAATCCAAAATACAAAGTCTTCTTACCGGTCCAGAGGTCAATACACAGTTCAGCTTACAACAGTAGTAAACCAACAGCAGAGCAAAAACAGTAACAGTAGAAAGCAGTGAATTCAGAGAGAGAAAGAAGCTACGTTCCTAGCTTCCTCTTATGGCCATGAGAACACTTACACACCCATTGGCCAATTAACAACTTAAAGACATAGCATTATGGTTAATATATTTTCAACCCAACATTGTAGGCTAACACCATATGCCTAACACATAGTACTGAAATCAGGAACATTTAATTACTACTGGAGAAAGAAGTCATCATTATACTTAAGGGGGTTTGGTTTGGTTTAACAAAACTTGATCTGGATGGAATAGACAGATGGGTTTTAGTCTAATTTAGATTATCTGTTCTGAAACCCCAGAACAAAACTTTTTACAGCTTTCAGTCAGGGAAAACAAAGGTCAAAGAAATATTAACTATTTAAAAACCAGATTTTGAGATGCTTGTGGAGTAAACCTGCCGGAAGATCTGTTGTGTGGTTGTGGTTGTTGTCGTTTAATGCTGGTTGTGCTTTGCAAATTAAATGACCAAAATAATGAGTCCTGTCATAGGAAGCCTCCTTATGCAAGTTGTCAGACTGCTGAACCATTCATGTCTAATCAATTCTATTGTGGTTGACATAGGATGTAAGACACCCTTTTCTCCCAATTTAGATGGTAGGAATTGATGCCGCCCCATGACCCTCGGCTCTTGTTCTGTATATATTTTCTGAATGAGCTCAGCTTGTTTTAATAATCTCTTTTTTATTTGCCTTCTAGTTGAAGTCAGCATATCTTAAAGCTGCTAAGGGTGAGGAAAACTGCAATAGATTATCAGTCTTAGAGTTACTCTTTTTGCTCTTTCATGACCTTTGCCAGCTTCTTTTCTCTCCCATTTTTAATTTTCTCCCTACTTCTCACTTGTGCTTCAGAGCTAAACACAAAAACTGCAAAAGGCTTTAAAAAGTTGACATTCTTCTGCGAAGATTTCAGCCTATTTGAAAGATCATTCGCAAGAACGTTATATTATGGAATGGAGAAAATGGATTGAGTTTATCCAGAACAAGTATAGGGTCAAGAAGTTTTATGTAGCATTCGAATGAGTCTTCTTTCGTTTCTTTTTCTTTCTTTTATGCTAGTTTTTTTTATATACATTTATTATGGTTAAGGTGTGTTTTATCCTATATAAGCTAGAGAGTGATGGATTTTAGAATCTATAGTCTTTAGTATATGGTAGTTTATGATTGCTTTTTTACATACATATACCTTGTATTTAGCTCTGGGAAGTCGGGGGGGGAGGGGGGGTGGAGGGAGGAGGGGAGGGAGGGACGTTGGGGGGAGGTAGGGGGGGTAGAGGGAGGGGGAAGGGTTTTTTTTTTTTTTTTTTTTTTTTTTCTAATGGAAAACTGTATTTTAAAACTTTTCAATAAAAAAAAAAAAAAAAAAAAAAAACTGCAAAAGGCTTTAAAAAGTTGACATTCTTCTGCAGGGCTTTTTTTTCCTCATAGAACGCTCAGAACGGAGTTCCGGCACCTTTTTGGGTAGGCAAGGCGGGTTGTATGACATGTGTGAGTTCCGGCACCTTTTTCTTTTACGAAAAAAGCACTGTTCTTCTGCAACATTCCCATCACTCCACATCATCAAGTGAAAAGGCAACTTGGTCATTTCCCTGACTGTGCATCAGAGTTTGGTAGAAAGATACCATGACTTACTTCCTTGTATTTTTGTTTGTTTTCTAAGGCTGAAAAGTCATTTCAGGGAACAAAAAAAGTCTCAGCATATCAACACAGCATATACTTCTTCCACAGAGGATAGGCATCTATCCTAAGCCAGAGAGTAGGACAGTATTCTCAACCCCAGCAAATGAGATAGCAGGGCTTAATGGATTGAACTTGGCTTTAGACCATAAAAAACAGACAAAAACAGTTGGAGAGGGATCATCCCTCAAATATGCAACTCCTCTGCCATGATATTGATATTAATATTATTTATACTGCCTCTAAGTGGAGCATACTGTAGTTCTGGATTAATAGAGTTAATCATGTAGCAATTTATTGTTTGAAAGAAATTGCTTCCTCTATAAAAACTAGATTTTCCCCAATGAATTCAGTTTTTCCAGATGGTATATATACCAATTAATTTGGATTCTACCCATGTATTTGCCAATGACTACAATATGAGAATTAACTTCCAACCAACAACAGCACTGTACATACAAATTTTGATTTTAATGAGAATTTTCAAAGCAAGTGCTAATGTTTCTGTTAATCATCCAGATGAACGAATGTCAAAAACAGTGTTTGCAGTTATCATATATAATATTGAATTCGTTTGGAAACTTAGCAATTTTGCCATATGTGATACTTAGAATTCTATGTGGTTTAAAATAGTTTCTTTTCTTTCTTGCAGTTCTTTCCAACTATTGCACTTTGAAGGGAGCCAAAAATTTATGGAAATCAGTATAGTTTTCATCTTTTTTTAAAAAAAGATTAATGTTTCTTTAAATGGAGTTGAGTCAATAAATGGTGTTTCTTGGGAACAATAATAGCAGCACATGCACATTATTGGATCCGTGCCCTTCCTGGCTGGTTTATGCAGCCAGGGAGAGGACACGAGGCTGGTTCCAGGCGGTGATATCTGCTTCCTTGAGTGAGGGTAATTTCCCCACCGTCTTGAAGGAGGCGGTGGTGAGACCTCTCCTCAAGAAGCCTGCCTTGGACCCAGCTGTCTTGAACAACTTTCGTCCAGTCTCCAACCTTCGCTTTCTTGCGAAGGTTGTTGAGAGTGTGGTGGCGCATCAGCTCCCTCTGGTCCTGGATGAAGCGGATTATCTAGACCCGTACCAATCGGGTTTCAGGCCCGGGTACAGCACGGAGACGGCATTGGTCGCTCTGGTGAATGATCTCTGGAGGGCCCGGGATAGGGGATATTCCTCTGTCCTGGTCCTATTAGACCTCTCGGCGGCTTTCGATACCATCGACCATGGTATCCTGCTGCGGCGTCTCAGGGGATTGGGAGTGGGAGGCACAGTTCTTCGGTGGTTCTCCTCCTATCTCCTGGGACGTTCGCAGTCGGTGTTGGCAGGGGGGCAGAGATCGGCCCCTAGGTCTCTCGTTTGTGGAGTTCCTCAGGGTTCGGTTCTCTCGCCTCTCCTGTTCAACATCTACATGAAACCGCTGGGTGAGATCATTCGTGGTTTTGGAGTTGGGTATCATCAATATGCTGATGATACCCAACTTTTCATTTCAACCCCAAACCACCCCAGTGATGCCCTCGCTGTGATGTCCCGTTGCCTGGAGGCGGTTCGGGTCTGGATGGGGAGGAACAGACTTCAACTCAACCCTGACAAGACTGAGTGGCTGTACATTCCGGCATCCCGGGACATTCAAAACGTTCCATCACTTTCTATGGGGGGTGAGTTTTTACCCCCCGTAGATAGGGCTCGCAACTTGGGAGTCCTCCTGGATGCACGGCTTACCTTAGAAGATCATGTAGTAGCCGTGACCAGGGGGGCTTTCGCACAGGTTCGCCTGGTGCGGCAGTTGCGGCCCTATCTAGACCGGGATGCCCTGTGTACGGTCACTCATGCGCTCGTGACCTCTCGTCTTGACTATTGCAATGCTCTCTACATGGGGCTTCCCTTGAAGACCACTCGGAGGCTCCAACTGGTACAGAATGCGGCCGCGAGAGTTGTCTTGGGAGTTTCCCGGTACTCCCATGTTACACCTTTGCTCCGCGAGCTGCATTGGTTACCAGTTGTCTTCCGGGTGAGGTTCAAGGTCTTAGTGATGGTTTTTAAGTCCTTACATGGCATGGGTCCGGAATACCTCGGGGACCACCTGCTGCCGGCGTCAACTCCCCTCCGCCCTGTGCATTCCCACAGAGAGGGCCTCCTCAGGGTGCCTCCAGTCAGAGAATGTCGACTGGTGGCCCCCAGGGGGAGGGCCTTCTCTGTGGGCGCTCCGGCTTTGTGGAATCAGCTGCCGGTTGAGCTCCGGATGGCACCGGATCTCCGCTCCTTCCGGCGCGGGTTAAAGACCCATTTATTTGAACAAGCTGGCCTGGCCTGATGGGGAATTACTTAGGGTTTTAATATTTATATATATATTTTATTGTTTTTATTGTGGGCAATAATTTAATTCTTTTTTAACTTTTGTACTTTTGTAGTTTTAAGATATGCCCTGTTCACCGCCCTGAGTCCTTCGGGAGAAGGGCGGTATAAAAATTTAATTAAATAAAATAAATAAATAATACATGTGATATCCATAGTAGAATAAAGGTTTTCAGGAAGGGAGTTTGAGAAACTGAAATAATTTATGTTCATAAAATAATTTAATTATGTGATTGATAAAAAAAAAACAAGAAAAATGCCAGGTCCAGATTGTGTGAAGCTGCTGACTAAAACAAAATAAAAGCATACCGCTCTAATGAGACATTGAATTTTAGTATTTGATAATGTGCAATTGTTGTACTCGACTTGGGTTCAAAAATCAGGGAAATCCAGAAATTGTTGGAAAGTAAGAACATGATTGATTGAAGACATTCAAAGTAAGGCAAAGCAAATAAGGAAGGGCAGGGAAAGGCAGAGATTTAGTTAACTTGATAACCATAGCAGTTTGTAAAATTATTATGACTATTTATTAAATTTATTGGTTGCTCGTCTTAACACAGAATATGTCTAGCATCTTATGCAGTTTTCAAGTCTCTTCCACTTTTTTTTTTTGAAGGAGCCAACGTAAGAGAAAATGTAAATATCAAACATGGCAACAGGTGACAGGATTCTTCCTTGCTTTAAAAGACAGCAACATGACAGTAATAAACCTAATAACCGTCTCTCCACTGCGTATAATCTGTGGAATGAAAGCACGCTAAACAGAATTGTGGCAGAGAAGCCACTGTATTTTTTTTTTTTATTGAAAAGTTTTAAAAATAGAGTTTTCCTTTAAAAAAACCCCTTCCCCCTCCCTCCTCCCCTCCCTACCTCCCCCCTTCCCCCCCTCCCCCCCTCCCTCCTCCCCCCCCACCTCCCCCTAACCCCCCTCCCCCCCCCGGACTTCCCAGAGCTAAATACAAGGTATATATATATAAAAAGGCAATCATAAACAACCATATACTAACAACTATAAATTCTAAAATCCATCACTCTCTAACTTATATAGGATCAAACAAAACTTAGCATTATTAAATATATATAGAAGACAAAATAAAAAAAGAAAAAAGAAAACGAAAGAAGACTTATTCAAATGCTAGATAAAACTTCTTGACCCTATACTTATTCTGGATAAACTCAATCCATTTTCTCCATTCCATAATATAATGTTCTTGCGAGTAATCTTTCAAATAGGCCGAAATCTTCGCCATCTCTGCCAAGTCGGAAACCTTTAAAATCCACTCTTGTATAGTCGGCAGTTCCTCTTTCTTCCAATATTGACCTATCAAAAGTCTAGCTGCCGTAACTAAATTCAACATCAACTTAGAGTCCACAACTGTAGCGTCAACAATTATTCCCAACAAAAAAAATTGCGGACAAAACTTTATCCTCCGTTTAAAAATCTTCTGCATATTCCACCAGACTTTTATCCAAAAAGCCTTGACCTTTTTACATGTCCACCATATGTGAAAATATGTTGCCTCTTCATCACCACACCTCCAACATTTAGGCTGATAATTCGGATACATACTTGCAAGCTTTTTAGGATCTAGATGCCATCTATAAAACATTTTGTAAAAGTTCTCTCTTAAACTTTGAGCTTGAGTGAATTTTACATTCCTCACCCAGATCTTTTCCCACGTGTCCATTGTAATAACTTCCTGAATGTTTTGGGCCCATTTTATCATACAATCCTTAACAAGCTCCAGAGAAGCCACTGTATTATGATTCATGAGTCCTTCATGAAGAAAAACAGCCAGCTGAGTTGTTGTGAAGTTGAGTTGGGCAATACAAATCTTCTAATCAGAGATGAAAGTGAACAGACAGAAAACAGAGAAAGTCAGAAGCAAAGATGTGATCAGGTTCTGGTGGAGCCAGAGACTGTTTTCATAGGAAGCTTCAAAGAATTTTACAGAGGGATGCTGTTACGGGCCCAGCAACACTGTAAGCAGCCATGTTACAAAGCAAAGACAGAGCAACAGCTCTTGGAATTAAATGAATCCAAGCCAAGAAACTTTCTCAAAAACTCCTAGTTTCCATCCAAGCACAGCTCATTCCTATCCCACTCATCCCATCCCAGCCTTCAGTTGATAAAATTAGGAATATTTAAAAAATAAGGCACCTGGTTAAAAAAAAAAAAGAGTCCACTCACTTGTGCATTAGAATAAATTTGTCTTAGAGCAGTTGAAAAACTACCTTGCTGAAGCTAAACACGCATGAGGTTCTGGGCTTTAAAAACAATATCTATGGTACTTTAAAGTTCAGGATGGGAGAAATATTTCTTAATTCATTTAAATGTTTTATAACTGTTTTTCTTTGACATTTATGGAAATTTACCCATAAATTTACTCCTTCTCCTTAGATATATGCATGCAAAATATGTACCCATAAGACCACCATCTCCCCCACATCACAGTCTAGTTATCTTATAGCATGGCATGGCTTATATTGGATTCAGCAGCTGGGGTACTTTTTCAATTTTCTTTCTTACTCATTGCAATTTTTCTTTTTCCCCCAGCCCTCACAAAATTTATATTCCGTTTCTTCTATGTTTTTCCCCTGTGCACACATATGTGATATTTTACTGCAAGAAGCCACTATGTTGAAATAACAGTTATGATGGGTATATTGTGCCAAGAAAGCATGTAACCATGGCCTTTCTTGGTACAATTGATTAGTGGTTTTTTTAAAAAGTATTGTTTTATGCCATATTAGCCGTGTTTGTTAAACTTTCACATCAGATACAGCGGGGCAAAAAGTAGAGAAATGAGAAGGAACCCCGTGCTTTACAAAGCCATAGTAGCCACAATGCAGTTTGTGGCAGGTGCTGTCTTTTTCTGCCTGCAAGCAAACATTTTCTTGAGCTCCCCCCTAAACCGATTGTGTAGCCAGGCATAAAGGAAGGCATTTGTGCAAGCAGACATCATGGCAAACCAGTGGCAGATTAGCTGAATAAGGTTAAAGTATTGCTTGTCTATCAGTTTGATTTCGACATCTTTGATGACATTGAAGATATGCAGTGGCATCCAACAAACCCCAAAGGCAGCAACAACCAAGACGAGCAGGCGAAAAGTCTTCCTCCGCTTAGCTCGGTCACACTCAGCTTGGCTCTGGGTAACATTCCCAGGAACGACTCGGTTTTTCAGCTTGACTGAGATCCTCAGATAGGAGGCAGAGATCACCATTAAGGGCAGAATGTAGGTGAGGATGAGGGTGCTGTAGGCATAAGCTAAGCGATCCTTCTTCCTGTTGAACCAAAATTCTTCACAGATGGAGAAGTCCAGTTCTGGAAATTCTGCATGGTAAGTACGGACCAAGGCTGGGGCAGCTAGTATGCAACTCAACAGCCAAATAGCAGCCAGGATATATACACAGCTGGGGATTGTCAGCCTCCTCTGAAGGGGATAAACCATGGCAAAATACCTGTCCACAGCAATGACAGTCAGGGTGAAAACAGACACAAATACGGTGACCGGCTGCATCAGGAACACAAAGTAACACATGAAGCGTCCAAAGATCCATCCTCTGGGTTCAAAGGCATATGCCAATGTCAGGGGTACACACGTGGCACACATCAGCATGTCTGAGAATGCCAAGTTGCCCACAAGGAAATTGGTGACGTTGTGCATTGTTTTAGTCTTGCAGATAACATAAATAAGGAGATAATTGCCAGTGATGCCAATGAAAACCACCAGAGAGTAACAAGGAATAATGAGAGGCTTAAAAAACTGGACAAGCTGGAGCCCCAGGAAGAGGCTGCTGGTGTTGTTCTGAATTGCAGAAAGAAACCTCTCAGAAGTCATGTTTGCTGGATCCATTGCCTTTCCCCACTGTTATAATTTTCTTGCTAATAAAATTGATTTGGGCACACAAACATGCCCGTATGCTCATTATTTTTTTTTTAAAAAAATCACATTGGGAAGATGGACAGATTTTATCTTGAGTTTGGCCACCTTGCATTTGCACATATTCATCTGCAAAAGACAAGACGCAGAGGTGAGCCTCAGTAGACACCTCCTTACACATAGGAATAATAAGATACAATTAATCCACTGGGACCCTCTTTTCTTCCACATAAATCCAACTCTGTCCCATTAAAAGCATGCTACACTGAGAAAATCATTATTATACTAAGAACTATACTTACAGCTGTTATCTCCAGAAGTCCGATGTCATTCCGCATCTTCTTCTTCTTCTAATCTCATTTGATTTTCAAACCCACGACCAGTTAGAGCTGCTTGTAACAGCAAGAGGGAGGGAGGGAGAAAGCAAGCAAGCTGCACTTGGTGAATCGAAGGTTTTTAGCAGTCTTCACTATATATTCAGAATGAATTTGGGGGGAGGGATCTCTCTCCATTTAGTGCCTTCGCTAAAGTATTTCTCTCTTGATTGGCGAGCCATCTCTGAGACACTTTATCAACAAGAACATCTGAGCGAAACCCGGTGCAGTTTCCTGCTTACAGCCCCTGAAGCAGAGCGAGCCTTTGGCGCCGCTGACTTTTTAGAAAAGAAATGTTGCTGAAAGGATGAAGTAGTAAAAAACATTATCACCACTAGAGGGACTCAGAGCATCGAAAAATCTTTCCTGCAGTTGTGAGTTAACGTTGAATCATATTTAACTTACAGGTGTGCCGAGGGCGTTTGTTGGTTCCACCAGAGTTTAGTACGTTGCATTAAGTTTGGGAAATGAAGTCCCTCATCCGCTTAATTTGTATGTTATCTGCATTTATACTGCCAAGAAATGAGCAAAGTGTGTCATGAATATAATAGGCTGATAGTAATCAGACTGAAATTTTCATTTGTTTCAAGTAACCACGCGAGCACAGAGATTTAGTTACTTGACGCCGGATAGTTTGGTATTTTATTTATTCTCTGTTCTCCTGCTTCTTTTCCTGTTTCTAACATTCTTTGCTGGAAAATGATTTCGGTACAATAAATATTCAAAGTGGGTTTTGTTGGTCTAATAGGTACTTCTGTATTTTCTGTTTCCAGCTTCCAGTGAGAGTGCTTAAATTATCTTCTCAGAGAACAGCCACAATGAAATTTATTTCATTATCATCAAATGTTGACCATCGGAGGAAATAATTGTATAGCCCTCAAGTGTGATCATATTCAGAGCTTTGCTGATTATCCCAAGATAACTTGTTTTGAATTTAAATTCATTGTTTTGCATCAATAAATACCATCCATTTGTTTTATCCTTGTTCAGAGATTAACTCATCCTCCCCATGAATATGAATTCACAGTTTACATAAATAAGGTAAATAACATAACAAACTAACTGAGATTGGAAAGCTTGGCAGATTTTTTTTTCAGAACAATCACTGAAATTTTGATGGCTCTGGTTTTAATAACTCCTAACAGAGGCATAAAAAAAAATCAATTTTTTGGTTATAACCAGGTAATTAAAGCTCTGCTTATTTTTAGAGAAACACACAAAGGCCTCAAGTTGTGCATGTTTTTCCCAGACCTAGAAAGACACAATTTTTGAAAGAATTAAAATTTTGACTCATTATAAGTCAAAAGTTGTTATCAAACAAAACAGCATAACTAGCTTTTTTTCTGTTTCAATTCAACTTTAAATAGTGTTTTCATAAGAACTGAATTGGTGGATTTACCAGCTGTAGGGTAAAAGCAGAAAAATAAATTCTCATCTAATGCTTAAGTAACTGAGTAAATGGTAAGACTAACTCTGGAAACTTGAGATGGAATTCTCTTTGTTGGGAGGAGGGCATCAATCCAGAATTTAAAACTGTTATTTGTAAATGTGTATACATAACTGTTGTATCTGTTCAAGGTGATTAACCATAAAATCATAGAATGTAAATATAAAACGATACCTTGGAGAACCCTTAATCAAACTCCCAGTCCACTGCAGGAATCCACTACAGCATTGCCCATCATTGAATATCCATCCTCTTCCAGCTAAGGAAAACCCATCACCTTCAGACGGCCAATTTCAAGGGTGTCTGAATAACTTTAATTTTTAAGAATGTTTTCCTGATGTCCAACCAAAATCTACTTACCTGTGACTTAAACACATTGTTTCTTGTTCTGCCTTATGGAACAATTCTGAATAATTCTGCCTCATCTTTTACATAATAGTCCTTCAGATACTGATAGACAATTGTAATGTCTTCCTGCAGCCCTCTTTTGCTCCAGGTTAAATAGATCCAGTGCCTCCCACCATTCCTCATACATTCCTATCTTCTTGACTATTGTCCTCTAGAAATAGCCCAGTTGGTCAATATCTTTTATAAATGTGGTATCCAGAAATGAACACTATTCTAGGTGCAGTTTGACTATTCTAGAATGGAAGAGACGTCAAGGTTTTCTTGCACTTGCCCAGTATGGGTACTTCATCCTATATTTATGCCATTGATTTTTCCTACCAAACACATATGACATTTGCATCTTCTCAAATTAATTTTGCTGGGTTTTCAGCAAAATATTTCAGCTTCTTAAAATTCTCCAGAGCCTTGATACTGTAGTCTATCTTTGGGTCATCTGCAAATTTGCTAATCATATTTTCTAACCTCATCCAGGTCTTTTATAAAGATGATCAACAGCACAGCCCTAGGAGGGTCTATTTCTTTAAAAATTATTCCGACATTGCTGCAACCATCATGCAAAGTCTTTATAAAGCCTGAAGCTTCTGAATATGTACAGCAACAGGTCAGTTGAGCAACAGATGGCAGCAAACACTTTGATTAAGGTATAACAAAATCATAATCACTCCCAGACCATTGGAATGAATGCTTCCCATGTTTCTGGTCAATATTAAGTCAACTCCTACTTTCAGAAAGGATAATTGTGTAAGTTTCTTCACACAAAAAGAAAGTGACACCTCAAAAGCTAATATATTTATTGTGACTTAAATTTTATGGAGTCAAGTCTATTTCATCATGTCCATGAAGCATGTTCCTTATTTGGGAAACGTATTTGCACATAGATACAGATGAGGGGATGACATTGTAAAGTCAAGGAAATAGAATGCCAAACTTATGGACTGTGACAAATATATTAAAGTATGAACTATGTAAAATAAATAGTGACAATTCACAGAGCTATATTGATAATAAAAGCACAATTCTTACAGCTATGTTTACTGATGCATATTATCCTTCTAAACAGTGTGAAGATGTTTTAAGGTTGCATTCCCAAACCACTCACATAATATTATACATTAGTTGAATGTATTTTTATATTCAGTTAACCATGCTTGCACTGCTTCCATAACTAGTCATTCTTGATGAATGGATCTGATGAAGTGAGAGATGGAATTCTGTGCTTCCAAGCAACTATAAATATTGGAAAGATTTAGCAGGAAAGATTTCAATGACTTACCGGAAAGGAAGGAGCTATAAATTGTGCCATGAAATACAATTTTAACAGATATGCAGCGTCACTTATATAATATATATATATAATATGTGCAATGTTTTCAGTAAAACATCCACCACTCTTGCAATGCAGCAGAATATTTTTATACATAAAGGAAAGAACAAATCTACTGCCGGAGACTTTCACTGATACCAAAATTAATTTAATTAAAAATACATTTTAATCCCATTTGCTCCCCACTGCCAGGTTTGCATATGAATATGTTCTTGGTTGTGTTGGAGAAGGACAAAGGAGATCTGGGGCGGAGAGGGAAACATGCTATCAGTTTAGAGTCCACAAGAGATCCAAGTTCAACCTTCCTTGAATTCCACTGATTGTTATTTAAAACGAATTTAGGGCTGACCATTATCCCAAAAATGCTTTTCAAAAGGCAACTGGACTTTCTTAGGCTTTTTTCCCCTTGAAAATGTTTTGCTTTTCATCCAAGAAGCTTCTTCAGAAAAGAAAAGAAAAGAAAAGAAAAGAAAAGAAAAGAAAAGAAAAGAAAAGAAAAGAAAAGAAAAGAAAAGAAAAGAAAAGAAAAGAAAAGAAAAGAAAAAGAAAAGAAAAGACTAAGAAAGTCCATTTGCCTTTTGAAAAGCATTCATGACCTGGATGACATTTGCTGACCATTGGTTAACCAGAAACTTGTGTATGGGGTTCAATAAATCATTTATGCTGCAACCTTCATGAATAGTCCTAATTCTTCATGCCCGGCAGGTTGTTTTTTGTTTGTTCACTTGTTTGCTTGAAGGAGCCTGCCATCTGTTTTGTTTTGGGTTTTGTTTTACTTTTTTACAAAGCAGCAAGGTTTGGCTGTTATTTCCAACACAAAAATACTGCTATTTTTCAACACGGAATCATTAAACTATAGACTCTTGTCTGTCAGGAGACCAGGTGCACTTATTGATCAGATAACAACACTCACAGTTGCACTTTGCCCAGAAGGAACTACTTTCCTGGGCCAGACAAGTAATTTTTTAAGTTCTTCCCTAAAGCTATCGTGAAGCCAGGCATATATGAAGGGGTTATAGCAGGCAGAACTCATAGCAAACCAATGGCAAACCAGTTGGATCAGGCTGAAATAATAAGCATCGATTGCGTTTATGTTAATGTCCCGAATAAAGTTGAAGGCATGAAGGGGAAGCCAGCAAACTCCGAAGACCACCACTACTATGACCAACAAGGAGAAGGTCCTTTTCCGCCTAGCTCTGTCCCAGTCTGCCTGGTTTTTAGTGACACTGCCCGGCATCACCCTGTTTTTTAGTTTGAGGGAGATCTTGATGTAGGAAATGAGGATGGCCAGCAAAGGACAAAAATAAGTAATGAGCAGCAGGCACAAAGCATAGGTTTGTCTTTGGCGTTCTTGCTCCCCCCAGAACTCCTCACATAGGATGACGCCTTGCTGATCCAGCTCCACATAATAGGTATGTGCCATAGCTGGCAAGGCTAAGCAGCAGGACAGAATCCAGATAAAGAGGACCATATAAGCACTAAGCTGAAGGGAGACACGGCGTCGCAAAGGGTGTATAATGACAATGTACCGGTCAACTGCAATGGTGACCAAGGTGAAGATAGAGACATAAACAGTCACCGGCTGCATGAAGTAGACAAAATAGCACATTGCGCTGCCAAAAATCCAGCCCCGTGGCTCAAAAACATAGGCAAGAGTAAGTGGGACGCATGTGGTGCACATTGCCACATCTGAAAGAGCTAGGTTCCCAATGAGGAAGTTGGTGACATTGTGCATCTTCTTGACATGCAGAATGACATGGACCAGGAGGCAGTTACCTACCATCCCAATAATGACGACTCCTGTGTATAACAGGATGATCAGCAATTTGAGTCGCTGCACCAGCTGCAAACCCTGGAAAAATATGTTGGTCCCATTCAAAGCAGAGTCAAGAGCTACTGCGCTGGTGTTTGTAGGAAGGGTGCTAGAACCTTCAAATGATGCATACATTTTGGCCTGTAAGATAACAAACAGTAGTTGTAAGTATGTTCTTTAGACATGATCCACTTATTCTGATTGTGGATTCATATTCCTATTTGTATCTCATTTACACTTACAGTACCCAAATCTACTTCTTCATATAATAAAATGTTCATTTCCAGCATCAGAAAAAGTACGTGTGCACACAAACATGCTCATCCACATACATGCATGTACACAAACATATATTTTATTTTAATGATTTGGTTACTCATGTTACTGTTTTACTGTTTTGTTTGTAGGAGAACAAAAGAAGGGCCACAAAGAATTGTGAGAAAATGATAAAGGAAATATATATTCAGATTGCTAGCTTTCCAATCACAACATAAAATTAGTACACCCACAATCTCATGTACCCTGATTTCTGACTTTTAAGCAAGTAAATGGACACATACTGTATTTTAAAGCAGGTTTCAGCCCTCATGCTATTTACCCACGAGATTAATTCCAGGTCTTCCTTCCCTACCACTCAATCTGAATTAGGCTGTTGTCCTTCCGTGCAGCCTGCTGTTTGGAAGAGTGAAATGAGTGAAATCAAAGAGTGAAATCAAAAAGGAAGCATCAGAGAAAAATGGGTGACTGGTAAATTTTGATTTTGACCATATCTATGGCTTAATTGCTTATGACCCCCAACAGATAAATGTTTTAAAACCAATTGCTAAGGAGATGCAGTTTTCAGCACTTAGTAACATTGAAGGCATGGCAGATAGAAGCTGTTCAGGAAAGACCAATGAAGACCTTTCAGGAGTTTTGTGTGTGTGTGTGTGTGTGTGTGTGTGTGTGTGTGTGTGTGTGTGTTTGTTTGTGCACTGATGCATGAGAACGTGATTTTCAGAAATATTTATGCCTGCAAGATTCCCTTTTGATTTCCTTTTGTCATGTTATAAAGTACTTGATGAAAGATGAGAAATTCTAGAAGAAAATTAGAATAGAGCTATATGTTGCAAAATCATACACATTAAAGTATTTGATTTTCTTAAGATGGAGCTCATTCTTGCTAATTGATATAGTTGTCTTGGCTCCGTCTTTTAATAAATTCACCAGAACAAAAGTATGGTTTTCTAACATCTCCGCTTCACACACACACACACACACACACACACACACACACACACACACATGCTAGTCTTGAAAATTCTTCACAACAATAATACAATTCCATCAATATACAATCCATCATCATGCAAATAATAGACAGTGATAATAATGATGATGATCAAGAAACTGAAATGTGTTGTTACCAGTCTATAATATTTCCTGTCTACCTGTGGCTGTCTGATTACTGTTTTCTTTTCCTTAGTGGGAAAAGCTCATTTACATGTTTCTATCATCTAGTAAGAGAACATAGGCTGAAGATTTAGAGATAGTATTCCATCCAATGGAATGTGCATAGAGAGGTTTTTATTGCTGTTATCAAATAGAATGGAAAAGTATCTTTAAGTCTACTTGCTGGAGGATCAAGTTAAAAATCATCAGTGTCAAATCTATTTTAAAAAAATATCTGTTAATTGATGCTTATTGATTCTCTTCACCCATGATTTTCTTTTTTAAGCTGATCTTTTCACAGTCTATATACTGGTATCCATTTCAGGTTATCATATCCATGTTCCCATGTCCTACAGAGTGGAATAATTAAATAAATATGTAAATAGGTAGCCCATAGATCTATTTCTATTTGTGGAACTTTTATAAATAGACGTGCAAACTGCACTTCTGGGAACAACTCATTTGAAATAAAATTGCACAATAAAATCAGAGGTATGAAATTATTTTTGAAAATCCAATTATACCTGCTTAGAGGTTGGAGTCAAATTTATAATCAATGCTTTCAGACAAGTTTTTGTTTTTTAAGTTACCACAAGCAACAATATACTTAGAAAAATGCAGGTTACAACAGAGCAAATGAATATGTGTTTAGAGAGTCTGGTGAACCAAAGCAATATATAATTTATCAATCAAATATTCTCAAGGAAATGCTTATGGGCACTCCAGAGGTCATAATGAACTGCAATAATGCTTAATTATAATAAGCATGCAGCTGAGAGAGAAATATGTAATAACAGAAACCTTACTGAGCATCAGAAATAGGATTCAAAACATCTCATTTCTCACCTACCGTTACTAGGGTAAGCTGTCCTATTCGTAGTGAAGAGAAGAGAGTCCTGGAGCTGGAATCATTGTCTTCTTGAATCAATATGCTGTGCCTGGCTTGCAAAACCAACCAAACTGATTGAACAAGAGTTTAAAGCGACAGAGATCAATTTTGCTAGTGTGGCATGGCCAGGAATGACTCCCCTCCCTTTTTCCCCCTATTTTAATTAACATATTAAGTCTAGACTGAAACGGATTGCTATGTCCCTTCCCCAAACGCAAGACTTACTGATACCCACTTTATCCATTTGAGTTTAATGTTTGCTTTAAAAAGGAAAAGAGAAAGTAAAGGCAACCCCCCCTCCCAAATTAATTGATGCTCAAGAGACTTTCTTCCCCTTGTTCTTTTCCTCAAAATTCTTGAATAGGTCTATTGAGAAACCTGCAAATATTCAGAAAAATTTACTTAGCATCCTTAAAATATTTAGCATGCTAAAAAGGTAATAAGCAACATGCCTGATTAAATGCCTGATTATTTTTTTTTAATCCCTAGCAAAATATATAAAAATAATAGAAGCATAAGTAATGATCATCATACTGCATTGGGAGGATTGTAAAGAAGGGCTTGCCTGGTTTTTAGTAATTCCATTAGATGTAGCTATGGGTGTTCTCCATGGTGCTGAAAATATCGTCAGAGCTGTTGTAAAAAGGGTCTTCTCATCGTATCTGGCACCAACATGCTTAATGAACTGTTATATTGCCTGGTAGAAATTATGCATACAGAAACAGCTGGGGACGTGCTTCACCCCCATTGAACCCTCACAATAGGAGGAAACATAATGACTTCCATTTCATTAATGCTGTTCCCAAATTGGTCAACAGCTGAGGCTTTGGAGGATATTTATATTTGGCTATACGTGAAGAGTTGCTATTACTTTGGTTTTTCCTTAAAGAATAATTAATGCTGCAACCGTAGCACAAAATGTATTGAGCATGCTATTTTATCACCAGTCTCATACAGAAACCTAAACATGTTCTCTGGGGCCTATTGCTATTAATAAAAAAGACATCACAAAAATCTGTCACTAAACACAATGCTATTGAACAGAATAACTGAACGGTTTATGAACAAATATTAAGTATTGATTTCTTTTCTCTAACATTCCAGCCTTGTGGCTGCAGAGAGGTGATTTGCCACATTACTCCCTCTTTCTTAAACATCATCAGAGTTTCTTTTGTAGATTGATTAAACTGTGTCCTTTTAACAATATATTTGTGGGAGGAAATAATGAGATATGTAGGTTATATATTATGGTTTACTTTACAAAATCTGAGCCTCAAAATGTTTTTAAGTCAGCCATTTGTATATAAACACTTTTCAAGTTCAGAGGATAATCAGCAGTACCAGCTGAAAATGGAGCTGCATAGACAAATTGTGTCTCATGGATTTGATATTGTATATACAACATAAATAAGAATGTGACAATCTTGCTGGCTAAAAACTGTCTTTTACAGCATCCTGAACTCACAAGTTGTTGAGAAGCCAAAATAAATGAAATTGGTTAGGGGAAAAGTTCCACTGCAAAAAGTAATCCAATAGTATCCATTTCTATGTTTCCAAATTCCATATCAGAGCTTCTTGTTTGTTTCCAAAAAATACAATCCAATACTTTTCAGATTCATTTAATTTAAAAAATGGAAATCCTTTTTGTGAAGTTTGTGAATGTTAAACTGCATTTTTGAATTATTGTAAACTTCATTTTTTTCTCTTTTTCTATTCTTTCATTAGCTAAATATTAAAAACAATACACAGAATTATAAAATAAGGATGGATATAAAGCTTTAAAAAGAAACAGACGTACAAAGTGTATATTCACATACATATAAACATATGTAAAATTTAACTATTTCAATGTGCGGAAGCCATAATTCCTTACAATTATCCATCATAATTCCTTACAATTATCCATCATAATTCCTTACAATTATCCATCATAATTTCTTAAAATTATCCATAGGTCATCTATGTTGATAAGTTATTGATTCATGAAATCTTGGTAGCGTCAGTTCGGCGAACCACTGAACCAAAATATTTATCTTTCCAATACTGAAGAACAAGTCTTCCAGCTGAGGTACAGAAAACCTACCTCCTTTTTCAAAATGTCAACTCCCATATGATAGGGATAAATCTCAGAAGAATATGACCATCTGAAAATACTGCATCTCAATATAAGTAATAACTGCTTTCCCAAATGGAACAATTGTTGGGGACTGTACAAACATATACTTAAATAAAGCATTAATTTAAATGCATGAGATTCAAAGACTCAAATCTTCCAACAGAATTGGTTTTGCTTAGTCAAGTTTTCCTTTGCTTATTCAGTAGCTCTAGCTGTTCTAATATCACAATTTTCTATTACATTAAAGTGTAATACGATAACTCAAGTCATAAAGTCATAATGCTATACATGGAATCATGTATAGCAATGGACATTACTCTGTACAAAGCTGTAATTCACCGGACATGAACAATTCACTGTGTCTGTGATCCATGTATGGTTAAGAACATCACAAAGTTCCTGCTGGTTTCATCTCAAAACTGAACATTTTATGTCACAATGGATCTGACTGGGAGGCTGAGAAGCAAGACCTGGAGTCTTGTTTTCTATGTTTCCCTAGTAATTAGTATTTTAGAGGCATATTTCATCTGAGTCTTGAAGTGGTACTTAGCTATCAAGATTATTTATTAATTTATCTAATTTAATGGTGGGAGTGGCCTATTTTAACTATAATTGCATATTAATTAAATCAAAATCAAATCAAATATGACTTTATTGATTAATCAATTTACCAAACATTCAAAAACAATAAAATAAGCTAAAATGAAATAAAGTGAGACAAAATAGAGAGTAAGTTCAGATGAAATAAAAGATAGCAGAGTACAACAAAATAGTGTAAGATAAAAGAAGGTAGAAACATAAGATGAATACTAAAATACAAAAGTATATACTGTATGTTTAGATGAATTCATCATCTCAATTTAATAACCTTGAGTCTAAACTTAGCAGTTTTAATGGTTATATGTTTTTGTGCCCAAAAGGAAATGAGATAACCTTTTGTTATGACCCTATTGTGTAGCTATGTCAAATAGAGTCTGTAAATATTAAGCCCTTGCTGGGCATAGAGATGGCAACGGAAAACCAAGCACAATATCTTCTATTTCTGGTGCTCCAGAAACAAAGGAGTGTGGCACTTGATGGAGGTAACATTTAATAAGTGGGAAAATGCTTCACATCAATATTTCATAACCAATGTGCAGAAATATTATAATGTATAATGTAACAAATAAAATAATTGAAATGAATTGCAATTAACTATTAAAAGAAATAAGATAAAAATGAGCGCTAATGATATCTAATCAAAATACATATTCTGTACAAACTGACAAGATGATTTCCAGTAGCCTTTGTTTTATTCATAAAAACTTTGAATTATCATGCAAGGTAGATGCACAGACAATTAGAGATAGAATATTCATCTGATCCTTTGGTTCAGGTTACAACTATGCATGTATATTTTATAATCCACTTGATTTAAAAAAGCAAAATTGTAAGGGTGTCATTCACTTTGTGGGCCTGCTCAAATTAACCAGAGCATCCCAACCCAGGTGAATGGAACAGTTATTGCTTTCTCCAATAGCCATAATCAAGAGGAAAAGTTAATATTTCTTTCTGGGCTTGATCTGTGAAACCCCAGGGGCATCTGAAGCAAGTTATACAGTTACCAGGACAAAAGCTGATGTCATTGTCTACTGGAAAACTTATAGTAAACAAAAGAGAATACAGTTGGGTATTGGGCAGTGGTGGGATTCAGCCAGTTCACACCACTTCGGCCGAACCAGTAGCTAATTTTTTGTTGCCCAGAACGGACTTCCAGAAGCGGCATCCACACAGAGAACCAGTTGTTCACATATTTGAATCCCACCACTGGTATTGGCATTAAAGAGAAAAAAATATATATTTCAAAAGTAAATGTAAAGAAAAGAACAATGCCACAAACAGAGACTCGGGGAAACTTGCTGTGAAAGAAATCTTGGAAGACATTGACTTGGTCCAAAATAAAATTTCAAATGCATGTTGAGTATTTGCTCCAAAATTCTGCATGTGACTTATTCCTTCCTGAATCCTGGAAAATTCTCTGGCCACAATATTCTGGAGTATGATCTCTTTTCAGCTTCCCTTTTCCTGGCAAGACTCATATCTCTTCTGGCTATTTAACCTCAGGAAGAGAAAGGAATAGCATTTCGACAGGAATTTAGCCAAGTGCCCCTCTCAGGTTTTCTTACTAGAGGGAGAGAATATTTGGTTACAGAATGTGTGTAAGACTTTTGACCAACAAAGGATTTTTTGTGATTTTCCTGTTTAGAAATATCTGTTCAAAAGTGTATTAGCAATGATAGGGGAAAGGAAGAAAGAATATGTAGAAAAAAGCTGTGACTTATCTTTACTTCAGGGGTAAGTCTTCCATTATTTTAGGTTATTAAATGTAAATAAACAAACAATGGTTAAAGTCATATCACTCAATAAAATAGTTTTACACTCAGATAAAGCGTAAATAACTAGTAAATAACAGGTGCCTGTGAGCAAAAGGGAGGGATTGTTGCACAGAATAGTCAGAACTCATTAAGGCATATTGATTATGGATCTGTGAATAATGTTGATGAAAACACACCATAAAATTAAGTTTGACATTTTATATCTGTTAGAGGAAATACTGTCCCAGAAGACTGAAATTATCATGCTAGATGCAAAACTTGTTTGGTAATCACATTACCAAGACTTCATTTGATTTGGATATCTTTAATACCCACACACCAGGCTGAGAAAGAACATCTAAAAGCTTTTATACAATTATTTTGTTTTCTATTGTAATGAGGCCTTGCAATCCTCGCTGTTTACCAATCGGCTGAGATAACATGATTCCCAATGTTTTTCCTGTTTATTGTACTCAAGAGCAAGAGAGCGACATGCCATCAATTCCAGGCCCTATTCACAGAGGGATCTGAGTATATATGAGTTCTTTTATCCATTAAGAGCAGAGTAGAAAGGTCAAATCAGTCTGAGTATAGTTTTTCACATCCATCATTCTTCAACAGTATCCAGAAAACCTTAAAAAGTGCTACTGGCAAGACAGCAAATGTGATAAGGAGAAAGAAATATCAAGGCTTTGCTGTCTTTAGTACCACAGTGTAGGCCAACAATTATCTACTGACATGAATAAGACCAGGGCTTTTTTTCTCATAGAACGCTCAGAATGGAGTTCCGGCACCTTTTTTGGATGGAACCTTGTAGGGTAGGCAAGGCAGGTTGTATGACATGTGTGAGTTCCGGCACCTTTTTCTTTTACAAAAAAGCACTGAATAAGACAATAAACAGTATTTGTCTGAAATGTTTCCTGCCTGAGCAGGAGGTTCAACTAGAAAACTTCCAAGGTCCCTTCCAACTCTTCTCGTCTCGTCTCGTCTCGTCATTTTACAATACAATCATTTATGGGATTAACTGAAAATTAGAAGCATTTCAAATCACATGAAGTATTGGTGGGAACTGTAATTCACTTGTAAGTTACATTCATTTATTAGGTTCAGTGACTAATATCTTCACATAGACCTGGGAATGCTTTTTGCTGGAAATCTTGGGTTCCACTTGTTGTGTACTGGGTTCCTTGCGCAGGAATGAAGACGAGGCGAGTGAGTTCAGCAAAGATCATGGTTTATTGCTTCCAGGATCTGAACTAGAGAACAGGGCTGCAGATGCAGCAATTTATACCCTGGCCCCTAGGTGGCGGCCAATAGGTTTGAAGCAACCTATTGCCACCTAGGGACAACCAATAGCAGCGCTGGAGACGGGCTGTCTGAGGTGCTGGGAGCCGTTAGCTTGTGGTGTTAACAAGCAAGCCCAATACATTACACCCCTCCCCCCTTAGAACAAACAACACTATAGCAACAATAGAAAGTAATTACAGCAATACACTTTACAAGACTTAATACTGGTGTGAATAGGTTCCACTTAGCAGCACAATAAAGTATTTACAACATTATAGCTCCATTGTCCATTACAATCTTGTAGGGCAGCATTAAATACAAGGGTACATACAACATTGTTGTTGTTGTTAGCTGCGAAGTTGTGTCCGACCCATTGCGACCCTATGGACAACATTCCTCCAGGCCTTCCTATCCTCTACCATCTTCTGGAGTCCATTTAAGCTCATGCCTACTGCTTCAGTGACTCCATCCAGCCACCTCATTCTCTGTCGTCCCCTTATTGCCCTCAATCTTTCCCAGCATGAGGCTCATTTCCAGTGAGTCCTTTCTTCTCATTAGGTGGCCAAAGTATTTGAGTTTTAGCTTCAGGATCTGGCCTTCTAAAGAGCAGTCAGGGTTGATTTCCTCTAGGACTGACCGGTTTGATCGCCTTGCAGTCCAAGGGACTCGCAGGAGTCTTCTCCAACACCATAGTTCAAAGGCCTCAATTCTTTGGCGCTCAGCCTTTCTTATGGTCCAACTTTCACAGCCATACATTGCAACTGTAAAGACCATAGCCTTGACTATACACACTTTTGTTGACAGGACATACAACATTATAGCTTTATTATTTCAGAACAAAATCTTGCAGATAAGCAGGAGGTTTGCATGGCCTTGTGGAACACCTGGGTGACCCAGGCACGTCCTGGCCTACCAGCTTGCCCGCCGGGCTGGGTAGAGCAGTGTCTCTTAGTTCAAGTGATTCAGAGTGGCTCGGTGCTCTCTGGCTGGCCTTTCCAGGTTGGCCCACCCCAGAGTCAGTTTGTTCAGCAGAGTTAGCACAGCAGCTGTATGATTCAGGTTGGCTTTCTCCATCGGGGACCCATGTTGCACATCTGGGCTCTGCTCCTCTATGGCCAACTCCTCGTTGCTTGGGCTGTGTGAGTCTTCAGGGTCTATGCATGGGCTGGCTTGGCTGCCGGTTTGTGGACCTTGGTAAGGACTTGTGATGAAGTTCTCGCTTTGTGGCCGTTCTTGGAAATGCTTCCTAAACTGATAGATGTGGCACCGGACAACTCGCCCGCCCTCTAGGCCCACTTTGTAAAAGAGGGGGCCTGATGTTTTAGTGATTTTTCCTGGCACCCACAAGTTCCCATGCCCATAGTTCCTGGCCCACACCCCATCACCCACTTGCAGCCCCCTCAGGGGTTTTGGGTGCGAAGCTTCTGCTTCCACCCTATCTGGATGCAACCTGTCCAGTTTTGTGATCCCCCAGTGCAGCTCTGCTGGTCTTTTCCCTGTAGCCGTGCACAGAATGGAATGCTGGCAAAGTAAAAAATCTGCCAATCTGTGATGCCAGTCCCCAGTCACTATAGACTTCAGTGACTCTTTTGTGGTGTGAACCATGCATTCGGCTTGACCATTAGTAGAAGGGTGAAATGGGGCCGACATTGCGTGCCTGATGAAGTTTGCTCTCAGGAATGCCTGAAATTCTGCCACTGTAAATTGGGCTCCATTGTCATATACTATGACGTCTGGCAGCCCATGTGTGGCAAAGAGCTTCCTAAGCACCAGGATGGTCCTAGGAGTAGTCATGTTAGGAACTGGAATTACTTCAAGCCATTTCCAGTGGCTGTCGACCACTATAAGGAAGAGCTGTCCCTGAAAGGGCCCAGCGAAGTCTATGTGAGTTCTAGACCAGGAAGTGTGAGTCTTCTCCCACCTGTGAACTGGAGTGTGCAGCATTTCAGGCCTTGATTGTTGGCGTGTATAACATCCATGCACCTGGGCTTCAATGGCCTTGTCTAAACCTGGCCACCATAAGTAGCTTCTAGCTAAAGCTTTTATATGGACAATACCCGGATGACCTTCATGCAGTGATAGTAAGACCCTGTGTCTTAGTGAGGACTATGACCCTGTTCCCCCATAGGATGCAACCCTTGTGAGCTGATAGCTCGTGTCTTCTAGTAAAATAACACTGAAATTCAGGGCCTGGGCTTTTATCCAGCCACCCTGTGTGTACCCAAGAAAGCACTCTACTTAGTGTCTTGTCAGCCACCGTTTCATGTCCCCTGCATGGAGGGGAAACTCTGACAAGTCCTGAATGGACAAAAAGTGGGCCACTGGGGCTGGATCTGGTTCAATTTGTGGCAGTGGAAGCCTGCTCAGGCCGTCTGCATGGCCATTTCTTTG
Organism: Vipera berus; assembly: GCF_964194415.1. Taxonomy (NCBI): domain Eukaryota; kingdom Metazoa; phylum Chordata; class Lepidosauria; order Squamata; family Viperidae; genus Vipera; species Vipera berus. Next base: position 58,476,859 of record NC_138207.1, read on the forward strand.
CCGGGTTTGTGAATCAGCTTAAATGTGTATGCTGATAAAAAAAATAGACCATCTCAGCATTCTAGAGATAATATATGTTTGTCTGTGGTGAATAACCCCAGTAGCGATTTTTGGTCTGTGAAGACCGTGAAGTCCCTACCATATAAGTAGTCGTGGAAATTTTTAACTCCAGCTACGATGGCCAATGCCTCTTTGTCAATTTGAGCGTAGTTACGCTCAGCAGAGGACAGTGTCCTCGAATAAAATGCAATGGGAACTTGGGTTCCATCTTTCTCTAAGTGACTCAAGACTGCACCCACCCCGTATAGGGATGTGTCGCACGCTAAGCAGACTGGTTTAGACTCCCTGAAATGAGTGATAGTGGAACTGACCGACAGAAGTGCCTTCAGGTCCTGAAAACTTTTTTCATGCATCCTGGTCCACTTCCAAGAAGCTTTTTTATCTAAGAGCCTGTGAAGCAGCTCTGCCACTATGGCCTTGTTAGGAAGGAACACATGGTAGAAGTTGAGGAGGCCCAAGAATGCTTGCAGCTCTCCTTTTGTTTTAGGGCTAGGTGGCATCTGAATGGCCTTCACTTTGGACTCAGCTGGGTGGATGCCATTAGCATCAATGCGAAACCCCAAAAATTCAGCTGAAGGGATCCCAATACTGCACTTGCTCTTTTTTAGTTTTAGGCCTGCTTCACGCAGCCTCTGCAGGACGGCTCTGAGCCTCCTTGCTAGCACCTCTGTGGATTCCCCAGCAATAAGCACGTTGTCAAAATAGGGGCAAACCCCTGAAATGCCTTTGAGTGTGCATTCCATGATTCCCTGAAAAATGCCTGGGGCTACACTGACCCCAAATTGCAAGTGCTTTACTCTGAAAGCCCCCCTGTGGGTCACAATTATTTGTGCTGCAGTCGTGGCCTCATCAACAGGTAGTTGCTGATAGGCCTGCGCCAAATCTAATTTTGCAAAAGTGGTGCCACCCTGCAAAGATGCCAGGATGTGGCTCACCACTGGGACTAGGTATGTGTGCTGCTTAAGGGCCCAGTTAATTGTGCATTTATAATCTGCGCAGATTCTGACTTCCCCGTTGGCTTTAAGTGGTGTTACAATAGGAGTTTCCCACTCCCCACCATCTATTGGTTGCAAAATGCCCTGTTCTACAAGCTTGTCTAGTTCCGTCTCTATTTTGTGCTTGAGGGCAAAGGGGACCCTGCGAGGCTTAATCCTGATGGGAACCACATTTGGGTCTAGTTTGAATGCTATTGGCGAGCCCATGTAAGTTCCTAGGGCTAAATCAAATATGTCTGCAAAGTCCTTGCAAACTGACGCTAGACTCGCGACTTGTGTCCGGTTGATACCAGTTACTTGGATGCCTAGTGCATCAAACCAATCGAGTCCAATTAGGCTCATTCTCTGGCCCCTTACTACACTAACATCCAGGTGCCCTGAAAACCCCTTAAATTTAACAGCCAAGGTGGATTCACCATTGACTATGAATTTTGCATTCTGAAAATCTGTTAAAAGTATGTCAGAAGGCCTCAGCTTGGCCCATCTTCTACTGTGACTGCACACGCAATTAAATGTGTCCAGAGAAATAATGGAAAAGGTGGAGCCTGTGTCCAGCTCCATCTTACAGAGGACCCCTTGTAGCTCCACCTGAAGTCTATACGTGGTTTTAAGGGGGCGTCGGGCCCCAGTACGGCAGACACTTCTACGGCTTGAGCAAAACCCCATGCTGAACAGCCCTGGGGCCCCGGTACCTCTCCTGGTCGGATCCTTCGACTGGCGATTCGATGGCGACCTCTGCAAACTGATGCGATGTGGCCATTTTTTCCGCAGGCCCGGCACATGGCTGTCCAGAACCTGCAGTCCAAGCATTGGTGGCAGCCACCACAACCTGGACATCTAGGCAAGAGATCTGCCTTGTAAGTAGTCTCTTGCTGCTTGCTGCTGTGGAGCTGTTGGTCGGGTTGTCTGTGCAACTCGTTGACTTTGGCATCTTCTTCGGAGTCCTCGGTGAGTTCTCAGTGGATGGCTTCTTCACGTTGCGTTGTTCTGTTCGGACGGCTCCACCAGCAGCTTCGTCTGCCATGACTTCGTTCTGGGCATCTGTGAACGACAACCTCTGTGGCAAAAAGTTTCTGCTGCAGCTCTCTGTTGCAGAGGCCACAGATGAGCCGGTCTCGAAGTCGCTCTTCGATGTCTGAAAATTGACACAGGCCACAATGTACTCGGATGCTGTCTCTCCCGGCTGCTGTATTCGTTGTTCGAAGGCATAGCGCCATGCAATCACTGATATCTTTGGTTGGAAGTGTTCTCTGAGCTTCTTCAGTTCGACGTAGGAGACGAATTCCAATGGCATGGGCGTGAACAGGTTTTCGGCCAGATCGAACGTCGCTGGGCCGTACACACAAAGCAGTGTGGCGGCCTTCAGTCCATCCTTTGTGACCTGGTTCGCCCAAAGGTAGTTCTTGACCTGGGACAGATATGAAGGCCATCCTTCTGGTTGCTTGATGTCGAATTCTCATAGCCTTCCGACTTTGGGCATTCTGCTGTCTTCACGGCTGGATCTCAGCATCTTTGAATCCTGCCTCTCCGTTGCCCAGGGACTGCTCCTCTAAGTGCGTGGTCACTAGCGTGGCTGGGGGGGAATTTGCTTTTCCCGCCAGGTGTGCACTGCCTCTCCCCTAGTGACTTTCAGCTTCGACGGAGAAGCAGAATCCCATCCTTGTCACCAGTGTTGTGTACTGGGTTCGTTGCGCAGGAATGAAGACGAGGCAAGTGAGTTCAGCAAAGATCATGGTTTATTGCTTGCAGGATCTGAACTAGAGAACAGGGATGCAGATGCAGCAATTTATACCCTGGCCCCTAGGCGGCGGCCAAGAGGTTTGAAGCAACCTATTGCCGCCTAGGGGCAACCAATAGCAGCATTGGAGACAGGCTGTCTGAGATGCTGGGAGCTGTTAGCTAGCTCCCTGCTCTAGCAGCCTGCCAGCTCTTACCACGTGGTGTTAACAAGCAAACCCAATACATTACACCACTGATCAGGGTAGACAGCACTGAACTAGAGAGGCTGATCATCTGCCTCGTAAGCAGTTTCCCATGGCTAAATTAATCTAATGGCTAGATTTATTGTTTAATTTGAAGGTGAACTTAAGTAAGATTAGTATTTACTATAAGACCATTAGTAAAAAGCTAGACAGTTTAATAAGGGAGCTAGACTTAATTGATTCCTCTTTTTAATATTGTGGAAATTCTTTCAATCATTTATGCTTTAGTCACCTTTAAAAGCATTTCCATATCCAAACAATATTCTCTAGGGCACTTTCCAGTGTATAAAGAAAAGCTCTGTGAAAAAAGTATTTCTTAATGCTGGATTATGTTTTATTGCTATGATTCAGAAGATAGTCCAGTTCTTATTCTTCAGTGGTTGTTTTACAAACCATAGGAATAAAATAAGATTAAAAAAGAGATGTGAAAAGCTGCTACAGAAAAACATGGAGAAAAAAATACACTAATTTCCTGCTAATGGTATTCTTTCTGTATCGCTGACTGCTATGAACACATCGTATGATTGTTGCAGAACTAATTCATATCAATTATTGTAAGGGAAATAAATAATTATATAACAAGAAAACTGTAAAAAGGAAAAAAAAACTGTTGTTTTCCCAATACAAGCATTCATTGGAAACAAATGAGAGATAAATGTTCCTTGATTATCTTATTTTATTCTTGATATAATAGTTATGAAAACCGTGAATTTTATAGAATAGTCAGTTAGCACTTTTAGCTGTAAGATATCAAATTCGTAATAATCAAAAGGCTTAGTGGATCAGGTTTTAGGTAAAAGTAAAATCCATTTGAACTCAGCCTAGATACAAACAGTTCCAGATTTATTTCTATTACTTTGGTACAGAGAGAATTAAGTGCCTTTAGCCTTGAAAAAAGATAAGTAGAGGGAATATGATTGCACTTTTCAAACCTTGAAGAGTTGACACATAGAAGAAAGCCAAGCTCTGCTCTGTATCCTTCTAGAGGGCAGAATATACTGTCAAATTATTGGAAACCAGATTCTGGTGGATCATGAACAAAATGTTTTTAAGAGTAATTTGAAAAAAGAACCAATTATTGAGGAAGGAAATATGCCTCTTTTCATTGGATGTGTTCAACTGAGGATGGATAGTCATTTCCTGGGAATGCTTTAATTTGAAGTCAAAGATTAAAAGGCCTAAGTATAGAAGATCTATAATTCTCACCCACTTCCTCTAAGACAGTGTATGACAAGCAATGGAGAGTGTGATGATGTACAGTGAATATACAGTAACCCGATGAATGGGGACTGCTCTATAATTCATGTCAAGTAAAAATGGCTTATGTAGTCATTCAACACTTATAAATATTTACTTACTTGGGCAGAATAAACTAGTGGATGGTATTTTATTTATTGCTCAGTGCAGGTATATTTGGAAGCAAGAGCATGGCTAGGTTCAGACACTGCACTAAAGCCTTGGGAGCTGAATTTGCCTAGCATGCTGGATAAATAATGACTAACAAATTGCAATGGCTGGATTCACACAATACAGTAAAACAAAACCTTTTGTTACTTTCTTGCCCATTCAACATATGCCCCCCCCCCTGCATTCTAGCATGCATAGATTTGCTCCTTGAAATTGATCTTAGATTTGATTTTGCATATATTGCAGGCATATGGTGTAAGAAAGAATCATGACAGAAGCTGTGGAAGGGAGAATGGTGTGCCCCCTTACTCAGGAGGGTATTTTTTTCATTCTGGTCAATTTGGATTATTTCTATCCTGTCTCTAACTTTCCCTTTGGGGAGAAGTTGGTGGGCAGGCAGCTACAGGGAATCCTTGATGAAGCAAATGTTGTAGATGACTTTCAGGCTGGCATTGGGTGCTCTTCAGGCTAATATGCAGTGCAATCTGGATGGCACAAATGATCCATCTGGTCTGGATGAATTTCTCTGACACATACAGTATCATGAATAATGACACGCTCATGAACCACCTTATAGGGTTTGAGGTCAGGAAGAGTGTTTTGCAGTTGTTCCAAAGTCATGAATTACAGATGGATGGCCACATAAATTAAATTAATTAATTGTTCCACTTTCTGAAAATGTAATGGGAGTCATAGGGAAGGAGACATCAAGCCCATAGCCATGCCATCATGAGGTGCTCAGAGCACAGTGTCCTCCTCTATTTTTAAAAACAGACATGTCAAACACAAGGCCCGGGGGCCAGATCCAGCCCACAAAGTGATGTCATGTGGCCCGTGAAGCCATCCTGGAAACAGTGAGGGAATGGCCCCTGCTGCCTTGGCCCCGGCCCAGGCTGGCCAGGAGCCAATGTACAATTTCCTGGTGGTCATCTATGCTGAAATACATTCAGTCTTAGCTCCATAAGGCCGTCTGGAAACAGCAAGGGAAAGGCCTGTGCCGTGTTGGCACTGACCTCTGGGTGCCCGCTAGGGATGTATCACCCTTTGTGAGGAATGAAAAAATGCACCATCGCCTGGAAGTGGCCAGCATATGGCCCTGCCTACTTTGGGCAGGCTAAGGGCTGGGCAGCGTTGTGCTTCTCTTCAGATTCATGCCACCCGGCTCAGCCTCTCGGCACTGTGAGGAGAGTGCCCCGCTTTAGATACAAAGCCAGGTCTCCTCACATGGAGAGGGAGTGGGCCTCCCTCTTGACTTTGCCCTCGTACCCATCATGAGCAACCTGTCTAAGGAGAGCAAGCACAGCAGCCTTGAGGAGGAGGTACGTGCAGCTGGGTGCCCCCTTGGGGAAGTGGGGCTAGGCTTAGTGCCGCAGGTGCTTGAGGGCTGGGCTGGGCATTTGACCTCCATGCCACCATCCAACCCCACCCCCCTTGCATGGCCTCAGAGGAACAGTGAGGCTCCTCCCGTGGAACATGCCTTGGCACTTGCCCCGGTCCCATCTCCTTCTACCAGAGACTCTCAGATCTGTCCCACTCCTTCCCAGGCCCCCATAGGCACCTGTGACGCGAACGATGTAGAGCTGGCCATGCCCACCCAGTAGGCCATACGCACTCCAGCCACGCCCTTGTAGTAGGCCACACCCACCCTGGTCACACCCACCTGGCCCCCCCGAGGGCAACCGCAATGCTGATGTGGCCCTAAAACATATCCATAAAACTGCTGGGGAGATCATCCTTTGGATTGGAGTTAGAACTCTCTACCCAGGCTAAGTAGGAAATCCAGCAGTGCAAACCCAGTTCCTGTGGGATACTGAATGGGACAGATTACAGTTGAATCTCAGCAAGACAGAGTTTTTATTAGCACAGAAGCTGGCTCCAGGTTAGTTCTATCTATTACTCTATGAAAGGTTGCACTATTCTTCAAGGGTCGGGTTTCAATCTGTAAATTCTATTTGGCTTGTATTTCCTGCTAGATAGGCTGGGGAAGAATGTGACTAGTAGGGTTTATGGCCAAAGGTAACTCGTGCCTTGATCATTAAAAATGAAACTGGTGCAAAATGCAGCTGCCCATCCACTAACAGGGGACAGTTAGCAATTAGTCATTCTAATTGTAGAAAAGTACTATATTGGCAGCCCAGAATCCAGAATCTTCTTGGGGCTACATAGCTGAGCTCTTATGTCTGTGTGATTTGGCTGCTTCAACTATGTTCTAGGAAGTACCTCACTGGTATCTCATCCCTAATTTTGGCAAGTTAAAATTCAGTAATATAAGTGGCTGATTAAAAAAAATGCTTCTTTATTTTATTCTCTCTTTTTTACAAAATTGGTTTATATCAAGCTTTTGTTGCAGCAGGCCCCAGATTACATATGTAAATATAAACAACATGAATGTAGAACAAAATTATGCAAACCAAAATTAAATTTTCAACTGGGTACCGTTCAATTTATCTTTATTTTATGAGCTAAGGGATTCAGTATAAGAACACACATGGTAAGAAAGGCAAAAGAAGGCAAACTAGGTTTTAATCAAAGTGATAAATTGTACAATAATACAATAGTACAATAATTAACAAGTGCCTCCAGGAAAACACAATCTTATACAGAGGCTATAATTTCTAACTTGTTTACTTTCCTCCCCATTTTAAATCAAATATAAAAAGGGTATGGACTGTAAGAGCAATATAAACTATCGTTTATTGTCCTATAGAATTGGGATTCTGAGCGATTGTCATGCCTGACTGGAAGGGAGCTATGTCTCTACCTGGCTTGCAATTAAGAATAACAGAGTCCTTTCCCACCGTCACTGCCAGGAGGAAAAAATGTCTTGCTGACTCTCCACCCCTTAAGATCAGCTTGGGAGAGGGTCTTATCCATAAATTAGGCATAGCCATAATAAATAATAACAACCAGGGCTTTTTTTGTCATAGAACACTCAGAACGGAGTTCCGGCACCTTTTTTGGATGGAACCTTGTAGGGTAGGCAAGGCGGGTTGTATGACATGTGTGAGTTCCGGCACCTTTTTCTTTTACAAAAAAAACATTGATAACAACAGTAAAACTTTGTAGCATCCCTTCCTGGCAATAGTAGTTTAGAATTATGTGGTCAGAGAATAACAGACCTGTCTTCTTTTGCACCCCCCAAAGCACACCAATCAATAATTTAAAAAATAAGGTTATTGATATTAAGAAAAATGATTTTTCAGAAGGTTAGTGATCTAGAAAGCAGTGACATGGGCAGTTTGTGGCATCTCTTGATACACTGAAGCATTTGAATACAGTAGGCTTCTAAGTCCAGTTCAAGCTGCCGGTTAGCACATATAAAGCCCTTCAAGGCAGAGGATCACTCCATTTGCAGGACTGCCTGTCCTCCATTGTTTCTGCCTGGTCCACCAAGATGAATCAGTGAGGGCGCACTCTGAGTGGTTGCTGTTAAACAACACCATCTTATTTGTTTGTTTGTTTACATTTCGTATTTCTGAACTGCCCGATATATCAAAATGAAAATGTTAGAGTTAAAATTTTAGAATTAAATTTTTTAAAGAAGTTTACAAATTTCTTTAAGAAGGCAAGAATACTTAAACCCTATTTAAAAAATTAGTTGACAAAGACAAAGGGGAGGCTCTCGTAGCACCAACCATTCCCACGAGTGCATGCTCCTTTGCGCTCCCCATGCAAGGCTACAGAGCCATGTTTTAACCCCTTTTTTAGAAGGCCAGGAGAGCGGGGGGTCTGCTTCACCTCTGGGAGAAAAATATTCCATAGGGTGGGGGCAACAGCAGATCAGGCTCTCTTCCTACATCCTGCCAATCAGAGTTCTTTATTTTATTTTTTATAATATATGTTATTAATTTTTTAACATGGTCACCTTAATATTCAGTAAACGCTGTGTTGTCTGGTTTACATTTAAAAAACATTCGCTAACAATTGGTTTCTATGATCTATAATCCACATAATAGCCTTACTTGATCTCCTCTTTTTCTCATAATGTTCTCTTTTACCAACCTTAATTTAATACAATTCTTATTATTTTGATAGATAGCAATTAAGTATAAAAAAAATTCTAATATTTCCACAAATAATAATCACATCAACATAATATTTCTTTTCTATCTATTCATTCTGGTTGGCTCATCATAGATCCCATTTACAGTTCTTGTTCACATTTGTTTTTCCCACAATGTTCAAGACATTCTTCCTGGTTAAGTTAATTACATTTAAATATTTGATTCTGTTTTTTCTCATGTAAACCATCCTATAACTTTTAACTTACTTAAGGAATAAATAAGATTAAAAAAAAGAGGGGGGGAAAGAACAAGAGTAAAGAGGGATAAAAAGATAGTATACTACTGAAAGTCCATGTTTCCCCTAAACTAATACATATTTATTTCCAAATTTTTCCATTCTTTTTACCATAATTAAGAGTATATTTAATCTTTAAATATTCCATTTAATAAATCTAGTCATCTGATCTTTTAACTCTTTTTTTTAATCCATTGTAATTTTCTTTAAATCAATCACATTTAAATATCTAAAATATGTCCTTATATATAAGCCATTCTAACTATTTTATATTACTCATATCAAGAAATAAGATACTAAAAGAGAAGAGAGAGTACTATGATATTTGAGGGATTCCTCCCTCTTAACGTAAAATTCATATCCAAAATCTTTCTATTACTTTAACCGTATTCAAACAGGTGTTTCTTTTTTAAATATTCTCTCTGATAAGTCACATCAACTATTTTCTTAATTTTCACTTTGGCCTTCTTCTTTTGTCCAATATCTTTAATCAATATATTCTGCTGAATCAAAGAGTCTTTCCATGTTCTTGTAAGTGTCACTGTAGATATAAAAAATAAGCCAAGTACAATATCTTTATAAGAGGCATTTGCTCTTTCATGTTTGTTGAAAATCTTTTTTCTTTCTTTTTCTCTCTTTATCTCTTATCATTTTTTGTCTCTCCAGTTCTAGTGGTGTTCCTGATGTCTCTGCAATCCATTTTGACCAGTCTTTTTTCTTATCCTCAAATTTGTCTTGTGGTCTTAAAGTATAAGTTGCCTTTTCCAAAACCAATATTTCTTGTAAATTTTTTCCACTTGGGTTAAATCATACTTCTTTGTTGTGTTAAGTTCCATCTTTGAGTCTCTATCCTCAAATTTGTGTTCAGTTATCTGTTTTATCTGCTCCTTCTCTATTGTTATTTCCTGGGGGGTTTTCGTTGTAAAGTTAAATTGGAGATGAATTGGTTTATGTTTTCAAAGTTATTTTAGATTTCTTTGTAGTTTGAAGTCATTGTTGTTTGAATTAGTTGCAGCATCTCATATGTTTTCTCTTGAAAAGTATTTATTTATTTTTATAAGTTCTTTCTGTAAGTCTTTGATTTTCCATAGTGGTCAAGAATTGAGGTTTTCTTTTCTCTGCAGATAGATTTAGAGTCACAGTTTACTAGATATTTATAATCCAAAAAGGTTCAAAAAGGTTTCCTGAAGTTTATAATCCTCTCTTTGTCTGCAACCCAAATTGTTTTCTTTTTTGTCACAGCTGTTCTCTATTGTTATAGCTTTGAAGGTCACAAGCACAGATTAGTTTTTTCCAGATTTTGCCAAGTCCTGTATAAAAGCCATACCTGTCATAGTCTTTATCCACCACTAGATGTCAGCACAAGTTTATTTTTCAAATTATCAAAATAGAAAAATGCCTTTAAAATGAGAATCTTAACCATTCAACAATTCTAAACTTATCCAAATTTAGGTTTTATATTCATTTCATTTCATTTCTGTATGTTTTGGTCCTCCATTAAAGGTTTAATTTGCCACTTTCGTTAGTAAAAGGGTGGAGCAAAAATCCCCCTTCTTCACATTCGGAGGTTTTTTGCAGTTTTTTCCAGGAAAGTTAATAAGTAGGATAGAGAAAATTGATGATCTTACCCATATTCAAACACACTGTTTACAATCAGCTTAAAATAGTGCTTTTTGACTTCGGTTGCTTGTAGCTTGGGCTAGACACTGAAGTTAGGCTAGCCTGTTGGTTTCTGGAAGGCTTCTCCTGGACCGATTGGGTCAACCACCATCTCTCCGTGGTCTGCGGGACTTTCTTCTTTGCTGCCTCTTTGGGGCAGCTTCTGGCCCATTTAGGGTCCCCTAACAGGAAGAAAATCAGCCAAAGGGCACAGAGCCCCCAAATCCCTTGGCTGCTGCGCTACTGCGCAAGACCAGAAGTCCCAATCAGAGTTCTTTAACTGATGGGGTCTGTAAGACCTTCTCTGCCTGACCAGGTGGAACAGGCCAATGTGAACAGATGAAGGCAGTTTTATAGGTAGCCTATTAAACCTGGAGTTGTGCCTTCCCTGAGGCTGTCCCTGACCTATGGAACAGCATCCTCCCACATCTCCAGATGGCTCTAACCTTGTTAGCTTTCTATAAAACATTGAACACCTGCTGCATCCCCTTCCACTTGGGCCAGGAATTTAGGAGAGTTCTGTTGATCATGTGTTGGAGTATTTTTGGGGGAAGAGATAGTATTTTGATTGGGTTTATAATGTTATGATGGTTTTAATCTTTGTACACTGCTTAGAGTCAGTGTTATGAAATGGGCTGCCCTATAAATTATTTTAAATAGACTAGAGGCAATATCTTTTTTTAGTGAACACTCCAGCTACTTTAAAGGCCAAATAAAACATGATTCACAACATTGTTTTAAAGAAAATAATTATACAAAGCCAAATCACATATGCTCCCTGAAAATTAACTTGTTTTGCAACAGAATTTATTTGAACTGTATGTTTTTGTTTCATTATGTTAACCCAGCATCTAAACCTATATTTTCAAGGACTGAACCTTCATACAAGGTTTATAGAAAGAACATGCTGTACTTTGACTTCAAGATAGTAGTAACCCCCACCCAAATGACACTGGAATTTATTCTGTTTTTATTTTAGTGGCTTGTGAAAACTTTCTGACATTGTGTGTTAGTCCTAGTTTTTGCCATCCTTTACAAATTGTTTTATGACTGTATTTGTGTGTTTGAATATTTAAGGAATTAAAAGCCCATTTGATTTTCTTGATGTAGTTCCTCGATGTCTGTATGATTAAGCATAACGTTATTACAAACAAACAAAAGCACTTTAAACTATAATAAGAAGTTGTACTACAACTGGTCCTTTGCCTAAAAATAAAATCTTAACCTTCAGTCCTAATACCATACAGCCCATCTGAATATGTTTCATTTATGAAAAGGTTTTCCATGTGCATGTGCAAATATGGTTCCATTTCAGCATTCACTTGAATAAGAATTATGTGTGAATTAAATCTGCCTCCTGCTGCTGTACTGATTTCAGTGCAATTAAAAAATAGTCATTTTTTTTTATTTAAAAAGTTTTACAATACATTTTGACTTTAATCCCCCCCTCCCCCACCCCTATCCAACCCTCCCTATCCCTCTCCCCCACTCCCTCCCCCCCCCCGACTTCCCAGAGCTAAATACAGGGCATAAAATCAAAAAACAAACATAAACACCCCTATGTTATCAACAATAAACTATAAATTCTATCTCTCTCTAGCTCATATAAAATGAGTACAAACAATATTAATATTACAAATAAAGTAGAAAAGAAAAAGAGGAAAACAGAAAAAGAGCTTTACTCAAATTAAATTTTCTTAATCCCAGTCCTTATTCATATTAATTTCAAAAAAAAAAAGAAAAGAAGAAAAAAAAACTTTCACCTGCTATTTGCATTCTCCCACCTTTCTCTAATTTCCAAACAAATTCTCAGTTACGCGCCAAAAGCGCCTATCTCTGTTAATCTTAATAATCTCCAACCAAGCTAAACTATGATCAAAAATAGTTCTTGCATGTATCACGCCAAATGTCTCGCAGTTCCAAATCATCCTTAAGTTCAAATAAAAGTTCAAATAAAAAGAGTATATATAAAAAAAATTTAGGCAATCTCTAAGACAACTTGTTGTTAATTAGGAGCTTACATACCCATTCTTAGTTCAACACATATTTTAAGTCCATAACCCTAATATACTTTTCTAGCAAACAAATAACATCAATCTTAAATTGTGTAAAATATTTAAAAAAAAACTTGCTTTCTCCGCTATAATAATTTTACTCCATTGACATTCTAATCTAAAAATTTAATCAGCAATCTTAACGCCCCAAAACTTTTGGAGCACCTCTGTCATGACCCCCAAAACTTCTTTAGCCCGCTCTCCTCCCACATCTTCACTGTAAGCACACTTTGAAGATTCCATAACTTTCTGCTGATCTTGCTCTTGCTCTCGTCTCGCTCTTCTTAGGGCGGCACGCGTCATCTTCTGGCCTCCTGCAACAACCGATGAGACTGTGACTTGATCCCCTCCAACACCATTGTCCTCTGTCTGTCTATCTGCAACATCTTGAAGCTTTCCCACACCGTATCCTTTTGCAGCTTCCAAAAATGATAGGGGGGTTGCTTTTAACACATTACTATAAAAATCACGTGCCTGAGCCACAGTAACCAAACGATGTCTTTTACCTTCGTGCGTCGCCACCAATCCAACTGGAATCTCCCATCTAAACTTAATATCACGTTTCTTAAGTTCCTGTACTAGAAATGCAAAATCTTTCCTTCTCCTTAGGATCTTCGGAGGGATCTCTTTTAAAACCAAAACTTCTTGCTCAGCCACTACCAAATTAGTATCATAAGCAGCTTGAATGACTTCATCTCTAATTACTCTCTTTGTAAAATAGACCACCACATCTCTGGGTAACTTCCTCTGTCTTGCAATCCATAAATTTACACGAAAAACTTTGTCCATATTTCCCTCAATTTCAGATGCTGACTGGCCCAGTACCCCTTCCAGAGCCTCAGAAATCAGCTGCTTTAAATCTTCTTTACCATTCTCCTTTAAACCCCTAATTCTAATAGCATACTGCATCTGATTATACTGAACAAGGCTCAATTCTTCATCCATTTTATCCCTTATATTTTCATTTTCTAATACCTTTACTTCTAATATAGAGTTCTTTTGACTGAGATCCTCCACTTTTATATCCAGCTGTAGCACACATTCAGCTACGGATTCAACCATAGACAAGATGTCCACCCTCATTGCTCTCAGCTTCTCTTCCATCGTCTTCTCCAATTTCTCCATTTTCTCCTCCATTTTCTCCTCCAGCTTTTTCAACTTTTCATCCATCATATCAGACATCAGTTGTGCCTGCTTTCCAAGAGCGTCTTGTAAATCCTTAAGCGTCAATACCGGGGGAGATGCAGGAGGAAGCAAAGCTTGCAATGAGGTCTCTTGCACCAGGGAAGACCCCGCATTCCGAAGAGCTTTAGAAGTTTTAGCCGCCATCTTCCCCCACTTTCACTTATTACGCACTTTCACTTTAAAGCTATAAAATCCATTGAGCTAGAGAGTAAAAATAAAGAGTCCACTTCACCTTGACCTCCTGTACCGCTCTGCCTGCATCTTGATAATCAAAAGTATTTCCTTTTGGCAGGGGTGGTTGCTAACGCCTGGCTCTGCTCCAAAAATCCCAGAGCAGAGGCACTGCGCAGCTCGGAGCAACCCAGGCTTCGGGGGGGCTCATCCTTCAGCCGCCCAAGCTCTCAGCTCAGGCGGCCCCGGAGAGCTCAACCCCTACCTGGGGCCTCACCCCCTCCTCTTCTCCCGAGGAGGGGGCTTCAAATCCATCTAAACAGCTGATCGGCGCTGTTTACGATGGAAAAACACAGCTGCGGAGCGGGCAGCCCGAAAACGGCTGTCTTTCAGCGTCGCGTCGCCACCGGAAGTCAAAAAAAAATATTAATTAATTTAAATTGCTGAATAATTATACTGGTACTACTCTTTGGGACCAGAAAACTTGTTATTCAAAACTCCTGTGGCTGCTAGAGAAAGAAATCCTACCTGAGAGAATGTTTGTTTTGCTTGAGACTTTTTCATTTGACAGGACATCAAATATGAGTTGGTTGTGGTGTATGGATCAAAATTACTAAAAAATAGTAATTTTGATCCATACACCACAACCAACTCATATTTGATGTCCTGTCAAATGAAAAAGTCTCAAGCAAAACAAACATTCTCTCAGGTAGGATTTCTTTCTCTAGCAGCCACAGGAGTTTTGAATAACAAGTTTTCTGGTCCCAAAGAGTAGTACCAGTATAATTATTCAGCAATTTAAACCACAGGACATCTTTCTGTTGACAAAATTGTGCAAAACAGAATGCTGTGTTTCATGTTCATGTAGAGCATTTTCTTTAAAAGCGGTGGGGGAGGGTTCAAAAAGAGAGGAATAAAGTTTTGTTATTTTTTAAAAAAAGTTAAGTATAATAAATACAATATTGCCTGAGAGGAAGGAAGCAAAATCCAGATTTTATGGATTTTATGAAAAAAAGTTAATCTTCATCAATACTGTAAAATCTTCTGTAATGGCATTATCCAAAACTTCTTCAGGTCATCAACTTCCTACAGAGTACAGATGCATCAAACATGTCTCCAAAAATAAGTCTGGCTCAAATGATGGATTTTTTTTTCTGTTTTCTATTTTTCTCTTCTTAATAAGGTCATAGCTGCCAAAGTCAACATAACATTTTGCTTTTTCCCAGTATTTCCTATACATATTTTTATTACAGCTGTGGAAAATATGGTTGCGTATAAAGTGGTATAAATCCAATATTTTTTCTGTCAGCTTCCACGAGAGATATTTTGCCCCAGCATATTTTGATACATACTAAAACCCCAGGAGCCTCCAAACATCCAAGGGAAACCCCGACCCGGCAGCCGTTGACAGTTGACAGCTGTCAAAAGGCTGCCAGAAGAAACGACGCAGGCGCACAGACCCGCCGGCAGCCATTAAAGATGACAGCTGTCAAAAGGACTGCCGGTAACAAGCACGCATGCGCCAGATCTGACAGCCGCCGGAGCTGCCCGCACGGCGGTCCCCAATCAGGTCCTCAAGCTGAGCCAATCGCTCAGCTGAGGGGAATTCCCTAGCAGCCGCCGAGCTGTCAGACGGCCGCACGAGGATTGGCTGCCGCCCTAGCGGCGGGAAAAACACTGTTTGTTGATTGGTTGTAACGTTTAATAGTTTTCCTATAAAAGCCGGGTTTGTGTTGACAGTCAGCTGCCTGGAGCTGAACCGAATAAACTTGTGAACCTTGCCTACGGTCTTCCTCTCGTCTTTCGTGAAGACATTTCACCTGGCGACGAAGGTGGGATGCCGGTACTACGGAGCTGCCTACTGAGCTAAGTCACAACGCGAAGGAGTTCCGATCCCTCTCGCTGATTAAGTCACTGCTGGAGTCGCTTTTGAGGGCAAAGGAACCCTTCTGCAGCTTGGACAGTACCGAGGACCCAGACCATGGCAAACTTAGGTCACATCAGAGAGTTCGACGTCCGACATCCCGAGGGATGGGAGTCGCACTGGGGGCAAGTTGAGGGCTACCTCATCATCAACAAGATAATGGAGGACCGCCACAAAGCCGCAGCCCTGCTGTGCCTCAGTGGCCCTGCTGTTTACGACATCGCTGTAGGGCTCTGCAGCCCGGACCCCGTCGCTACCATTCCATACGCTGAGCTGACCGACCGCCTCAGCAAGCACTTTATGCCCCGACGGTCCGAACTGTATTGGCGCCTCCACTTCGCTCGCCGCCGCTAGCAACCGGGCGAAGCATCCACAGCTTTCATCGCGGGGGTACGTCACGCCGCCCGCAGATGCCAATTCCCCGACCTGGAAGACCGTATCAGAGACCAGGTTATCGCCGGTCTCTCTAACGAACGGCTCCAGCAGAAATTGGTAGCCAAGCCCACAATGGACCTCGCTGAACTCACATTAGAAATCATGGCCTACGAAGACAGCCACCGTGAGGGCTCCCCACGCCTGGGAGCCTGACAGCGAGCCCCCGGAGGCCAGCACCGGCATCGATGACATTATGTCTCGTTTCAACAAAATGAGCGCCGACCATGGAAGAACCCGTAGGCCATCCAAACCAACCGGTCCAGGCCAAAGACCCATCACCACCGGGTCCAAACCGAAATGTGCCAGCTGCGGCAGAGCTCACGCCAGAGCCACTTGCCGTTTTAGAAATGCCAAATGTCACAGATGCGGAAAGACCGGGCACATTCGCTCAGCGTGCCACAGCCAGAACTGGGAAACCCTCCACGAGCTTGAGGAAATTCCGGCAGGTAGGACTGAAATTCCCCTCCCTGCCAAGGAAACCTCCCAGCCCTCAGTGTTATCCATCCTCGCCAAACAAAAAATTTCGACCATTCACCATTTACAACCCAAAATCAAAATCTGGGTTAAGATCCAAGGGGTCCCCTGCGAGATGGAGGTCGACTCTGGGTCCTCCGTCTCGATAATGTCCTGGGACACTCTCAGAAAAATCGGCTCTAAAAGTAGACGCCGCATTTCCCTTCAGCCCTCCAAAATACTACTCGCAGATTTCCAGGGGGCCGCTATCCAATTAAAGGGACAGGCACAACTGAGAGTGGAATTCAAAAAATTCTTTGGGCACCTTACAGTCCAGATCACAGAGGCACCCAGAACCAGCCTCATTGGCCTAGACTGGTTCGAGGCTCTGGGCATTCGCCTGGAGGGCACCAACCGCATACAATCTCAAACCTTAGAAAATGTTTGCCAAACGTTCGCTGATGTTTTCGACGGGACACTTGGCAAATATACTGGCCCCCCCGTCGACCTCAAACTTAAACCAGAGGTCGGTCCCATCCGCATTAAAGCAAGAAGGCTCCCCTTTGCACTAAAACAAAAAATCGAAGCCGAATTAGATCGTCTAGTCGCCCTTGGGGTCCTAGAACCAACAGATGGGGGAACCTGGGAAACACCTATTGTAACCCCAGTCAAGCCAAATGGGGACGTGAGGATATGCGCGGATTATAAAGCAACCCTGAACCGCGCATTGAATCCCCACGCATACCCAGTCCCCGCAGTCAGGGATGTGCTGTCAGAAATTGGTTCTGGCTCAATATTCGCCAAACTCGTTTTGGCGCACGCGTTCCTTCAGCTACCTGTCACCCAAGAAACAGCTGATGCCCAAACTATTGTCACACACCGCGGCGCCTTTAAGGTAAACCGCCTACAATTCGGAATCTCAGTGGCTCCTGGTATCTTCCAGGAAGTCATGGAGAAAACCCTAAAGGGGATCCCGGGGGTCTGCCCCTATTTCGATGACGTGCTCATCGCAGGGGAATCCGAAAACAACTTGGCAGCCAGGCTGCAAGAGGTACTGTCCAGATTCCGAAAAGCAGGGTTAAAACTCAAACGGGAAAAATGTTCTATAGGCAGACTTCCGCAGACTTCTTAGGCTACAAAATTGACTCGCAAGGAATCCACCCCACCAACTCTAAAATCCTTGCTATCCAAGCCGCCCCAACGCCTAAAAATAAAACAGAGCTCCAGGCTTTCCTAGGGCTTTTGAATTTTTATCATGCCTTCCTACCTAGGAAGGCAACCATCGCAGAGCCACTCCACAGGCTACTCGATAAACGGGCAGCCTGGCAGTGGACGACAGCCCATGACGACAGCTTCAAATCACTAAAACAGATGCTGTCCAGCAACTCCACCATTTCCCACTACAAAGAAGACAAACCCCTCTGCATAGCCTGCGATGCATCCCCATATGGGATCGGAGCTGTTTTGAGCCACTTAGACAGCAATGGCACTCAGGCCCCGGTGGCCTATTATTCAAGGACCCTTTCCAAAATGGAAAGGAACTACGCCCAGATCGATAAGGAGGCTCTGGCAATAGTGGCAGGAATAAAAAAATTTCATGACTACTTTTACGGTCGCCCCTTCGTGATCTACACAGACCACAAGCCCCTGCTAGGATTGTTCACCTGGGACCGCCAAACCCCCCAAATTTTGTCTCCCAGGATGCTACGCTGGACAACGTTCCTCGCAGCATATTCCTATCAGCTAATATACAAACCGGGGCACCAAATGTGTCACGCTGACGGCCTCAGCAGGCTACCCCTACCCAACGTAGACCCAGACCCAGCCCCAGCCAGCAACATCTTAGCCATCCAGGAGCTCCTGGAATGCCCGCTGACAGCGAACGACATCACTGCTGCAACATCACGAGACAAAGCGCTCAGCAGGGTGTTAGCGTGGGTACACACCGGCTGGCAATCCTCCTGCCCAGGCACAGAATTCCAGCCATACTTCTCCAGACAAAACGAGCTAACCTCACACCTAGGATGCATACTCTGGGGGTGTAGGGTAATCGTGCCACCCAAGCACAGACCCAAGGTCCTGCATACATTACACGAAGGGCACCCCGGTATCATAAAAACAAAAGCCTTAGCCCGCAGCTACGTATGGTGGCCCGGCATCGACCAAGACATAGAGAAATACATTGCTGGCTGCTATTTATGCCAGCAGTCCCGACCACTCCAACCCAGGGCCCCAATTCACAAATGGGAACTCACAAAAAACCCCTGGTCCCGCATCCACATTGATTTCGCCGGGCCCTTCCAAGGGCAGGTTTTCCTTATAGTCGTGGACAGTTATTCCAAGTGGCTGGAGGTTCTCCCGGTTCACAGCACAACAACTGCCGCAACCATCCAAGCCCTCAGGGGAATCTTCGCAACACACGGTCTCCCCGATGTTATAATATCAGACAATGGCCCTCAATTTACTTCTCATGAATTTCAGATCTTCACGAGGAGCAATTGTATTAGGCATTCGACGTCGGCTCCCTTCCACCCATCGTCCAATGGCCTTGCGGAGGTTATGGTGAGGGCCACCAAGGACGCCCTCAAGAGAATCATCACGGGAAATTGGCACCGTCGCCTGGCACAATTTCTTTTGGCCCACCATGCTACGCCCTGCTCCTCCACCGGAAAAAGCCCTGCTGAACTGCGTTGGGGCTGCCGCCTGGTGACCAGGTTAGACAGGCTCCATCCAGACAGACCAGCAGCTGAAATAACATCCAACGCCCACCCAAAAACATTCTCCCTGGGACAAAATGTCTGGGCCAGGGACTACGGGGGAAGGGACAAATGGGTCCAGGGAGTAATCCTGGATCAAACAGGGCCCTTATCCTATACAGTGGACACGGGGATGGGACTAGTACAGCGCAGACACGCGGACCAGCTCCGACCCAGGTCACCACCTAACACCCCCCAGCAACCGACCCCCGAGGAGCCCGCGCCATTCAGCAGCACCACGCCCAGCGAACCGTCACCCCCCCAGGACTTACAAACCCCAACCGACATCCCCCTGGAAACTACTCCGCCGGCGACACAACCAGAAGAAGACGGTCCCTGCCTCCGCCGCTCCAGCAGAGTCAGAAGACCCCCCGCCTACCTCGCGGACTTTGAGTGGACCGGAAACACGCCGACGAACAAACACCCCGTTAATAACGTTTGTTTTAAAAGTTCAACTGTTGTTATAAATAAGATTCCCACTTCAGGGGGGGGAAGGGGTGATACATACTAAAACCCCAGGAGCCTCCAAACATCCGAGGGAAACCCCGACCCGGCAGCCGTTGACAGTTGACAGCTGTGAAAAGGCTGCTGGAAGAAACGACGCAGGCGCACAGACCCGCCGGCAGCCATTAAAGATGACAGCTGTCAAAAGGACTGCCAGTAACAAGCACGCATGCGCCAGATCTGACAGCCGCCGGAGCTGCCCGCACGGCGGTCCCCAATCAGGTCCTCCAGCTGAGCCAATCGCTCAGCTGAGGGGAATTCCGTAGCAGCCGCCGAGCTGTCAGACGGCCGAACGAGGATTGGCTGCCGCCCTAGCGGCGGGAAAAACACTGTTTGTTGATTGGTTGTAACGTTTAATAGTTTTCCTATAAAAGCCGGGTTTGTGTTGACAGTCAGCTGCCCGGAGCTGAACCGAATAAACTTGTGAACCTTGCCTACGGTCTTCCTCTCGTCTTTCGTGAAGACATTTCATATTTATTTCTGAATGTTTAATGAAGGATTGAAGATATTCCATAATAAGGTATGAGATTGCCAGGCTCTTGGCTTTTGCTGAAAAACAATGCATGCTCACAGCAGCTTCTCTTAATTTCATTTTAAAATGATGTCTTTTCAGCCACTCCCACCATCCCACTCCTCTCACTCAATTTTAAACCATTCTAGAATACAGGACTGGATTTCTCCTTCAATGCTTCCTGATTTAAACATGTGATTACAGTACTGAACATGGAACATTTCTGTTTGAAAATGCTTTTCTCCATTTTATAGAGAGCTCTAATTAGTGGAAGTTTGGCTTGAGGGTCATTTGTTTCTCCCTAGTTTTACACTCCAGTCAAGGAAGTGAGCTATTAACATGGCACCAATATCAAGCAATGTGACCAAGTAGCAAAGGCAGGGGCTAGGAATTGGAAGAATCAGTGACAGATAAAAAAGAGAGGCTAACTTTCCTGTCATACTTTTCCTTTGTGGTGCTTTTCCTTCTCCAGCTATTTTTCACAGTCATTAGGAATACTAATCTATCATGAAGAAGCATGGCTGGAGGAAGGAAGCAGGCAGTCAGAGAAAAACAATAACCTTCCTTCCCTCAATCCCTGTGCTTTAAAAAAATGTCTCGTTAATCTTGCTGTACAGCAGTAGTTACATCCAATTCCCCTTCCATTTTCCATGTACACATTTGGTGACTTGTTTCTGTTTGTGAAAGGGTTAAATGTTGAAGCTGAGCAATATGTAACAGCTGAAAGTGAGTGAATAGTTGAAAACCCAATTGGGAGACAGTGATAGAATCACACAGACACAGGTTCATATGAACTTACTGCTCAGGAAATGCTCCAGCGCATAGAGGAAGGTCTTTCTCTTGAAACCAGAGTGATGGTCATGCTGAAAGGACACAAAGAAGATTCTGAAAGTGGTACACAACCAAGAAGCTGTATAAAATAGTAGCTCAGACATGTCTCCATTACATATAGGAGGACTGAAGATTCCTAACAACTGTCAATTGCTTGCAGTATTTCTCTGGAATTCTGCACATCCACAGGAAATCTAGGAGACAACCTGAAAATCTCTTTACTACTTTCCAGCATTCTAAATGAGGCAAAAAATGGAATATGGCTATCTAAGCATGAGAGACTCTACAGTATGTCTCTCACTAATAGCCTTTTTCTCAGACTTATCTGTCAGGCTATGGAAACATTACATAGTGTTCTTGTTAAACAGCGGGTTCTTTAGTGCAGGAATGAAGACGCAAAGCTGAGTACAGAATAACTCATTGTTTATTTCGTGCATTCTTTCTATCTGGTTCCTGCGTTCTTCTGGATCCTGCTTCAGACTCAGGGAGTGAGTTCCCTGAGCACGAGGTCACTATTGTAGATGCTAGCTGACCTTGAGAGAGGGGGGGGAATGCCTCTTCCCTCCGGTGTGTGCTGCCTTTCCCTCAAAGATTTCAGTTCTTTAATTGGTGAAGCAGGATCCCACCCTTGTCGCCACTGTTAAATAACGGGTTCTTTGGTGCAGGAATGAAGACGCGAAGCTGAGTACATGATAATTCATTGTTTATTTCGTGCTGGAACTGTATTGAGGGAAATGGCTGCAACCAGCCGCAATATATAGTCTAGCCCCTAGGTGGCAGCCAATAAGTTTGAATCAACCATTGCCACCTGGGGATAGCCAATTGCAGCACAGGAGACTGGTAGTCTGGGTTGCTGGAGAGCCGTTAGCTGCTCCAGCATCCCATGTGGTATTCCCTCAAAAAGCCCAGTACATAACAGTTCTCATGATGAGGTTTTCTATTCCCAGTCTTCCTTCTTCCCTCTCTGTTAACTTCACTCCTGAACAGTGCTTTTTTTCTAAAAAAAAAAAAAGGTGCCAGAACTCTCATCTTGTTAATCTGGCATGAGTGTGGCCTACTGTGTGGGCGTAGCCAGCTCAACATCACTTGCGTCAGGGGCACTTGTTCAGAGCTGGGCAGGACTGGGGCAAATCTGAGGGTCTCTGGCAGAGGGGGGATGGGACCAGGGCAAACGCTGGGTCATGGTCCATTGGAGGAGCCTCACTGATATTAAAGTGGGTGGGGGAAGACATGATATTAAAGGGGGTGGGGGAAGGCAAGTGTGTGTGAGAGACAGAGAGGTTCCCTTTTTGTAAGTTTGCTTACTTTGCATTGCTTTTCTTTCCCCACACTTTTGCTTCCCTGCTGGCTCAATCTCTCTTTCTCTCTGCCGCCCAGATCTACAGCTGCAGAGCAATTTCGCTCCCACCTCCCACAGCCGATCTGGGCAGCAGAAGTGTTTTTGAAGGCTCTGGAGCTCGCATTGATGGCTGTGGGGCGATTTTGCGATGCTCCAGCAGCCCGATCCGGGCTTCAGAGGCCTGCAAAATGCTTCTGCTGCCCAAATCAGCCGTGTGTGTGTGGGGGGGGGAAGCGAAATTGCTCTGCAGCCCTAGATCTGGGCAGCAGAGGCATTTTGCAGGCCTCCGACGCCCAGATTGGGCTGCTGGAGCATCATAAAATTACCTCATGGCCATGGATGTGAGCTCCAGAAGTTTCAAAAATGCTTCTGCTGCTCAGATCGGCCGGGGGGGGGGGGAGTGAAATCACTCTGCAGCCCTAGAATGCGCGGGTTTGGAGTTTGGGAAAGTGAGCAGGGCCTTAACATAAAAGGCTGGTTCTGCTTTCAAAAATAGAGAAAGGAGGGAAGATTATTGGGCTCCTTGCCTCATTCCCGCTTGAAGCCATCCTTAGCAACAAGGAAAAATCTAATCTATCCAACGCTACCCAACATTTCAAATATGTGTGCACTGAGGATAGCTATTTTTAAGACGCCAGTCCTGCACATCTATATCTAGGGATAAATCTCATTAACCTCATGAGGCTGTGAAACACAGAAAGGAGAAACACACACACACACACACACACAGAGAGAGAGAGAGAGAGAGAGAGAGAGCTTCCAATCTTGTGAGCAATTCCAACAGCTAAACTAGTCTGAGAGAAATTCCAAATCTCCTCACCTTCCCAAACTCCAAACTTGTGCGTCCTACTTCTCTTGCTTGCCTTCTCCAACTCCAAACTCGCGCGTCCTAAGCTCGTCTTCCAAGTTTGGAGTTCGAAGAAGGCAAGCGAGGGAACTGGGCTTTGAAACACAGCAAGGCTGTGAAACACAGAATGCATGCGCGCGTGCACACACACACACACACACACACACACACCCCAGCTGCTGAATGAACCTTGGTCTTCCTCTGCAGAGACATCTTCAGCACCTTGTCAAGGCCGTGGGGGTTTGTCATGCTGCAAGTTTACTCTCTGCTCAGCGCCTGCTAAGGGCTGGCCGATAGCAGAGGGAGTGGTAGCCTTGCCATGTGCTCCTCACCGGCCTGCTCCCATGGAAACTCACTCACTGACAGTGCCGAACCAGCAATTGCCATCAGATGCCCGCCTTCCCAAATTCCAAATTCACGTGTCCTACTTTTCTTGCTCGCCTTCTCCAACTCCAAACTTGTGCGTCCTAGTTTGGAGTTTTGGAAGACGAGCGAGGAAAGTAGGACGCACAAGTTTGGAGGGAGTAGCATAGCTTGTGCAAAAGCTTTGTGTGTGTGTGTGTGTGTGTGTGTGTGTGTGTGTGTGTGTGTAAAAAAAGGTGCCGGAATGCCATTCTGAGCGTTCTATGAGAGAAAAAGCCCTGCTCCTGACAATAGTAAGACTAACAGGCCTGGGTTGCAAAAGTCAGGTTAATCACTTAGATGGCAGGAAGCTGTTCAGGAAAATTTAACCCACGTTTGACAGCCCTACCTAACACTGAGGAGATAGAGGATGGAGAATAAAACTTGTTGAAGATATGAAACACACACATAACTGGATATACATATATCTAATATTATTTATATTATTTTGCATACATTTTATTTAGGAAATGTAGCCAAAAAGTCTTTCACAGTGAAAGTAAGCTGCAAATTGATTCACAGAGTTGTTACAAGCCCTAAATAAACACATATATTTGCAAAATGCAAACTTAGTATATTATCAGGATGGGACAAACAAACCCACAGGAAAAGTTAAAAAAAATCAAGATGATGGTATTGACCATACAATTAAAGTCCTGCCATTTTTTTTATTTGTGTCCATTTTGTTTGATGCATGAAGGCAATGGCTGAGGTTTGGATTGTGGATTGTGCAATTGTAAGCACCATGTCAACTGTTTCCTTTTAAAACCCCTAAGAAACCCCAAGTAAACTACAATAAAGAGATAAAAGGGCAGCCAGCAAAACATGTTGTAGATTGGTGCTTTCTTCCTCTGTGTTGGAGGTTCATTTTCGAATCTAAGGTGCAAACTATGCATTTCTATTTTACTACTTCTGTGTCCTTTAAGGAAAGGCACAGCATAAAAAGCAAATACTTTTAGTTAGGCACATGTAAAGAAAAAAACCATTTTGATGAATGTGCAGCAAAAAAAGAGAAGGTTTTGTAATGTATTGGGCTTGTTTTGTTAACACCACGTGGTATTGCTGGGAGGCTGTTGAACAGGGAAGCTAGCTAACAGCTCCCAGCTCCTCAGACAACCCGTCTCCAGCACTGCTATTGGTTGCCCATAGGGCGGCAATAGGTTGCTTCAAACCTATTGCCCGCTGCCTAGGGGCCAGGGTATAAATTGCTGCATCTACAGCCCTGTTCTCTAGTTCAGATCCTGCAAGCAATAAACCATGTTCTTTGCTGAACTCACTCACCTCGTCTTCATTCCTGCGAAACGAACCCAGTACACAACACTGGCAATGAGTATGGGATCCTGCTTCTCCATTGGAGCTGAAAGTCACTAGGGGAGAGGCAGCGCACGCCTGGCGGGAAAAGCAATTCCCCCCCCCACGGTCGACTAGCCAAGCCACGCTGGTGACCATGTGCTCAGAGGACCAGTCCCTGAGCAACAGAGAGGAAGGATTTGAAGATGCTGAAAACCGACCGTGAAGACCAGCACAATGCCCAAGGTCAGAAGGTTGTGAGAATTTAACATCAAGCAACCAGAAGAATGGCCCTCGTACCTGTCCCAGGTCGAAAAATACCTTCGGGTGAACCAGGTCGCAGAGGACGGACTGAAGGCCACCACGCTGCTCTGTGTGTGTGGCCCAACGATGTTCGATCTAGCCGAGAACCTGCTCACGCCCACGCCGTTGGAATCCATCTCCTGCACCGAATTAAAGAAGAAGCTCGGAGAACACTTCCAACCCAAGATATCGGTGATTGCATGGTGCTACACCTTCGAACAAAGAATACAGCAGCCGGGAGAGACCACATCCAAGTACATTACGGCCTTGAGGCAGGCCGTCTGTCTGTGCAAATTTTCAGACGTCGAAGAATGACTGTGAGACCGGCTCATCTGTGGCCTCCGCAACCGAGAGCTGCAGCAGAAGCTATTTGCCAGAGAGGTCCTATCGTTTGCGGATGCCCAGAAGGAAGTCATGGCAGATGAAGCCACCGGAGGAGCCATCCGAGCTATCCAACCCACCAAAACAATGCAACGCGAAGAAGCCATCCACCATGAGGATGCAGATCTCACAGAGGACCCCGAAGAAGACACCAAAGTTGACAAGTTGCACAGACAACCCGACCAACAGCACCGCAGCAGCAAGCAACAAGAGACTACTTACAAGGCAGATCCCTTGCCATGTCCAGGTTGTGGCGGCCGCCACCAACTCTTGGACTGCAGGTTCTGGACAGCCACGTGCCGGGCCTTCAGAAAAACCAGCCACATCGCATCCATCTGCAGAGGTCTCCAGAGGGACCAGCCAGTGAATCACCAGTCGTAAGATCTTACCAGGAGAGGTACCGGGGCCCTAAGGCCGTACAGCATGGGGTTTTGCTCAAGCTGCAGAAGCATCTGCCGTACCAGGGGCCAACGCCCCATTAAGCCCAAGTATAGACTTCAGGTGGAGCTGCAAGGTCCCCTGTAAGATGGTGTTGTGATTCAGCATCAGCCTGTGGTTCCAGCAGCTGAGTTGGATGATTCTGAAGAGGAGGAAGAGGGGTTTGGAGAGCTTTTGGTGTCAGGGGGAGGTTCTGATGCACTGCAGGACTCTCAGCCTGGCCCCTCCCATCTTGTTCAGACTCAACCATGTGAGCACGAGGGATTGGAAGAAGACGATCCACAGCTGGCTCTGTTCAGGGACACTAGGAGCAGGAGGCAATCTAGCAGAGCAGAATAAAGGAAGGCAATGAGGCAACTCGAGAGAAGGCAATGAGAAGCCATGCCTTGGGACTGCTAATAAAAGGGGAAGGTGTGAGAGGTGCTGGTTGCTGAAGGCAACTGTTTGAAGATCTTCTGCTAGAGTCCTGGTCTGTTATTCTTGTTTAACTCTTATTTAACCTTTTGATTTAAGTCTTGTTTGAACTTTTCATTTCACTTTTCTTTGAACTCTTTGGAAATAAATTTGTTGGGTTTTTTCCAGCCTGTTGATTACAAAAAGGGGTTGTCCCTGACATTCAAACATGGCCAGTCATAGGCTGGAACAGAACAGATGGAGCTGGACACAGGCTCCGCCGTTTCCATTATTTCTCTGGACACATTTAATTTCGTGTGCAGTCACAGTAAGAGATTGGCCAAGCTGAGGCCCTCTGACATAATTCTAACAGATTTTCAGAATGCCAAAGTCGCAATCAAGGGTGAAGCCACCGTGGCCATTAAATTTAAGGGGTTTTCAGGGCACCTGGATGTTGTCGTAGTAGGGGGCCAGAGAACAAGCCTATTTGGACTCAATTGGTTTGATGCACTAGGCATCCGAAGTAACCGGAATCAACCAGATGCAAGTTGCGAATCTAGCGACAGTTTGCGAGGAACTTACACAGGCCCGCCAATAGCATTCAAACTAGACCCAAATGTAGTTCCCATCAGGATTAAGCCTCGCAGGGTTCCATTTGCCCTCAAAAACAAAATAGACACAGAACTAGATAAGCTTGTTGAATAGGGCGTTTTGCAACCAGTAGATGGTGGGGAGTGGGAAACTCCGATTATAACACCACTTAAAGCCAATGGGGAAGTCAGAATATGCACAGACTATAAATGCACAATTAACCAGGCCCTTAAACAGCATGCATACCCAGTCCCAGTAGTGAGCCACATCCTGGCATCTTTGCAGGGTGGCACCACTTTTGCAAAATTAGATTTGGCACAGGCCTATCAGCAACTACCTGTTGATGAGGCCACAGCCACAGCACAGACAATAGTAACCCACATTCAAAGTTAAGCGCCTGCAATTTGGGGTCAGTGTAGCCCTGGGCATTTTTCAGGGAATCATGGAACACACACTCAAAGGCATCCCGGGGGTCTGCCCCTATTTTGATTTATTTTATTTATTTATTTTATTGTATTTATATACCGCCCCTCTCCCAAAGGACTCGGGGCGGTGTACAGGGCAGTTAAAACATGGTATACAAAGTTAAAAAATAAATTAAATTAAGTTAGCCCCAACAAGACAAATTCTAAAATTTAAAATCCCAATCCCTCAGTCCAGGCTGGCAAGCTCAAATAACCAGGTTTTCAGGTCGCAGCGAAAAGAGCGAAGGTCGGGATGACATGCTTATTGCGGGAGAATCTACAGAAGTGCTAGCAAGGAGGCTCAGAGCCGTCCTGCAAAGGCTGCATGAAGCAGGCCTCAAACTAAAAAAAAGCAAGTGCAGTATTGGGGTCCCTTCAACCGAATTTTTGGGGTTTCACATTGATGCTGATGGCATCCACCCAGCTGAGTCCAAAGTGAAGGCCATTCAGATGGCACCTAGTCCTAAAAGAAAAGGAGAGCTGCAAGCATTCTTGGGCCTCCTCAACTTCTACCACGCGTTCCTTCCTAACAAAGCTGCAGTGGCAAAACTACTTCACAGGCTCTTAGATAAAAAAGCTTCTTGGAAATGGACTAGCATTCATGAAAAAAGTTTTCAGGACCTGAAGGCACTTCTGCCGGTCGGTTCCACTATCACCCATTTCAAGGAGTCTAAACCAGTGCTTAGCATTTGATGCGTCCCCATACGGGGTAGGTGCAGTCTTGAGTCATTTAGAGAAAGATGGAACTCAAGTTCCCATTGCTTTTTATTTGGGGACACTGTCCTCTGCTGAGTGTAATTATGCTCAAATAGACAAAGAGGCATTGGCCATTGTAGCTGTAGTTAAAAAATTCCACGACTACTTATGTGGCAGGGACTTCACGGTCTTCACAGACCACAAACCACTGTTGGGGTTATTCACCACAGACAGACAGACACCCCACATATTATCCCCTAGAATGCTGAGATGGTGTATTTTTTTATCGGCTTATATGTTTAAGCTGATTCACAAACCCGGCAAAGAAATGGGCCATGCAGACGGCCTGAGCAGGCTTCCACTGCCACAAATCGAACCAGATCTGGCCCCAGCAGCCCGCATTTTGTCCATTCAGGACTTGCCAGATTTTCCCCTCCATGCAGGGAACATAGCTGCAGAAATGGCGGCTGACAAGACACTAAGTAGAGTGCTTTCTTGGGTACACACAGGGTGGCTGGATAAAAGCCCAGGCCCTGAATTTCAGAGTTATTTTACAAGGAGACATGAGCTATCAGCTCACAAGGGGTGTATCCTATGGGGGAACAGGGTCATAGTTCCCACCTCACTAAGAGACAGGGTTTTATAATCACTACATGAAGGCCATCTGGGTATTGTTCGTATGAAAGCTTTACCTAGAAGCTACTTATGTTGGCCAGGATTATATAAGGCCATTGAGGCCCAGGTGCTTGGCTGTTACACATGCCAGCAATCAAGGCCTGAAATGCCGCATGCTCCAGTTCACAGGAGGGAGGAGACTCACACTCCCTGATCTAGAATTCACATAGACTACGCTGGGCCCTTTCAGGGACAGCTCTTCCTCATAGTGATTGACAGCCACTCTAAATGGCTAGAAGTAATACCAGTTGCAAACATGACGTCTCCTAGGACCATCCAGGTGCTTAGGAAACTCTTTGCCATGCACGGGCTGCCAGACGTCATAGTGTTCGACAATGAAGCCCAATTTACTGTGGCAGAATTTCAGGTGTTCCTGAGAGCGAACCTCATCAGGCATGCAACGTCGGCCCCGTTTCACCCTTCTACTAATGGTCAAGCTGAATGCATGGTTCGCACCACTAAAGAGTCAGTGAAGCGTACAGTGACTGGGGACTGGCACCACAGGCAGATTTTTTGCTTTGCCAACATTCCACACCATGCATGGCTACAGAGAAAAGCCCAGCAGAGCTGCGCTGGGCGAGGCGACTGATCACGAAACTAGACAGGTTGCACCCAGACTGGGTGGCAGCAGAAGCCTCTCGCCCAAAACCCCTGAGGGGGCTGCAAGTGGGTGACGGGGTGTGGGCCAGGAACTATGGGCATGGGAACTTGTGGGTGCCAGGAAAAATCACTAAAACATCAGACCCTCTCTCATACGAAGTGGGCCTAGAGGGCGGGTGAGTTGTCTGGCACCACATCGATCAGCTTAGGTAGCGTTTCCCAGAATGGCCACAAAGCGAGGACTTCATCATAAGTCCTTACCAAGAGCCACAAACTGGCAGCCAGGCCAATCCAGACATAGACTCTGAAGGCTTAAACAGCCCAAGCAACAGGGAGTTGGTCATAGAGGAGGGGAGTCTGGAAGTGCAACATGGGTCCCCTGATGGAGAAAGCCAACCTGAATCATACAGCCGCTGTGCTAACTCTGCTGAACAAACTGACTCTGGAGTGAGCCAACCTGGAAGGGCCAGCCAGAGAGCACCAAGCCATCCTGAATCGTTTGAACTGAGAGGCACTGGTCTACCCAGCCCGGCGGGCAAGCTGGTAAGCCAGGAAGTGCCTGGGTCCCCTAGTTCATTCCACAAGGGCTCGCAAACCTCCTGCTTATCTACAAGATTATGTCCTGAAATAATAAAGCTATAATGTTGTATGTACCTTTTGTACTGCCTGCTGACCTACAAGATTGTTCTGAACAATGGAGCTATGATGTTTGTAAGTGCCTTATTGAGTTGCTAAGAGGAAACCTGTTTTCACACATTGTTAACCCGTTGTAATTGTATTGCTGTAATTACTTTCTGTTGTTGCTATAATGTTGTTCATTCTAGGGGGAGAGGGGTGTAATGTATTGGGCTTGTTTTGTTAACACCACGTGGTATTGCTGGGAGGCTGTTGAGCAGGGAAGCTAGCTAACGGCTCCCAGCTCCTCAGACAACCCATCTCCAGCGCTGCTATTGGTTGCCCCTAGGGCGGCAATAGGTTGCTTCAAACCTATTGGCCGCCACCTAGGGGCCAGGGTATAAATTGCTGCATCTGCAGCCCTGTTCTCTAGTTCAGACCCTGCAAGCAATAAACCATGTTCTTTGCTGAACTCACTCGCCTCGTCTTCATTCCTGTGCAACGAACCCAGTACACAACAGGTTTCTTCTCCACTGGCTTCAACTATAGAAATTATTCACAGAGGTCATAATCAGTTGCTTGTATACCCACTATAAATTGTTTGTAGCTTCCCTTTTTGAATTCATGTGGCTTGGTATATATGACATTAGAGCTGGTTGAACATGTATCTTGAATCCATGTTTGCTGCATTAGTGGTAAGAAAAATATCAAAAAAGCCAATTGCTCAATTATTGTCCATTTGAAGTTTGCTGAGTTCTGAAGCTGCTATGGCTGTGGAAGCCAAATTAAGCTTAGTTGATGCTTAATTATTCCCAGGTGATTCTTACCACTAATTTCTTACTATCAAATCTTACAATTACAGTAAGGGGCATCATCAGACTTGATTTTAGATCAAAGTTGATTTTAGATCAACTTTCCACCCAGGTTATTTACAGAAACTGAAGTGTTCATCAGAATGACAAAACCTTCATTGCGACACTGTTTCACAAGATTTAACCCTTCTGTGATATCACGGTGCAAGTAAAAGAAGCGATATATATGTTGAAGTGTCACAATATGTTTTTCATACTTTTTCTCTCCTTATGCCAGGGGTGTCAAACTGCTGGCCTGCAGGCCAGAAGCATCACACCAAGACCACACCCACTCCATTGCCAGCAATGGGGGGAAAAGTCACGATGCGTCACGACACGTCGCAAGTTTGACACCCTATGCAGATGCTCCCACCAAACATTTGACGTCATCGCTGAGCAGTTTCCATTATATCAAGTCATAGTTGCCCAAACCTTTGCTGCTAAAATAGGAAGAAGCTGGAATCTGGTACAATGGAAAGCATTTAGCCATAGCTTTGACTGAGGATTCTGTTCTCTTCCTACATGAATCTGAAGCCACATTTGCTGATGTTGTTTACAGAAAATGTTTGGAGTAGCCTTTTTTTTTTGTTCATACCTCTATGGAGCAACTAAACTGCTAAAGGTTTTCTTCTCCCTATGGGATTGAGGTGAATCTGAGGAAGCTGAAAAAAATACAAGAGGAGATCAAAGGGCCAGGGATAAATCTAACTGGAAGTCCTGCCAGCTTTGTGCTGGCACCTCCCTGAGCATGTTTCACAATCAGTTAGCTGAAATGTGAATAGGATGAGGAGGGGAAAGGAGAGGAGAGGGGAGGAGAGGAGAGGAGAGGTAAAGAAATTATGCAGTGTTTATGAGAGTAGAGTATGGCAGTGGGGAAGATAAGTCAGGAATATTAATAGTGGAAAACAAGAGAAAGGAAGTCAGGACAAGTGAAAATATAATGCTTGAGATCTGCTGGGCTGAAATGTTTAGCAGAATTTGGGAACACAGAAAAGCAATCCCAATCATTTTAGGAGGGACCATTACAGAAAAGATTCCTGAGTCCAGAGGAGAGACAAAGCATTGAGAAAGAGATTCAGAGTAAGTCCTATTTTATTATTCTATAATTCACTAAAATTACTCTATAGTATAAGAGAAGTTGGAGAATCGCAATATCCTCTTGCAATATCCTACTAGCAGTAAAAAAAAATACTTTCTTGTTTTCTGTTCTTGCCCATGCGTAGTGCTTCGCATTATATGAAGGGAAAATCCTGGAACCTTGAGTGAAAAACTGGAAGGTCTGACAGAATGGTGGATGGACGAGAGAGGTGGCATGAAGTACAAGTAGATAGCTGCTGAGAGATTACATGTTCCCTCCTCTGCGAGTACTACAACCAGAAGTTACCACTATTGATCAGCAAAGACAAGGAGACCATGGTTGAGTCTGTAGGCCAGTTGAACTCAGGTCATTGACTAGAAGGAAAGATTGTGCTCATTGGGTAAAAGGAAGTGAACAGTTTTGGAGCCCCCTCTCCAGATTTACCTTACAAAATGGTGGTGCTTTCCTAATCCAAGGTTTCTCTCTATATATATATATATATTACTTACAGTAAGGTTACCAGAATAAATCCATGGAAAAGAAGCATTCCAGCTATCACAAAATGATGGAAAAATTAAACTTATTAATTATCACAGCCCTTGAAACCTAATGGGCTTTTATGTTTTATGCTTTAAACATTTAGTACTAATTTTAAACAGTAGAATTCAGTCTCAGAATTTATATGCACGTAATTGCACATACATAATAGAAGAGGAATATTATTTCAACTTAATATTATTTCAACTTAATTTCAACTTAATCAAGTTTCTGTAGGTTATAGCTCCCTTCCTTAGAAATAAATATATAGAAAAAATCCTAAAGGATAAAACCATGAAATTAGTGAGAAGCAAGTCTCAAATTTCAGATAAAACCCTTGAACAAAGTATTCAAATAAAGGCATTATTTCCATTTGACTTAGTGATAACAGCTGTCACTATCCATTCCAGTGTGGCTGCCAAAGCTGCAAAGAAATTATGACAACAGTCCAAAGCCATCTGAGCAAAAAGGGTTTTGCTATTTTAAAGAAAATTAATTTGAAGGAACAGATATTTGACATGTTTGCTAAAAAGAAAAGAGCAACACTTTAATAGTGTTTTGTGTTGGTTGTAGCTATATTGTGTTGTCCACTTTATGCCTTGGTCAAAACAGTTTTCACTGAGCTAACTGTAATGTATTGGCTTTTTTCTGTATGTGTAAGTGTTTGCTTATGTTGCACTGCTTGCTAATTGCTTGAGTTCAATTGCTAAGTGCTAGTTCACGTGTATGCTTGTAATGGTTACTATCCAGCCCAGACTGGTTGTCTCCAGCTGGCTAAGTAGGTCTTTGGATGGGAAACCTCTGCTTTACACCTATTGGTTGCTGCCTACTGACCAACTGTATAAATAGCTGTGCAGCACCTCACTTGTTGCTTCTGTTATGTCTGACCTTCAATAAAGCCTGTTGCTGTTTTGAACCTTCTGTCTCGCAAGAACCAGCTACACAACACTAATCATAAGAAATATGATTAAAATCACTGAGCTTCACAGATCGACTACATAATATTGCATTATGCTCAAATAATTGTGTCTTGCTATGTACTTTATGTTGCCTCTTTTGGTATCTTGTTCAGTTTACGGCAAATGCAGAAGAATATATATAAAAAAATAATTCCAAAACTTAAATAACTCAGTCTGTACATCAAAAATTACTTTGTCACAGCATGGCACAGATAGCATATATAAGGCTGCTATAATGCAACTTATTTGATTTGGCTGCATTTGAGTAAGTCCCATAAACTCAAGATATTATTAGGTAAACATATGAAGGCTTGCACTGTTAAGATGTAGTCATGAGACCTATAGTCTCTATCACCACCACTACCATCATCAGCTTTCAATGTTGAAGGAAGGAGTGAAAGGGAGATGTATTATATTGAAAATGCACAGGTTGTTCTGCTCTGATCTATTAATTTCTCTTTCCATGGACCAAAAAATTCAAGGATTTTCCCCTCAGTAATATCAGGAAAAGTGCTGAAAAGGAATATGTGTTCTTCGTCATTTCACCCTGCCAGAATGCAAGTTATCAAGTCACTGAGCTCAATTGTTTGAACATCAGAGCATTCAAACTTGATGGGTTGTCTATAACTTGTCTTTCTCAGTAACCTAACTTAAATTATGAAAGTACAGTACAAAAAAAGCTTAGATATAACAGAGTGCAAATGTCAAGCTTTAAAAAAACTTGGATTTCATTATGAAGATCTAAAAATACACTGCTATAGATATTTTCATACAAGCAAAAAAATTATATATCTTATTGAAAGATTAGAAATTCAATGAAGAGCAATAAGATTATTGCAGATTCAAAGGAAATGTCCAGGAACAGAGCATAAAGCATAAATTAAACTTATCTTCCTGAATGACTCATTGCACTAAAAGAAAAATTGACATCCCAAATAATTGTGAATTTGTTTTGCCCTAAACACTTAATATATATTTCAGTTATGTTTGTGGAGATATTTGTAATTTTTCCAAACAGCTCTTTCAGCATTATTGCTTCCAGAATAAACTTTGTTTTTTTTATTTTAAGCTTAATTTTTAAATCATTTTTCTAAGGCTCTTTTGGAAAAAAAATGTCTCCAGTGTTCTCTGAATAATTAAATGGAAAATATTATCGCAAAATATTGAACTGTCTCCCTTAAAAGTCCTGCTCTTCAATGCCAGATCATTTCCTGATAAAGCCCTATTACCCAAGATTTAATATTGGATGAAAGCATTCATGTGTCACATATCACATAATCCTGGCTGCCCAAAAGTATCTCTTACTGAAGTACTGGTAGCTGAGATGATCTTGGTGACAGCTATCCATACTGGGTCAGAAATGGGACTTTATAACCCTGTAAGAGCATTGGTTTTATTGTTTTCTGGGAAACTTGTTTTAATTAGTTCATGGCTCCATAATGCAGCAATGATTTTTTAAATTGATAGTTGTAGAAGGCTCTTTTAAGAGACTCAGTATTTGTTAGCGCAATATAACCCTCCTGGATTTTCTCTATTATTATTTTTCCGTTTTCTTTTTCCTTTTTCCTTTCTTAACTTTTATGAAAGACTTTTCCCTGGCTTATTTACAAATTCAAAGTATCTCTGTTTCACATAATTCAATTTCATTTTTATTTCTCATACAGTCAACAAATATTTCCTGGCGTAGCAACTTAATCTGATATAAAATCTTTTAGTCAATCGGGTTTTTTCTGTAACTCATTCTCTTTTCTTTTTATTTCATCCAATATTTTTTGCATTGTCTCTTGAGATTTTCACAAGATGATTTGTGTTGAATGAGGTAACCACTTGTAACAGCTTTACAACTTATATTAAAAACAGTAAGTGGATTTGGAAAATATAGATGAATATCTACGAAAACAACAATTACCAAACTTTCACAAGCACAGAGGCAATCAATGGATGAAACTATAACAAATTTTGAAATATCATATGCTATTAGAAAGATGAAAACAGGTAAAGCACCAGTGTGAATGGACTTTTTAGCCAGTATTATAAATATTTTGAAGATCAGTTTTTACAGCCATTTAAAGATGTAACAGGCTCTATCCCAAAGATTCTCTGATGCCTCAGTCCTGGAAAGAAGCCTTATTGCCAATGAAAGCCCAGTAATTACAGGATGATTTGATTGTTAAATAATTATTATACACTTTTCAATGAAATATTGCCTGAAAGATTGAAGAAGCTTATGCAGACCTTTATCCATGAAGATCAGTCTAGATTTTTGCCATAAAAGCAGTTAAGGGACAATATGAGAACTGTTCTGGATGTTATTGTGTATCTACCGTTATTGTTATGTAGTAACATTTAAAGAAACACCTAAGCATTTGTATACAGTCACTACCAGTATGCATTTGAAATGTAACCGTTTTGGCGGGAGTCAATTATGGCGGGAGATTTAGGTTCAATCTGATTGGTTGGCTGTTTACTCAGAAAGGTATATAAAGAGTGCAAGTACCCCCTAACCCCTCAGTACAGTCACTTTCCCCCAATAAAGAGCTGCCATGCTGTACTCATCGTCTCAGCGTCCTTCCTGCTTCCCAGAACCCAATACACAATAGTGGCGATGAAGGTGGGATCCTGCTTCACCATAAGAGCTGAAAGTCACTAGGGGATGGCAACGCTTACTAGAGGAAAGAGGCATCTTTCCCCCCCCCCCCGATGACCAACTAGCCACCACGCTAGCGGCCACATCGGTGGAGCAAGATTCACAGAAGCCGGATGCAGAGATGACACAGATCGGTCAGCTCCGAGAATTCGACATCCGTCACCCCGAACGGTGGGACTCTCACCTGGGACAGGTTGAAAATTTCCTACGGGCGAACCAGATCACAGAAGATGGCCTGAAAGCGGTGACCCTGCTCTGCATAAGCGGGCTCGCCATTTACGACTTGGCCGTAAGCCTGTGCTCACCAATGCCAATCGGAACCATCTCATTCCGAGACCTCACCGAGAAGCTGAACGGGCATTTCAAGCCACAAATGTCCGAGCTGGCCTGGCAGTTCCAGTTCGTCCAGAGGGTCCAACTGCCAGGCGAATTGGCGTCGGAGTTCATCGTGGCCTTGCAACAGGCCGCCCACCTCTGCAAGTTCACCAATCTGGATGAGAGGCTACACGACCGGTTCATGTTTGGCCTATGTGACAAGCGCCTGCAACAGAAGTTGTTCGCAAGGCCCAACTTAACCCTCCAAGATGCTCAGGACGAGATCTTGGCCAACGAGGCGGCCGGCAGCATGGGGCAAGCAGTCCAGACCCCCCGACCCAGCAGCCCAGGAGGATCCATCCACCTCGAAGACGCTGTGTACGGCGGGAGTGGAGAAGCAGAGGAGACCAGCATCGACCAGGTTCAGAGGAGGCCAGGACAACGAGGAAGCTGGGAGAACCAGCGGAAGGCAATTCCCTTCCCGAAATGTGCAAGCTGTGGCGGAGACCACGCGCGGACAAACTGCAAGTTCCAATCGGCCACGTGTCGTGCCTGCAGAAAATCAGGCCACATCGCAGTGGTCTGCATAGCCGTTTCTGAGAGGGCCTCCATGAGCTACAGCATCGCAGAAAGGTACCGGGGCCCAGAAACCGACCAGCATTGGATTTTTCAAAAGCTGGAGGGCCATCTGCCAAACCAGGGCCCGACGGCCACTTAAACCTAAAATTAAATTGGACGTCCATTTACAGGGCATTCCCTGTAAAATGGAGCTTGACTCGGGCTCTGCAGTCTCAGTCATATCGTATGAGACTTTTAAACTTATTTGCGGCCAGAGCAAGCAGTGGGTCAAATTGAGGCCCTCAAACATTATCCTCACCAATTTCCAAAACACCCCAGTAAAAATCAAGGGGGAGGCCACACTTTCAGTGCATTTTAAGAAGTTCCAAGGGCACTTGGATATCATCGTGGTTGAGGGCCAGAGAACCAGTCTAGTTGGGCTAGACTGGTTTGAGGCACTAGTCATAGGGATCTCAGGCATCTATAGGACCCAGGGTAGCAGCATCGAATCCGTCTGCAAAGAATTTGCAGACGTATTCGATAACAAGCTAGGCAGGTACACCGAGCCCCCCATCTCTTTTAAACTAAACCCCAGCATCCTCCCCATTAGGATTAAACCCTGGCAAGTCCCCTTCATGCTTAAACACAAGATAGAAGGGGACTTAGACAAACTAGTCGAACAGGGAGTCCTACAGCCAGCAGAAGGGGGAGAGTGGGAGACCCCTATAGTCACCCCTCTCAAATCTAACAGCGAGGTCAGAATCTGCGCCGACTATAAATGTACATTAGATCGGGCCCTTAACCAGCACGCTTACCCGGTTCCAACGGTCAGCCACATTCTCACTTCCCTCCAAGGCGGTGCCATCTTTGCTAAGCTGGATCTCGCGCAGGTGTACCAGCAGCTGCCGGTTACCAGGGAGATGGCAGAAGCGCAAACAATAGTAACACACAAGGGAGCCTTCAAGGTTAACCGTCTGCAGTTTGGTGTCAGTATAGCACCAGGCATCTTCCAGGAGGTAATGGAGCAAACTCTCAAGGGCATTCAAGGGGTATGTCCTTATTTTGATGATGTCCTCATTGCAGGGGACACAGAGGAAGTACTGGCTAAAAGACTGAGGGCAGTGTTAAGCAGATTACGTGCTGCAGGTCTCAAATTAAAAAGGGACAAATGCAGCATTGGGGTGGCATCCACTGAGTTTTTGGGGTTTAAAATAGATGCCAGTGGGATCCACCCTGCAGAATCCAAAGTGAGGGCAATTAAGATGGCCCCCACTCCCAAGAATAAGGCTGAACTTCAAGCCTTCCTTGGGCTGCTCAACTTCTACCATTCCTTCTTACCCCACAAGGCAGCAATAGCTGAGCCTTTGCACAGGCTCCTGGATAAGAAAGCTGTATGGAGCTGGACCAATGTCCATGAAAAAAGCTTCCAATCCTTAAAGGCCCTACTTTCAAGCAGGTCTACAGTCACTCACTTCATAGAAGTAAAGCCCATCTGCATTGCTTGTGATGCTTCACCCTACGGAGTGGGCACAGTACTGAGCCACCTAGAGGAAAATGGGGAACAGGTGCCCATCGCATACTACTCCAGAATATTGTCAGGGGCAGAGAGGAACTATGCCCAGATAGACAAGGAGGCCCTGGCAATAGTGGCTGGGGTCAAGAAATTCCACGACTATCTTTATGGTAGGGAATTTACTATATTCACAGATCATAAGCTTCTATTAGGGTTATTCACCACGGACAAACAAACCCCCCACATTCTCTCCCCAAGGATGCTCAGGTGGTCCATATTCTTATCAGCATACACCTTTAAGCTGGTTCACAAACCGGGGAAAGAAATGGGCCATGCAGATGGGTTAAGTAGGCTACTCCTGACTAAAACAGAACCTGATCCGGCACCTGCTGCACAGATACTGACAATCCAAGAGCTACCGGAATGCCCTCTCCATGCTAGGGACATAGCAACTGAGACTGCATCAGATAAAATCCTGAGCAGGGTCCAGACTTGGGTATTCACAGGGTGGCAAGATAAGAGTCCAGGCCCGGAATTCCAGGCTTATTTCATAAGAAGACATGAATTGTCTGCCCATAAGGGATGCCTGTTGTGGGGTAGTAGGGTCATCATACCAGACACACTGAGGGATAGAGTCCTGAAATCCTTACATGAGGGGCACCCTGGTATAGTGCAAATGAAGGCGTTAGCTAGGAGATACCTTTGGTGGCCAGGGCTAGATAAGGCAATAGAAGAGCAGGTACATGGGTGTTACATTTGTCAAAGGTCCAGACCTGAGATGCCCCAAGCGCCTGTCCACAAATGGGAGGACACACACACACCCTGGTCCAGGGTCTACATAGACTACGCGGGCCTATTCCAGGGACAGCTCTTCCTATTAGCGGTAGATAGCCACTCCAAATGGTTGGCAGTAGTGCCAGCCCTCAATATGACCACGGCCAGAACAATCCAAGTGCTCAGGGGACTTTTTGCCACACATGGTCTGCCTGATGTTTTGGTATCGGATAATGGGGCTCAATTTACCGCTGCTGAATTTCAGGCCTTCATGACAGCAAATTTGATTAGACACGTCACATCCACGTCCTTCCACCCGTCGACTAATGGACAAGCTGAACGCATGGTGAGAACGACCAAGGACGCACTCAGGTGCATCATCGTCGGTGACTGGCATCACAGGTTGGCGGACTTCCTATTATCCCAACACACCACACCATGCCCAGCAACGGGGAAGAGCCCGGCGGAACTCTGTTGGGGCAGACACCTTATCACCAAACTGGATAGACTCCATCCTGACAGAGTGGCTTCTGAGGCTGCTCAACCCAAACCCCCAAGGGGACTACAACCTGGTGACTTGGTTTGGGCCAGGAACTACAGTCCGGGACATTTATGGATTCCGGGGGTGGTGGTTGACAAAACCGGGCCTCTATCTTATGTAGTAGGGGTGGAGGGGGGTCGACAGTTTAGACGGCATATAGACCAGTTATGAAAAAGAGTTCCAGAATGGTCACTAAGCGACCTAGGGAAAAATTGCCCCTCACTGAGTGCTCAAGCTGGCACACAAGCTAGCTCACATCCCCCCTACCAGAGCCACCAACAAACAATTGAGTTCGAGCCTGAGGATGACCACAATGGCACAGAACGCTGTGCTAACTCTCCCACGGGGTCTGACTCTGGGGTGGGCCTTCCAGAAACGGTCAGCCAGAGCCTCCCTACTGACTCTCCAGTTCAGGAGAACTTGGACTTCCAGGGCACGCCTAGCAAATTGTTAGATCAACAGGGGAGAGAACCCCTAAGACGTTCATCACGGCCTCATAGGCCACCCACTTACCTCGCTGACTATATAGTCAATTAAGTGGAAGTGTAAATATGTGTTGCAAAAGTTATATTGTTTAATCCTTAAAAGGGGAAGGGGTGTTATGTATTAACATTTAAAGAAACACCTAAGCATTTGTATACAGTCACTACCAGTATGCATTTGAAATGTAACCGTTTTGGCGGGAGTCAATTATGACGGGAGATTTGGGTTCAATCTGATTGGTTGGCTGTTTACTCAGAAAGGTATATAAAGAGTGCAAGTATCCCCTAACCCCTCAGTACAGTCACTTCCCCCCAATAAAGAGCTGCCATGCTGTACTCATCATCTCAGCGTCCTTCCTGCTTCCCAGAACCCAATACACAATAGTTATCATAAGGAGAAATAGGCAGCATTAACATTTTTAGATGCAGAGAAAGCTTTTAACAATGTTTAAAGTTTTGGAAAATATGGACTTTGGGGAGAAATGTATTCAAGGGATTAAGTCAATCTATACATTTCAGCTGGAGAAGAGCCTAATGCTGGGAAAGATTGAGGGCCTATTGAAGAAGGGGACGACAGAGAATGAGGTGGCTGGATGGAGTCACTGAAGCAGTAGGCATGAGCTTAAATGGACTCCAGAAGATGGAAGAGGACAGGAAGGCCTGGAGGAACGTTGTCCATGGGGTCACGATGGGTCAGACATGACTTCGCAGCTAACAACAACAACAACAACATACATTTCAGCAAATTCATATTATTGTTAATGGAGATTTGACTAAGTCATGTGAGATTGAAAAAGGTTTATCTTGTTTATTTTTTTACTTTGGTTTTGAAAGATTTGACTAGAGATATTAGATACAATGAGAAAACAATAGTTTTGAAGATTAAAAAAAGAAACATGAAAGTTGAGAGCTTTTCTTGATGTTTTAGTTTTGATTCTACAAGGCTCAAAAAGTATAATGGAGGATGTAATGAAGATGAATGACTTTAGTGCTTTAGCTAGCTTCAAGGTAAATAAACAAAAACCAGAAATGTTAGTTAATAATATCACTACACAAAGGTCAAGAAAATTTTGATGAGAGTACCAGGTTTTAAACTGTACAACTATCTTCATTGGGCAGAATTTCTGTAACTAGGAAATTGTTATTTCAGACATAAATGTCAGTCACAAGCGACTCTACACAAGTGTAGAGTTCAAACTAACTACTTTATTATAGTCTGCCTGTAATACAGGAACCTTCCAAGATTGCTTGGCTCCTCTCAAGAACAGATAGGTAAGGTTCCATGGGGGTAAGATCTGGATCTCTTGCAACTAGACAACAATTCCATTGCCAGCCATCATTAGTATTTTATATCAATATTTACTAACTCATTTTCAAAATGGAACTTTAAAAACTTCTTGACTTGCTCTATGCAAGCTGTACAGAGAAATCCATTGAAATACAGACACCTTCATAGGTGTTTTGTAGGTTATCAGCCCTTTTCAAAAAAATCATTTGTCAAGTTTGTTTTGTTCTGTTCATAGGGAAAAAAAATAACCTACATCATTATCAGCCATTTCTTCTCCATATTCTCATCAACTCACCCAATAGTACACAATGCATTATTCCATGTTCAATCAATGTGACATTTTTAATGTTTAGACATTGTCCTTAAAGTAGACCCAGCCATACAGAAATAGCAATGTAACATTTCAATTAAAAGAAAATGCCAGAAGCATTCACTTTGTCATGTAAGAACAAAATTATTTAACTTCATTACAAGAAAACACTGGCTGCAGGGGAAAACAATTTCAAACATTTCAGGCTGGTAGTTTTGCATAAACAGAGGCAATTTTCTGAGAAGGTGAATTTCCTTAATTGTGTTGAGAAAAAAAATGTTTTCTTTCCTAATTAAATCATGGGTGATTACATCTTACAATGTCAGTAATTGGATCTATTTTTTTCCTTATTCTGTTTACTTTGCATTTATAATCTGAAAGTCAATTTACCATTTCTATACAATAGGCTACATATGAAGAAATATAATTTTAAAGAACCACTGCAGTGTTTTTAATACTGGTCCATAAGCCAGTTCAAAGTGTTTGAAAGACATGCGTATATGAAGCACCTCTTGTAATCTACCTTGGCAAAATTTGTAAAGCTTCTGAATGCTTTGCAAAGCTCTACTAGTCTCATAAATCAGCCACCTGAATACAGCTGATGGCTGATAAAGGCTATTTGGAAGTAATAACTATTCATGAGTTATCCTTGAATATCCATTTCTGCCAAAGTACACTTCCAGAGCAATGTGTCCTCCTTTTATCTCTTTTTCAGTATGGGTTGTGATTTAAGCACTACATTTCTATGCTGGAAGTAAAGTCCAGAATTAGAAAATTAGGACTATTCTTCCAACATTTCAGTGCTAGACACTGGTGCCATTGGATCAGCTCCTTTATACAGCTTCTACTTTCTTTCCACTCCTCAAACCAGACTTGTTAAAAATGCTTAAGCAAATTAGCAATAATTATATTCACTTTATTTAATATCAAATTCAGCTAGGTCAGAGACACAGTTACTTTTTGGAGTGTGGCTCCTAACGGGTCATCTAAACAACAAGCATAGCTCTTAGTCTGAGAAAATCTGTACATTATGTCACAAGCCGTAACTGGTCTAGCATTGGGGACTGGTGTGGAATTTGGGAACTGAACAGAAAAAGACAATGTAGAAGGACTCTCTTGTGTTTTCCATACATTCGGGATATTTATTTATTTGTAACACTTCAAAATAAGAAAAGCATTGGTTTTTGATTATTAAAGAGAGAAGCAACCTAGAATTAAGGAGAAATTTCCTGATACTAAGAACAATTCATCAGTGGAAAGGCTTTGCCTTCAGAAGTTGTG
Organism: Vipera berus; assembly: GCF_964194415.1. Lineage (NCBI taxonomy): Eukaryota > Metazoa > Chordata > Lepidosauria > Squamata > Viperidae > Vipera > Vipera berus. Next base: position 58,520,253 of record NC_138207.1, read on the forward strand.
GGTGCTCCATCAGTGGAGGTTTTTAAGAATAGATTGGACAACCCTTTGTCTGAAATGGTATAGGATTTCTTGCTTGAGCAGGGGGTTGGACTAGAAGACCTCCAAGGTCCCTTCCAACCCTGTTATTCTATGTTCTACATTTGACTCTGGCTCAGGAATTCTGGGAGTTGAAGTCCACGAGTCATAAAAGAGACAAGGTTGCCTACCCCTGACTAAACAGAGAAACAGATCCCTCCATTACCATCACCCTGTCAGCAAAAAGACTGGTATACAGTAAACGGATTGATTGCCTAATTTCCTCTGCACTGCAGAAATTGCCTCTCTGCCTGCAACAGTCAAACTTCTTCTACTATTAGTGTGCCTCTATTTTAAAATATAAGTATGTGTGCAGCTGAAACTAAGACAAAGACTCATTTAGAGTTAATGAAGGGCTTAAGCCTTAAGGGGAAAGTTAGCTAGCAGCTGCTTGCTGATTGTCTTGTTTCTTTAAATTCCTTTCTCTCTCTCTCTCTGGATTTCTGTGCCAGATAGATATGACTCCTCAAATATGTCATCTCTGCCTAGCAACCTCTCTGCTGATCCCTCTTCCATGATTAACTATCACCCGTGGACCCGATATTTCTTCAGCTGCCTAAATCCAGCTTGTCAGTCATTTAACATTCTCCAGTGGCATCCACGGGGAGATCAAAACAGGAAGATTAGTGGCTACAGCAGTGTAGTTTAAGCCCTGCCTCTTTTGTATGTTATAGTTATATACAAATGAGCAGGATTTGGACTGCGCTGTCACAAATGCTATTTGATCCCTCCTGTGGACACTATTGCTCATCTCCTCTCTTTCTCATCCACTCCTTAGCCTATTTCAATTTTTTCTTTCTTGTCCATTTCTCCCCCCCCCCCCAGCTCTTTCCCAACCTCAGATTATCATCTTAAATGTCTGAGAGATTGTTTTTTGGCAGGAAGGCAGACAGTGTTTAACTGTCCCATTTTTGTCACATGGAAGATTCAGACATGCTAAAGAAAGCCAAAGAAACCTTAATGAGACTTTCCCAAAATATGAACTTAGTCTGCATATGGGAGACTATGCCATTGTTTTTAGTACAGGTAGTCCTCAAGTTACGACCACAACTGGGCCCACAATTTCTGTTGTTAAGTGAGTTTTGCCTCACTTTATGACCTCTCTTGCCACAGCGGTTAAGCAAATCACTGCGGTTGATAAATTAGTAACATGGTTGTTAAGTGAATCTGGCTTCCCCATTGACTTTGCTTGTCAGAAGGTCACAAAAGGGGATCACATGACCCCAGTATACTGTAACCATCATAAATATGAACCAATTGCCAAGCATCTGAATTTTGACCAGATGACCATGGGGATTCTGCAAGGATCATAAGTGGGGAACACATAAGTCACTTTTTGGGGTGTTGTTGTAACGTCAAACAGTCACTAAATGAACTGTTGTAAGTTGAGGATCACCTGTACAAATGGTTTAAATGGAAAGAAACTGCTACCTGTGTTTTCAGCCCAGCATTAAGTGTTAAATATTCATGCTGATTCATAATAGCATCTAGCATCCATAATGACTTGTGATCATCTTTAGTGGTAACACGCTCGAAATTTGGGGCTGTTTTTCCTCTTAAGTTCTAATGCCTACCAACCTTTACACTGATTAAGCATTAAACTTTAGGAAATCTATTCCTATTTAGGTGGAAGTGAATAGGCTGCAATCTTGCTAGGTTTTTGTTTCTTTTGATTGTTTATGGAGATTTTCAATCATCTGGGTCACGGCTGTTCCAAAGGTGTTTTTTTCCAAAAGGCAGTAAGGACTGGAAACACTTCTTGGATGAGGAACAAAGCCTCTTCAAAGAGGGGGGGGGGGAAACCCAAGAAAGTCTATTTGTCTTCTGGAAAAAGCACATTTTTTATCTGTTTTTGTTTCAACCTACAAGCACAAGCTTGCTTGGTCTTTCCCAACTTAATGCAATGGATTTCAACTCTCAACAAGGATCACCCTGGCTAAGGGATGGTGAGAGCTGCAGTCAAAGTCTTCTGAAAAATATTGGGATTGGGGGGAAAAATGGGTTTAGGACGGTAATAGTGATTACCAGAGATGAGACAGCCTATCATTGCAGAGCAAAAACAAGTGAGACATTTGAGAGAATTTGGATCTTCTGAAGAAATCCTTTAGTTGAAATTTTGGCCTGGAATATTCTTAGGAAACCATAAAACCAAACCTTTATTCCTATTTTTTTACATTAGCTTCTTGTGTCTTTTCTTTTTTCAGAGTAATCTACTTCTTCAGATCAAGGTCTGGACAGGTTCTTCTGCCCCCTGTATCACTTCTCAAGCATGCTGACGTTATAAGAATGATGACTGCACATGCTGATTATGCTACTGATTGCTAAGGACAAACTTTAAAATGTTATCCATTTTTTCCCTCTTTTTCTTGATTGATTGACTGAATGAATGGTTTCCAGGCTGCCCATCTCACTAACACAGTGCCTCTGAGCAGTTTACATTGTAAGCTCTTTTAGGATACCTTATTCTGGATTAATGTTATCTACCACTCCTTTGACTTTAATACAAACGTGGACTGCTGAAACTACAGATATTTAAGCTTATTAGGAGGTTGTGCTTAATTCATTTTTCCTATCTTTTCTATCTTGATGTGATTTAATTCTTTAGTTGTTTAATGCCTCCTAGTTTTAAATTAAGATATTGAACACATATGTAAATTGGTAATATTGTGACATCCAATTGATGGACCAGTTTCAATATAGCTGAACAAATTCCAAAATGATCTTATTCACGATGGCTAGTGGTCCCCTCATGTGGTTTCCCTGTTGATTGTGACTATTATTTTGATTATGCAGGCAAAAACTAATTTCTAGGTTTAAAAGGTCACCAAATGAAATATAGTGTTAATGCATCATTTATGTCCTGCTGAATAATAGAACAAAGTGTTACAAGTCACAGACATGTGACAAGGAATAAATCGTAATTCATTGGAACAAGAATAAACACCTTGCTAATTAAAGAGATTGTACTGGAAGCAATTCCAGACTTTGGCAATTCTGTCTCAAAACTAAACTAAAAATCAAGGTGGTATAATTATAGGAAGTCCCTATTTAAATAATAAATCAGACAGCCCATTAACATAATGGTTGAAAATTCATGGCAAATGACATTCTAGATCATTTTCTCCAAAATGACAGGTTTCTAGTGGCATTTGTTTTAATTAGCAAGTCAGGTGCCAAAGAAACTTTAGCTTAATTGCTAGGCAGGTCATAATTATCCATGAAGCTATCAGCAGCAAGCATAAATGTATCTCAGGAATGCATGAAGTCAGAAATTATCTGCATCCTTTTTCCACGTGAATGTCATCATTTTTAAGCTATAATCTTTAAGATGGTTCTTCAAAAATAATACCAACCATTTTCTTTTTTATTTATTCCAATCTAATGTATCTTATGATGGTGCTTGTTTTTTTTTCTTTCAGGATTTTGCTAATGTGGAAAAGGAGGAAGTAATGGTAACAAGGAAACTTCTCATGTGAATATCAATAACTGTTAAAAGCCAATTCTATGGTGAGAATTCTGCTTTAGGTGGAATGATCTAGTGCTATGTTCTGTAGCATTTGGTTTTTCCTTCCGTCATGACATCTCCACAGTGAAAAAAACATGAATTATTGCCTCTGATATTAAACTATTAAATGTGGCAGAGAGATTGCCTAAATTTGCTTACTCCAGATGCATCTTTAATGGGTCTATCTTGCTATAAAAATAAATTGATAAAAGAACCACTGTAAATAATAGAGCATATAACAATAACGCATGTGTTAAGCCAAGAAAATATTGTGATGTCTAGAAGACTTGGGCTTCGATCCTATTTCCAGTTCTCTGAAATTAAGCTGAACTCTGTGATATATGCTAGATCAGTGGCCCCCAACCCTTTGGGAACCAGGGACCAGTTCTGTGGAGAGAGATTTTTCTGCAGACCAGAGGGGACGTCGTTTCACCTGCTGCTTGCAGCCCGCAGATGAGGCTTTGGTTGCTTGCGTGACCCGGTCTCTGGCATGCTGTGGCCCAGTGCCAGTCCACAGACTAGGGGTTGGGGGCCCCTGTGCTAGAGTAGATATGCTCTGAGATCCAGTTTGGTATAGTGCAGGGGTAGGCAACCTTGGCTCTTTTATGACTAGTGGACTTGCAACTCCCAGAATTCCTAAGCCACATGGCTCAACTTGGAAACTCTCCCTTTCCCCTCAGCATGGCTAGCTTAGGAATTCTGGGAGTTGAAGTCCACGAGTCATAAAAGTGCCAAGGTTGCCTACCCCTGGTATAGTGATGAAGGCATCAGGCTAGAAATCAGGAGCTCTAGTCTTGCGTTGGACATAAAGCCAGCTGGGTGACCTTGGGCCAATCATTCATTTTTAGCCCTAAGAAGGAGGCAATAATCTTCCAAGGAAACTTCAAAGATTTGTCCAGGAAGTCTCCAAGAATTGGACACAATTAACTGAAAGAAATGCAGATAGATTTCTCAGAATCTTTAGCATGTTGACTAGGAATTCTGGAAGCTCAGACACCCACAATTCAGTCACCCTAAGTTCATAAAAATGGGCTTTAATATGTGGCATAAGGTCCTGTAGGCCAGATCCTGTCTTATCTGAAGCAATGGGCTCTAGTCTACAAAAGCTGGTGCCTTCATAAATGTGACTTTTTTTTCACACAGTGGAAGACTTTTTGATTGCTCTTTGGCACATGGCAGTTCCTATGAATGGTATTATTTGAATGTCACTTAAATACTTCATCAAATGAGGCTGTACTATCCTTCCACACTTGTAGAATGCAGACTGCCTAGAACAGGGGTGTCAAACTTGCAACGTCACGTGACGTGTCGTGACGGATTGAGACTTCTTCTCCATAGCCGGCAATAGAGTGGGCACGGTTTCAGCATGACGCATCCAGGCCGTGGGCCGGCAGTTTGACACCCCTGGCCTAGAAATATAGGGAAAGTAAATAAAAGTTTAGAGTTTAGAGAAGCAGGCTAAGTACAATTTACTCAGAGGCTTTTCTGTATGTCTCTCTGCCAAGAGAGATTAAACCTAAGAGAACTTAAGGCAAAGGCTTCTCAGTAGTATATTGTGAAACTCCATAAAATTAAATTGTCAACTCAACTCTCGATGTTGAGAAAATATATTCTGTATTGTTTTAATGGTAGCTGCTGTATTAACTCCAGATTTCTTGCTTTATTTGTGTTGTCCTATTCTGACCTTCAGGTGTTTTAATTTTGAGAAAAAACCCAAAAGTTTATAATTGCTCTGGTTGGCCAGGGAAAACAAGATAGTAAATTATGATGAGTTTGTTGTTCATTAAATAGAATTGCACCATTTGATGGTATCATTTATTTTAATTAAGGCTGGTTTAGTTAAACCTGAACTTTATAGCTCAAGAGGTGGATGCTCATAGTATATTGATTATAACACCTGTAAAAACATAGCATTAGTTAATGCAAGCAGTAACATAGCTAATTGTTTTTAATGATGTACTAAGTAAATAAGTTTATTATGGTAGCCATACTCGATAGCAATACTTCATGTTGTATACTATCATATTTATGGAATTCTCAGAAAGCCACACTTTTACTCAGTCTACAACCATTTATACAATCCCTTCTATCCATCAGAGTTACCTTCTATACATGGGTTGAGTTCTGAGGACGTGCTACTAAGGGCATACAACTACCAGTATGTGAACTATGTGTAAATATCAAAATGCAAGATTGTTGCTATGTTCAATAAGTTTTGCCAACTTTTCATCTCTAAAAGAATGAAATAAGAATAAGAATGACTTATTTTACTGTCATTCTCTACAGAGGTTGACAACTATCAATACTTTTTTTATTGTTTTGATGTTACTGCCTGAAAGAAGCATAGTGTACTTTTGCCCAAGCACATATATTATTATTTTTTTGCCAAAACATGACTCATCTGTCACCACTGCATTCCCTTGAGTCTATTCTTATATATTTAAGTGAGGTAGCTAATATTTCTTACATATCATTGTCCAAATTAGTCAAATTGCTTTTTCTTGAAGGTGTTCCTAATTTCTATATCACAACCACCAGATTTCATATATGCCCAACCTATGATACTTTAAATAATCTTTCACTTTCAAATAACTCCACTTTTCAAAGGTTTCTTTTCTCTTGTCACCTAGTTCATTCTCTTGTCACCTAGTTCATTCTCCATGATTTTCCATACAAAAAACAAGCAAGACGTAGAAATATGCAATGAATCAACAATTGTGTATTTATTTGTGAGAGGTTAAGAATGACAGGACTGCAGACACTACAGTCGGTGACTCAGCTCTGCTTTCTGTTGGCCAGAAGAATAGGAATAAATATTTGATGATACCTGATTTTTGATATATAAAATTTTGATTGTAGACTTTTAGCCATTACATGTTTTAATTTATTATCATCTTCCTAAGCAAGAATTATGGTCTCGGTGGGAATATTTGCTAGGGTAATTGTTTTTTAAAAATAAAAATGCTCACATTTTTATTTCTCTTATGACAAGCATTTTCAAGACAGTCCATTTAGCTCTTATTACATTTTTTTCACATTTGTTATTTTTAACAGTCATAAGAAAATTTCTTCCTTAAAAGCTGGCACTATTTTTTTCTTAAAACTTTTAATAGCTATTCTGTTCTCAGTTTGTTCCATTAGATAACCACCCTGCAAATGTCTAAAATGTATAGATGCCACAATTTATTTTGGAACAAAAAGGTTATTATAGAAAAAATGTACTTCAATAGAATTTTTATTCATAGTTTTAAGAATGAGTCATTCTACATATGCATTGTTAACTTTTCACATCTGAAAGTAAATGCAAACAGCCAGTTCTATCTAGATGAGACTCCTGCAGAGCGTAAATCATTTCAAGTGATCCTACTTTGCCATCTCCAAAATCACTGAGCATCCCATTTTTGGAAGATAATTTCTCTAATACGTTAATGGATTCAGTCTTTCCATAGTGTCATTTAGGTACATCATCATCAAGCAGGAGTTTATTCCCGGGCTGTTTTACATTTTGTGAACATCATCTCATAATAGTGAAAGTGGCTGGTAACTTTCCTCATTTCATACACTTCACAGCAACGGGGTCCAGTAAGCATCCTCCAGGTGGTAAGACTTATACACAGTGGCATGTGGAGTAGAGAGTGACACAAAGACACTTCTTATCTTGTTACGCTTTGGTTGCACTCAGATAAATAGCTGTTAGCCCAATTCAATCATTATTCTTCAGTTGCAAGCTGCACACAAAAGTGCTGTGACTTTAGTGAGAACAATATCCGTTTTTTGTGGGATTTAATTGTGGGAATAGCCATTTGGAGCTTAGAGCACATTGTAAAAGGTGACATTGTACCTGGACACAGCAGAATAGAAGAACTGGAGAAATATCAGAAAATTCAAAGACCTGCAAACAGAAGTAAAATCAAGCAAAGATAGTACCAATAGTAAAAGGTGCCTTGAGTGCAATCCCAAAACATCTGGACCACCATTTGAACCTCATCGGCATTGACAAAATCACCACCAATCAATTGCAAAGGCAGTGTTACATTGAATAACTTACATCCTCCAACAATATCTTTAACATCATCAAATAACTTCTTCCTGTCCCTGGTGTTTGGGAAGGACTCAATAGGTGGACAAAAATGTCAAATCCAATTTAAACATCTGGCTGACCTTACAGCTAACCATAATAATGCAATACTGCTAAAAAGATGGCTAGAAAGGTTTAAAATCTGACATAATAATCAGTGCTAAATATTCACTACAAGGGTTCTAATAGCTATCAATCTAACTTGTGATAGCATCCATAGAAGATGCAAAGAGAAGGCAATTGATGGCATTTACAAGTATGTCATGATGGAATTACACTAATTGATGCAACTGATGCAAATTATATAGTGACACACATGGCATCATCTGGTTTATAACAAATATCTGCACTCGTATACATGACATTTCGCATTGCCAATATCCGAGGTGGGAGAATAATGGTAAAGGCATTATGTACTTGGAGAGATTGCATTAGCCTTCATAGATAAAAGTTGGCCCTTTTGTGTCCAAGAACAACCAACAACCAGAAGAATCTGTGGGGGAAAAAACATAATGGGAATTACTAAGTTTTAATATTTTATGGATTCCTTATAAAAATGGTTGAAGGAAGCACCACAAATTCACGCTAAAGTCTGCATGTCACTCTTGGAAGGAGATACCAGATATAGATGCTTCTTCAACAATGATATGACAGATATATATTAGAGCAGGGGTCTTCAAACTTGTCCCTTTTATGACTTGTGGACTTTAACTCCCAGAATTCCTCAGCCAGGCATGCTGGCTGAGGAATTCTGGGAGTTGAAGTCCACAAGTCATAAAAGGGACAAGTTTGAAGACCTCTCTATTAGACAGACCTTATCACCTACCCTTCAGCAAATTTCTGCATTATTTTTATAACATAATTTAGCCACTAAAGAAAAATTACTTGATTTTCTAAAATGTTTTAAAGTCGCCACTTTTGAACTTTACACTCAAAAAGGTAGGATACCTGCTCTTTTGGGGCTTGCTTTGTTTTCTTCTGTCTGCTATATTTTATTGCTGTTATTTTTTATATATTTTAGGTATTAGCAGTTATTTTATAATTCTTGAAATCCTCAAAAATGAAGAGGCCAACAATGCATGCAATACACTGATTGATTGATTCCATGTAATACTGATTCAGAACTTCTACAATAATTTTTTTTCATTAATTGAATTTTGTTGTTGTTAATTGTGAAGTCGTGTCCGACCAATCGCGACCCTATGGACAATGTTCCTCCAGGCCTTCCTGTCCTCTACCATCTTCTGGAGTCCATTTAAGCTCACGCCTACTGCTTCAGTGACTCCATCCAGCCGCCTCATTCTCTGTCGTCCCCTTCTTCTATTGCCCTCAATCTTTCCCAGCATTAGGCTCTTCTCCAGTGAGTCCTTCCTTCTCATTAGGTGGCCAAAGTATTTGAGTTTCAACTTCAGGATCTGGCCTTCTAAAGCAGGACTTTTCAACCTTTTCACCCATTGTACCACTTTTAGGATATGGCAACATCTTGATGGCCAAAAAAAAAAAAGGGAAAAAGTGATGAAGTTCAGGTAGTCGACTTACAACAGCTCGCTTAGTGACTGTTCGAAGTTACGATGGCACTGAAAAAGTGCCCCCCCAAGCCACAGTCGAGCAAGACACTTACCTGCCCACCCAGTGGCACTCTTCCTCCTGTCCGAGGTTTTCATTGTTATGAGCATTTCTGTTGAAGATTGACAGCGGGGGGTGGGGTGGGGGGTGTTTGGTTTGTATTCCCCCCATCTGCTGGGTGGTTGCAGCAGGTTTTGGTCACTTCACATGACCCTGGGACACTGTGACTGTTATAAATATGCATCAGTTGCCAAGCATCTGAATGTAAATCACAAGACCCTGGAGATGCTGCAACATTCCAGCTGATCGGTGCTTGTTCTGGGCTCAGAAGTGGCAGGATCAGTGCCAAGCTCCAGCTAGAGCCTGGCGCTGATCCTGGTGCTTCCACTGAGTCCTGACAGCCCTGCAGCTCCAGCCATCTCTCGCTCAGGCTTGTGCCAGTGCTGCCACCGGTTCAGTTCATTCCCTGCTACCACTTTTCTAGGATGGTCACGTACCACCTGCCAGGTGCCAATGTACCACAGGTGGTACCTGTACCACTGGTTGAAAAGCCCTGTTCTAAAGAGCAGTCAGGGTTGATCTCCTCTAGGACTGACCGGTTTGATCACCCTGCAGTCCAGGGGACTCACAAGAGTCTTCTCCAGCACCATAGTTCAAAGGCCTCAATTCTTTGGCCATACATTGCAACTGGGAAAACCATGGTAATTGAATTTACTGTTGATCAAACTCTTGTGCTAAACGTATTCCACATAGGGTCACTATTAGAAGCAAGGAAACAGCACCAGGATCACAACATAGACAGCAAGGAGTTTAAAAATCGTTTATCCAAATGACCCTAATAACCCCCCACCTACCCCTCAACCATGATTGTTGACCTGGAGAAACTTTATAGAAATTCTGAACTTTGTATTGGTATTCTTCTCATGAACACACAAGGATTACAAACAGAATATCATACATCCAACATATTTAATGCATTCAAAAGGGGTTTTTTCCTCTCTGCTGCTAGATATCAGTGCTATAGTTCTGCTGATGAACTTTCCTTCATATTAGATAGATACCAGAAATAACTTCATGGAGGTTTGAATATTTATGAAGCTGATATGTAAGTCTCTGAGGGCAACGACCTCTGAAGTGAGAAACCAAGTCTTCTAACTGCTGCCTCAGTTGCTTGCAGGAAAAAAAGAACACACACTAAAGGGTGTCGTTATGAATCCAAAAGCTGAAATGTTTTTCTTAATCGCTCCTGGCAGAATTACAACTACTGAAAGCTTAGTTGCATGCAACTAAAAGGGTTTTGGAATGTGTACTATGTGCAGATGAAATTACTCCAGTACATGGACTGATGAGTAATTGTAATGACAAAGATGGATTTTGACACTGATCCACATTATCTCTAAAAAAAAAACAGGCTTGATGATAAAATGTTGTGTTTAGACTTTCTTCTCTTAGCTTTCTAAGGCCAGGGACCAAGTCAAATAAAAAGAACAGCAATCCTTCAAATTGTAAGCTGGTTTTTCACTTTTTGCCAATCCTTTTGCAGACTCCCCAGTAATTTTGCCAAAACCTTTGCAGAGTCCCCTCTAATTCTGCTTTTAGAATCCCCAATCAACATGGCTTTTGGAAATGTATCCTGTATTTATCAGGTTAAGGAAACTGGATCGGAAGATACATTCTTCACAATCTTTCCTAATGGCATACATACATGCATTAGGGGATTAAAGTAATGTCAAACAGACACTTTATTACTCACTTTTTTGTATCAGTTTGGATTCATTTTGATTAAAGCAAATTTTAGAAAGACGTGCAAAATTACAGATAATTTCTCATGGAGGAGGATGCTGTGTCTTTGATTTCTTTAGTTCTAAGATAGTCAAGAGGTGTCTGTGAGGTCATGTATTCCATTCTCCAGTAAGTCAGCAATTTCTCTATCTTACATTCTCTGTTCCTACATTCAATCAAATTACAAAGAAGACATGTTGAGAGGAGAGATATCCTGTCTATGGGATTTCTTTGGTAGCAATGATACAGAAAAAATATTGAAAATCTCTTTTCCTGGATAAAATCTGAAGAAATCTGTCCAATTTCTCTGCCTACATATTCAGTGAAGAAATGAGAAAGTTCATTTGTGCCTGGCTTTAGATCAGAACTCTTTGCCCAAACTAGATACTTTTTCTGTATCAGTTAAAAGTGATGTTTACAGGGTTTCCATAGGTCACTCTTGCATTACAAAGAAAGAATAAGGTACAATATAGAAACATGTCATTATGCCTAATGGTGTAGGCACAGAGCTGAACTATCGAGTTCAGATGCATGAAAAATACCCAAATTATCAGAGTGCCTCTATGTGTCATTGTCCAAGTGCCTGCATCACACGTTGATTCTGTCCTATTCAGGGCAGTATTTTACCAGCATTCTTTTGACCTTTAGGATAACTGAATTATTACCACATTAAAAAATAGGGAAAAAAATAGATAGGCCTATAAGAATGGTATGATGTATGCTTGGGTAGGTACAGAATGAGAAATCATCTTAAGTTAATTCAAGACTGATCAACGGTAGCATGAGGACTATATCTTAGCCATCTCAACTTCAACAGAAAATAGTCTGCCATGTGGGCATAAGCAATGCATACTCTTTGATCTTCCCACCCAGATGGACTCCTTCCTGATCTATCTGGGTAGTTCTTCACTCATGATGATCCACAATACAGTAGCTTATTATGTAGCTTAAAGATAAGTGTAAAAGGGGGACATATATAGTGATACATAAAATTATGATTAACATTAAAAATATGACTGTGAGAATTTTTTTGTCTTTCACAATATTAAAATCCAGAACTATTCATTTAAAAATATATAGGCATAATACAATTATTTTTCAAGGAGCCATTACTCATGAAGATGGCACCCGGCTTTCAGACAGTGAGAGAATGATGGACTGAGAAGTTTTAGCAGTGAGGAGGCTATAAGATTAACAAGGTGATGAACGATAAGAGCCTTGGTGGAGCAGTGGGCTAATGCCTCCTTAAGTAACACCAGCTGCCTGCAATTAGTGCAGGTTCGCATCCCACCAGGCTCAAGGTTGACTCAGCCTTCCATCCTTCCGAGGTAGGTAAAATGAGGACCCAGATTGTTGGGGGCAATTAAGCTGACATTGTAATAATGCCGCTTAGGGGTGTGTGTGAAAGCCCTAATAAGCAGGCATATACATAGAATGAAGGCTATTGCTAAGCACATTGATTTGTGCTTTAGTTTGTAAGCCGCCCTGAGTCTTCAGAGAAGGGCGGGATATAAATGGGATTTTTTTTTAAAAGGTGGGTAAATTAGAATTTAGGAACCTATACAGGAGAATAATTGTAGCTCAGGGTTGAAATGAGGGGTCCTTTGTGCTCTTTGAGCTTGGGTATTTGCTTGCAGGTGTTTCATCACCCAAACTAGGTAACATCATCAGTGGTAGCGTTAGAATTAAGAATTTAGGAAGATAGGGAGAGGTAACTGTAATGAAATAAAAGACTGAGAAAAGGTTGGAGGAATGTGAATGTTAAAAGGGACTTGAAGAGAAAAGGCTTAGGTAGTGGTTGACAGTGCAGTGTGACAGCTGCCATTTCAGACCTGCCAAACATGGAAGTTGCAATAGAGACAACAGAAGCAGCAAAAGGTGTGGCCTACAAAAAGGAAGGTGTTCTGAGAGAAATCGGTGAAAGGGAATAAGCCAAAGAGTCTGGAAAATGGACAATGTGGACAGCAAAGACTGAAGACAGAGCTGTAGGTTCGGAATGGCTCTGGGTAGAAGCACTATGAGGCTGATCAGCTGTAATGTTTGAAATGATGGGCAGATTTCTTTCCTTGGAAGAACTGTTATCTGGGAGCCAACTGAAAGGACTGGGAGTTTTGATCTGGATTTGGAAGAAAGGTGTAATGCTAAGTTTTGTAGGAGATACGATATGCAACAAAAGCAGTACTGGTGCTAGTATGGGTAGGTGGTGATACGCTGGATGATCAATTTTGGCCTGGCAGAAGTACTCTGCACACTTCAGCCAATGTTGGAAAGGCAAAGAGGTGGCTGGGGGAAGACATGGGAAGTGAACAAAGCAGCCATAGAAACATATGAAGAGAAAGAAGATATGATGGCTGACAGTAGGTAGGCCATTGCCAATGGTTCTGTAAAAAGACAGAACAATCACCTCTTCATCTTAGCTCTAGAAGACTTTCTCTCAGACTGCTGCTGGTTAATGCTGTGTATCCATGTCTTGCATAAATTATTCAGGAAGTCCAGAAGGATGTGCATAGCTGAATTCAGGAGGTAATTAATTCCTGTCTAAGGGGGGAAATGACGCCAGCTGCATTCAATACCATCTTGGTGTTGTGATTCAGGGTCAGCCTGTGGGTTCGGCAGTTTGGTCGGACGACTCAGAGGAAGAGGGGGGTGTTGAAGACCTTGCTGAGGGGGTTGGAGAGCTTGCTGATGAGAGCCCTCAGCCAGGCCCCTCCCACCTGGTCACCACGGAGACCCAGCTGTGTGAGCCTGACAGCATGGATGAAGATGACCCACAGCTGGCCCTGTTCAAGGACGCCCGACGCAGGAGGCAGTCAATTAGGAGTAAACAGAATGGGGCTCCTCGGAAGGAGGCAGAGAGAAGCCACGCCCTGAACTCTATATAAGGGGAATGTGTGGGAGGGCTGATTTGCTGAAGGCAACCGCTTGGATAGTTCCTGTTTCTTAAAGCTCCTGTTTCTTGGTTCGTGTCTTGTTTGTTTTTGTAGCTATAAATTTGGCAGGCGTAATTCCAGCCTCTTGCCTTCTTGTAAAAGGGGTTGTCCCTGCCTTTTCTGCAGGGTCGGTAGCAGGCTGGTACAGAACACTTGGTGGATTCAGTACCATCAACCATGGTATCCCTGCAGACCACCAACAAGGATTGGGAGTATTGGGCACTGATCAGCAGACGTTTATCTATCCATGAGTAGGACGTTTTATCAGTTGTCATGAGGGTTGGATGGGCATTGATCAATGTGAAGTAGCTTGTGTTTGGTTCATTCACCCATGTCATTTAGTATCCATATGACACTGTTGGGACGAATAATCCAGTCAACAGTGAAAAGTTTACTTTTAAAATAGATATTAGTTACTCATTTCTTTGAGCAATGAATTATGATTTTTTTAACTCTCCTAGGTATGGTTAATGCTTGGAAAGACAATAAGAATTTAGGGAAGAGATGAATAAAGTGCAGATGTGCTGCTGTATCTATCTGTGTGGTTGCTAGGAGCCAAAAACAACTTGATGGCCCATAATCAAATCAATCATTCATGCTACCATGTTAGCGAAGACCTCAGTGCCAGAATTAAACCCTTGAAAGAGCAATTAAGGTCTTCCCCACCCTTAATCTTACTAAGAAAACTTAGAAGCACAACCAGTTGCAAGTCAAGTTGTAGGAAGCTGGTCATAATTGTTTTATGGGAGATTTTATTTTACCTTATACTTTCAACTTCACTTTTTCTTTTTCTGTAAAAAAGGGTTTGAGCATAGTCATATAACTTGAAAATGTTATAATGAAAACATTTTAAGGGCTTTGTCAAATCTCCACTTATTCAAAGGGCAAATAAAAAAAACTTGCATTATTCAGCAGCCTAAGTTCAAGACTGTTTCACTGTTTAAGTACTAACTTTTATGCTAGATAATTGACAGTCTTAGAAGCCTAGTTGGCATGGTAACCTTCAAGCAATTTTGTATGTAGAAAAATTGTACATATTAAATGGATAGGAACTGAGCCCTAGGGATTGCCCTGCATTGTTATGGGGAAGTTTATCTTATATGAGATGAATAGAATTACTTACAAATTACTGGTACTGGTTTAAAAGTTTAATGGCTATGGTATAAAAATGTATGCACAATTACTCTACTTCATAGAAAATGTCCATTATGACATTTAATGACACCAAACTCCTATGAATATTAGTAAGACGTGTGGGTATAAAAGTTTCACATTGTGATTATTGAAGTGTTATGCTAAGCGCTAAGAAATTCATTTGTTCAATTCCACATAGAAAGTAAGTTGTGGTTTTTTTTAAAAGAAAGTTTAACGGGAATTTTATTTGGGACTTAATCTGTTAGTGCTCAACATCTACCATGTTTACCCGGTCTTATTTTTTTTAACCCTCCAAAAGAGGCACCAGGCCTTATTTTCAGGGGGTGTCTTTTCCATGTCCCACCTTGCGGCAGTGGCACTGACAGCCCAACCCAGCTGGCCCAATTCTTCTGCTGGTAAAGGAAATGCCTCTGCAGCTGAGAACTGAGCTATGGGGGGGGAGGCCGGAGGCACTGCACAAGAAGCGGGCTGGCGAGGCAAGGCAGATGTCTATTCATAGGAGGCCTGGCTGCAATGGTAAGCGGGGTGCGGGGCCCGTGGGGCAGCTCCACCCGCCCACCCCTGCCCTAGCTTGATTTTTAGGTATGTGCTTCATCCCAAAACTAGGGCTTATTTTTGGGGTAGGGCTTATTAAGCCCACCCTCAAAAATCAAGCTACAGCTTATTTTTGGAGTAGGTCTTACTTTTGGGAAAACATGGTATGCCATTCTCAATACCAGTAAAATGTTAATTTAGCAAACGAAGAGTTCCTATATGTATTTAATCAATAATATGGAACTTATTCCGACATAATTTCTGTTATAACTGAAATCTAGAATGCCTGTGGATTCTTCATTAGCATCTTCCACCATTGATCATACTGAGTCAGAGATTCAGGGAGATTCAGTTTAGCAACTTCTAGCAATTCAGAGGTATTGCTTGATGCCTACCTCACCAAGAGACTTACATGCTGCATTGCTCATTGTGCTATTAAGTGAAAAAGCATGTGATGTGGAATTGTCACTAATGAGCCCCGTTCCATTACCCATGACCAAATTCTCTGAAAATGTGAATTGCTGAATGAAAGATTTATGAACTGTGACCATGTGTTGAGTTCACAACAAAAGAAGACTGATAAGGAAAGGATTCTGAGTTGAAAAAAGCTATAGATTGAATTCCTAATACTAAACCACAAATTGCTGGGTTCACACAGCATACTAAGACAAACACAATCAAATCATATTTGGCAAGCATGAAGTGCACACCAAACAGTGAAGGGCAAAATTTTGATGGTCAAGAATTATACATAATGTTCTAGAGCCACTACATGCATCAGAATAAATTGTGGGGAGGGGAGTTTTAGTTGTTTTTGTTTGAAAACTTGCTAAGTGATTAAGACACCTGGCCAGAAACTGCAAGACTGTGAGTTCTTCACCCATGTAAAGCACAAAGTCTGCTTGGTGACCCTGGAGAGTTACTAACGCTCAGTCATAGGAAGAAAACAATGGCAAATTGTTTCCAAAAATCTTACCAGGAAAACTGCAGGAACTCTTGACTGGGACTGTCAAGCTTCCAAAGCCTGGTCAGAGAAGCCATGGAAAACCACAAAAAAGTATTTGAGGCCATTTATGACATTAACAGTCCTGATGCCTGCCATAAAGGACTGGATGCGTGGGAAGAAAAAAAATAGATTTGCTTAGTTGTTGTGACATGCCTTTAATAGGGCTATATGATTTGGGCTGGAAAAATCTAGGTGACTAATCTAAATGACAGCAAGGAAAAACTGAGATAGCACAATATCCAGAAGGACCATTCTACTAGATTCCACTCTTTCTTTTTCTTTCTTTCCTTTCTTTCCATCTTTCTTTTTCTGTCTTTCTTCCCTTCCTTTTTCTTCCCTTTCTTTTTTTCTTTCTTTCTTTCTCACCCAGCTCACTGTCCAAGGTAACTGTGGGCAGCTTACTGCATCCATTTACTTTATCCAACTATGTTTATTATCCTGATTTATTTTATGGAGCCAATCAGGACCACTAACCTTTTTTAAAAAAGATAAGCAAATTGCCAGTGATTCCACATATTACTTGCTTGTAGGGTAGTTTACTCAGTATGCTGCTTCATCTGCTCATGCAGTCTGTCCCCTTTTCAAGGCAGTAAGTAAGCATTGTCAAAGAAGGAGGGAGAAGAAAGAGCTACTGGAAAAGGAGAGGGAATTAATTTGTGTGAAGCTGAAAAAATAATAACCTCTAAGTAGTTGGATTTATATGATGGAGAGTTTTAAGGTGGTGCTCTTTTGGGGGAAAAAAGGGGGGGGATGGAATAGTTAGCAAAAAGAGCCCATCATATGTGGAGTTTGCATAACTATCATACCCTTGGCCCCTTCAGATAGAAAAAAGGGTAGAGTGACACTTGTCCACTTTCTCTTGCTTGCTTCTTAGCCATTGCTCCTTTCCCACTCAGTTGGTAGTGAGGGAAAATATCTTCTCAGTTTTCCTGTATTTTTTTTTAAATCAGGCAATAACAACAACAAAAAGCCAAGATATTTGGCAAAATTCTATACAAGAGACCCAGAGCAACATTTGGGCGGTGCAGGATAGTTTAACTAGTCAAGGAGAGAAGCAACCTAGAACTAAGGAGAAACTTCCTGACAGTTAGAACAATTAACCAGTGGAACAACCTGCCTCCAGAGGTGGTGAATGCTCCAACACTGGAGGTTTTTAAGAAGAGACTGGACAGCCATTTACCTGGGATGGTGTGGGGTTTCCTGCCTGGGCAGGGGGTTGGACTGGATGGCCTCCAGGGTCCCTTCCAATTTTATGATGATGATGATGATGATGCCTGGTGCACAGACCAGATCTTTGCTCTTCAAGCAGATCACAGAGAATTAAAAAAAAGCATTTATTGAGAAAATGAATGATACACTATAAAGGTTTGACAAATGGAATAATATGTGCAAATATCGAGCTGGAAGGAAAGGCTGATTGCTGAATTCAACTGGAGCCCTATAAGTGGTGGCAGTAAAGCTATCAGGAAAATGAAGCGACTGGTTCAACATTTAGCAAGGAGTAAGATAAGGATAAGGGACGCGGTGGCTCAGTGGGTTAGGACGCTGAGCTTGTCGATCAGAAGGTCGGCAGTTTGGCGGGTCGAATCCCGAGTGCCGCGTAACAGAGTGAGCGCCTGTTACTTGTCCCAGCTTCTGCCCACCTAGCAGTTCGAAAGCACGTAAAAATGCAAGTAGAAAAATAGGGACCACTCCGGTGGGAAGGTAACAGCGTTCCGTGCGCCTTTGGCGTCTAGTCATGCCGGCCACATGACCACGGAGACGTCCTCGGACAAACGCTGGCTCTTCGGCTATGAAACGGAGATGAGCACCGGCCCCTAGAGTCGGAAACGACTAGCACGCATGTGCGGGGGAACCTTTACCTTTACCTTTACCTTAAGATAAGGATGTGTGCTGTCTCCTTGGCTGTCGATGAATGTATGTATAATTATATAAAAATTACTGGTGGAGACATCAGAGGTGTTTGATTGTGTTTGAACGTTTGGCTTTAGAAAGGTTATATTGTTACCTGAGAACTAAAATGATTTGTAAAAATGTTAGGTTGTATGATGCAACAAATATGAGTCTGAAAATTAATGTATCAAGGACTCAAGTAATTGGGTTTGGTGGGAAAATGGATTGCAAACTGCACATAAATATCAGAGCAAGTAGATGAATTTGTGAATCTTGGTCGAATGTTTGACAACATTTGAGAAAATTATTAATGTAAGATGTACAAATGATGTTGTCTGGTCTCCTGGGTATATAAAAAAAGCAACAATGGTTGTGTAGTGTAGTGTAGTGTGCTTCTATGCAGTTAAGAGAAACGAAGTTCGGGCAATCAAAACAAACACAAATGTAATTCTGAACACAGCAGGAAAACAAATTGCGTTTAAGAATGAATGGGTGCTATAACGAATGCAAATTGAATACATAACAAATAACCATTAAAAAGAAATACACTGAAATTGTTTGTTATATAGAAATTAAGACTGAATCGCAAGCAAATATACAAAGGAAGAGTGAATTGACTGAAAGGAATACCAAGAGAAACATGGTTAAACAGAGCTGATGAAATCTTGAAAAAGTGAGAGGCAGAAAGGCTGAGCCAAGAGTATGACCTGAATAATGACTATTTATTGGATTTACAGAAGACATTTGCTGAAGCTTGGAAAAAGCCTGAGTTGAGCAAAACTAAAGAGATCAAATCCGACATCTGAACAAATTAAAGCAAAAGGAAGGGGGACGAAGATGGATTGTTTGACTAATATGTTTCTATAAAATTCTGGGAACCCTTATGGATTTTTTGCTGACACCAGGATTGAAATGTTAAATGATTTGTGCAGTTTTAGGGGTGGATTATAGAAAGAAGAGATACTTGCATGCAACTGTATAGGGGTAAAATTATACTTCTTGTGATGAAGATTGGAAGTCACTTCTTTCAATTTTTGTTATTTTTTCCTCTTTCTTTCTTTTCTCTTACTTTTCCTTTCTGAGGTCAGTGTTATAACTGTCTTCAAAAAATTCAGTAAAATTATTTTAAAAATCCAGTGTATGACTCAATAAATGGACATAGAGGAAGCATAGATTGTTTCCA
Organism: Vipera berus; assembly: GCF_964194415.1. NCBI lineage: Eukaryota > Metazoa > Chordata > Lepidosauria > Squamata > Viperidae > Vipera > Vipera berus. Next base: position 58,539,960 of record NC_138207.1, read on the forward strand.
AGAAGAGAAAGATATAGATATATAACATAATGATGATAATGACGCACATTAAGTTTAGCTAAGTTTCATTTTTATCTGCTGCCTCCAATTTAACTAAAGGAGGATTGGCGATAGCCAATGGAGTAACAGGAAGTAGCAAAAAGACCAGGGTTGAGATGGAGAAAACAATTGAGTGAGCAAACAGGAATAGAAAAAAGAGAATTTGGGTTTTAAAATGTGACCACAAAAACGTGCAAGAAAATACTCCATGGTTTTAAATAAGTAACTTTAGGTTTCGGGCCCCAGATTGTCTTCCTGCCAGATATTAAGGCTTTGGGTCACATGATTTGTCTTTCAGTCTCACTTGTTTGCCTTTCATTCATAGATATTTAGTGACCAGTTTGTCCCACTATAGAAACTGTTTTGTGAATGGGCAGCCAGGATAACACAGACTTTTTCAAAAGTACAAGTGTGTTAGCCCACCAAACATATTTGCTTTCAGCAAAACAAATTACTATTTAAAGAATTTAGAATTTTCCCTCTCTTCTAATCTGCACTCAGGTTAATAGTTGAAAAAAAAAATTAAAATGAGTTAAAATTAAAGCTATGTACATATTCTGATACATCTTTAAATGTATGATCAATGCCAAATGATGATTTGAATGGATCTCTCTCATTTGTGGTTACAGGGGCCGCTATAGCTGTAGAAAATAACTTTGTGTGAAAACAGTTTCCTGTTTTGCTCAAATTTAACAGACAAGGCACAGGTTTGGTGGACTCACCCATGACTGAACTTTTTCAAAGATAAAGATAAAGCAACCATTACATATTTTCTTTTCTTTTTTTTAAAAAAAGGCAATTTTAATGTACAAGTAAACATTATCTTTTCCATCTTAAACTCTTTTTTAAGCAAGGTAACATCCTCGGCAAAAAAAACCTTTTTGCTGTTTCATTGTTATCTAATAACACAGGGAGTACACAATGATACCAATTTTAGCCTATTAAAAGTGCATTTCAAGATATTTGTCATCTTTTAAAAATGGAGACAGAGATCATTTACTCGTAAAGAAATGAACAACTATAATGTTTTTTTGACTCATTTGTTTCTCATTGTTGTGTTTATCTAGTTTCAGGTACCATGTGGAGAAAAAAAGTCCAGAAACTTTCAAACACCATTGTATCACAGGAAAAAGGGGAACGGGAAAAATCAGTTATAATTGTTGGATGTAATTGTTCGTGTACATACATTATAAATTATGTGGAAGAGTTAGTCTCCCACCACTCTCACTGTCAAAGCTTTTAGGGTGATCAAGAACTTAAATAATGGCGCCATTTTTGTGTAGTAATGCATTTTCCTTCTACGTGGAGTTAATAAGTTTTCCTTCTTTCTTAAACAAGCAACTCCAAGTTTTCTGTTAGAATTACTAAGGACTGGAAACTGCCAGGAAATGGATTGGAATTTGAAACTATCAACCATGGCTGTAAATCATTCTATAAATATCCTGTAAAATATCTTAGGGAGAAAGCAGTAACAACCATTTTTGCTTTGCTGCCAAGAAGAATAAATATATGTAAATGTAGTCAACAGAAATTGAATTCAGCTCAGGGAAAACTTTACCTATAATCATGGCATAAGCTGCATCGTGGATGTATTCCACCATCCTCATATTTCTAGCAAGTAATTCTTTTTTTTTTAAAAAGATTGGTATCAGCAGCATATTCATGTTCTTCAGAGAACACAAATAAAGCAGATAACCCTTTCTTTCAAGAAAGAACAGAGATCAGTCTTTTTCAGAAAATGGTATTACTATGAGGATTTATAAACAAGTAGTTTAAAAACAAGAAGCTCCTTGCAATAATTTCTGAGCCAAACCAATAAGAACAGCAAACATCTACAACTTGCAGAATTGTGGGGTTCCTTCAGAAAATGGGGGTACATAAAAACAAATCATGAGCAGAGAATTGAGTGAACTGTAAAACTCTTTTCACTGACCTAGACATGAACATCGCTGTGTCCAAGTCCTCTGCTGTCAGCTAATATTGTGTCTGGCAGACATAAGAGGACTTAAGAGACACTCAGGAGCGAAGCTATTTTCACTACTCTCTTTATACTCAAAAGCCAGGCCAGTAGATGGCTGAATATTCCCATTTTACATAGTATAGATTGATTCTGAGAATCTGCACATATCAATGAGCTGAGTATCAACAGTTTCAATAAGCTAGCTTTCCCATCAACTATTTTTACCGTAATTTTTATTAAAAGAAAAATGTACACACACTTAAAAAATACTATAGAAAAGTAAAAGAACAAAGGAAATATAAAACTCCAAGAAAAATTAAAAAGTGAAATATAACAAAAAAGAAAGGAAAAGAAGTATTTAAAGAAGCAATTTACAATCTTCTTTGCAGCAGTTACAGACAGTAACTTCAATCTCCGCCCTCCCAAATTACATATGGTTCCCCTCTTCCTACAAAAAACCCTTTTTAAACTTTCCCATCAACCACAGACCTTACACATTCCACATTCTGAAGAAAACATGAGACTGAAAAACTGTGGGTAAAAAGAAGCATTGCCTATGTCACTATGATGCCTCTAAGTCAAGAATGGCAAGTGGATACAAATTAAAAATGGCAAATTCAGAATCAAAATGTTTTGTCTAAAAATATTTTAATATAACAGGTTTCCCAGGAAACAAATATGACATATGACACTCAATGCATAAACCTTTGCCATGTTAAGTCTTATGTGGAAAACAGTCACAAAAATGGCAAATAATTTGAATTTACAGGAGCACCACAGCCAAGACCATGCTGCTTTTATTGAAGGCATGGCTTTAGAGGGCCACTCGTTAATTCAACATATATTGAAGAAAAATGTTTACAGAGTAACTTAAGTTTTCTTGTGTTCTTTCATACAAGGTTAAAAAGATATATCCCTTGGAGGATAGAAAAACAAATTTTTTCAGCATTAGATGCCAAAACATACAGAAATTTTAATACTAATTTACAACATAATATATTTTTCTTTCTTTTCTTTTACATATATAAAAAACAGGCTTCCTCTTCAGGCAAGATGCTACATAGAGCTAAAATATGTAAAACCATGTTTAGAATATTGACCAAAGCAATATTCTTGAGAAGAGTGACACAAATAAAACTTTATCTGGAAACAAGAGCAGAATGTTCAGAATATTATTTACAAACCATAAACTAGTAAAGCAGCCTTCCTCTACTTTGGCATCCTCCAGATATGTGGACTTCAATACCCAGAATTTTCAGTAATGGCTATACTGGCTGGGAAATTCTTGAAATCTGCAAAACTGTAAACCCAAGTAGTCAGGAAAGACTGTTGTAAAAGGTAAAACCAGTGCATCAAATTCACATCCATTGGACATCCTCTTTTCATTCTCACTGTATTCTGTAAAGTTAATGCTGGAAGTTATAGGGGTCAAACTGGAATCAGGAACAGAACCAGAGACCAGCCGAAGATGAAATATCCCGGGACACAATTTGGTCTGTAGTTATGGGAAGAGAAATAAATGTTGTGAAACAACCATACTTATACATGTCCTTCATGACTGGGCACTTCTTAAGGATAAATTCAATAGGGAATAAAAGTAGAGGGTTTAACAGGCAATTACTGTCATGACTCTAGATATAAATTTGTCCAAACTTTTCATCTGTAACTTTTGAATAACAGCAAAAATCTTTTACATTGCCTTATTTAGTTTTCTTCAGATTTGTTCAAACTTCCTACTTTTTTTTTTAAAGGCAGTGTTCTTGGGTTCGAATGCCTAGCTTCTATTATTATTATCAACATGTTATACTGTAGCCTCCTACATAAGTTTCAGAATTCCTGCACTACTCAAAAATTATATAATCTACAAGCAACTTTGTAGAGGCACAGTGCAGTAGCGATGGATCCTCATTAACTACAGTAAGGGATAGGATGATTTGGTGCTTGGGTTATACTACCCTTCTCCTGCTTGATGTTCTCCAGTTATGTTGGACTAAAGTATTGAGAATTCCCAGCTAATGTAGCCAGTAGCACAATTCACCTGAAGGTCAGCAAGTTGGGGAACAGTGGCTTATAGTAACTTTATGGAAACACAGTTATAATTAAGTGTATGGCCTACTTTTTTGACTTAACTGAAATTGAAATCCAAGAGTTTCTCTCACAAACTTTCTCCTGAAATTCTATTTACATATTCTTCAGATCATCTTGTTTAAAAGAAAGTGTTTGAAAATCTGAAGGATTCTGTAATTTCTGACTAGTTCCATCAATGCAAGAACATTTAAATTAATTTGGTAAATTGGAGAGGTTTATTTACATATCAAAAGAAAAGGACAGTCTATGTAAACTTAGAAATAGTTGTTTTCTAAATATATTTGCTTTAAAGGAATGCTTTATTTTCAACAAATTAAGGAGTAAAACTTTGATTAAATCAAAATATATTTTTCTTTTTTATTCATTTACCGTTCTCTTCCCTAAACTGCACACTTTTTAAAAAGTATACTTGTTCTTTTATATGATACTTTTACATCACAGAAAGACTTATCCTGGAATCTTACCAAATGAAAGGCTAGAATTGTTCTTTGTGGATCAGACAAGCTAAGATAAGCCACTGCTCATGCTGGAAAGTCATGCATCACATTATCTTTTTCACAAATGTGGTAAACTTCCATCTCTTGTTCATAATAATGTACAATGCTCCACATTAAAAGACTCACTACAACTGGGGCTTCCCCGACACTAATACTTTAGCAGAGCCTGGTTTTATTACCTCACTGTGGCAAACTCATCCTTATTTCCCTTTTATTCCCAAGATAAGTCTAATTATGGTGTATAAAATTACATTTTGTGGAGAAGGAGCTGGAGAACCACCTCCCTTTTACACGTGTGGTGCTTCATCACAGAGAGCCAAGGAACAAATACATAAACAAGCTCCCCAGCACCTTGTGATTAGCCTTCAGTTCAAGACCAGAAACAGAAAGCAGGGATCCAGTTATCCCTTCTGAGGTACATATTGCCATCATACCCATAATGCAATGCAAAGTGCTGCTGCAGATTAAAATTTTATGTTCAAGCTTTAACAGTTGAAATTTAAAAAAAAGAGTATGTACAAATCAAATATGCAGTTCTCTCCAGTTGCCTTCTGAAATGGTACAAGCCACAGGTGTAACATTGATTTCAAGTAGCTCGTTATTCAGAGGTAAGCACCATTTCAGTCATATTTGAAAACCTATTATACCACCCCAATATCATTCAGAGAACTGATTGATTAAAATCAGTACCAACATGTCTGTATTGCCACTAGGCAGCACACAGGGTATCAGCATACAACCTGGTTCGCAATCTCTTGCCAAACCTTCATCCATTATATACTAGCATTTCAATTCTGAATAGAAATCCCATGTTGAAAAGCATTTGCTCTAATTCTTTACAATCATTACCAAAGCCAACAACATAACACAATAAACATTTGATTTGCCAACAGTGTGGCAGGGACTGGGTTAAAACACAGCTTGATGTTTATTTTCCTAAATGTAATCGAAGAAGGTAAGAAAAATCTGGCAACTTTGCACCCTGTTTAATCAAATCCCAGTTTTAAGATACATTATGTGGCCTGTACTACTGAGGGGCTAAGCAGATGAATTGTCTAGAATCTGAAGAGTCAGTCCTATGACTGGCCTTCAGAGACAAACCACTTTTTTCCCCCAGATGGAAATACTGTTAAAATGATCACAATTTACCGAGCAAACATTCTGAACAAAATCGAATGGGTACAGATTTCTAACAGCAATATTCACATATCAGAAAGTGCAAAAAATAAAAATAAAAACCCAAAACAAAACAAAAAAAAACCACCACTCTAGATCTTTTCAGAGGAAGTTGCTATTCTTGATAATCAACTTTTAGCATTTAATGATCTTTTAGAAACCGAGCCTCAAAAAGATAACAGTCCTCACAAGAAATCTTCTAGGGGGGAAAAAATACCTTCACCCCTTTTCAAGATTGATCACATCCTTCCAAGCTAGCCCAAATAGCAGCAAACAGACATTTTATTACATGGCAAGAAATAAGTCCAAACACCTTCTTCTAGGTAGAGTTGCATCAGAGAACCTGAGTATCAGAACAACCTGGCTGAGTCTCAGGCTACCCTCCCTTCGAATGCCATTCCAAAGGTCCACTCCAATTGGTCAGCTTTCTAGCACAGTTCCTATCTGCACCCTCTTGAGCTTGCACACGATGCCGAACCATCTGAAAAAGTCAAGAAAAAAAGAATGAAAACAGCACTTGCGTTAAATCCCTCTCACCGTTATTCACAGCTCTTGAAAGCTGCCCCTCCCCTTCATTTTTACTAAGCCTACAGTCTTCAACTTACAACAGTTCATTTAGTGACTGTTCAAAGTTACAATGGCACTGAGAAAAAAGTGACTTATGATCGTAAAAGGTCGTAAAATGGGGCAAAACTCACTGAACAAATATCTCACCTAAGAACAGAAATTTTGGGCTCCATTGTGGTCCTAGGTCAAGGACTGCCTGTACCAGTGGCCCAAGAAACAGAACACCAGAAATGGTATGTAATTATCCATTGTACCACAAATCTCTTGCCAGACAACTACAACACTGGGCTGAGTTTGTAAGGAAGCTAAGCATGGCTGGTTCAGATTTGGGTATGGAGAACCACCAAAGACTTCCTGTGCTATAAGTTAGATTGAAAAGCAAATAACTACCCAAAGGGAAGGCATTGGCAAACCATTTTTGTCAAAAACAATAGCCAAAAGCCAAGGACCACACCCTATATGAAAGGGTCCAGAAAGTATCAAGAAGTTCAATTCAAATTAAAGGAAAATTTACAGTGAGCATCCACACTGCAACAGATATCAGAACAGTTTGATGCATCAGAGGGAACTTTGACCCTTCCACTAATAGACCATCCATTCATTATTGTTGCATTTCAGATATACGTGACCTTCATAACAAGAATTTTGAGCCAATATGTAAACATATTGAGAATACATGTAATAGGTTTTTAATCCTTTCAATAATATACTACTGTATTATGTGCTTAAAGGTAAAGGTAAAGGTTCCTCCACACATGCGTGCTAGTCGTTTCCAACTCTAGGGGCCGGTGCTCATCTCCGTTTCAAAGCCAAAGAGCCAGTGCTTATCCGAGGACGACTCCGTGGTCATGTGGCCGGCATGACTAGACGCCAAAGGCGCATAGAACGCTGTTACCTTCCCACCGTAGTGGTCCCTATTTTTCTACTTGCATTTTTACGTGCTTTCGAACTGCTAGGTTGGCAGAAGCTGGGACGAGTAACAGGCACTCACTCTGTTACGCGGCACTCGGGATTTGACCCGCCAAACTGCCGACCTTCTGATCGACAAGCTCAGCATCCTAACCCACTGAGCCACCACGTCCCTTTTTATTATGTGCTTAGACAACAGTTTTTCAAACTATCCTGCGCATTGGAAGGGACCTTGTGGGGGGGCTTCCTTAAAAAGTGTGGGGGGGACTTTGAAGAAATCTGAACATTCTCTCTGTGAAAAAGATTCACATGTATTACTATATAATATCATCCATTATTAATGAGAATAGCAGCTTAAGTTACTTACTATAGGTTAATTCTTCTCCAGCTCGCTTACGTGATTGGTCGCCTCTAAAAAAAAGGGAGCCAGACAAATGTGGGTTTTTTTTACTGTACTTATTTATTTGTTTCATTCAATGTTGGCCTACCTTTTGATATCTAGGTCATTCAAGATGAATAACAAGCAACATAAAAATAAGAAATAATATTTGAACCCAGAAAAAAGGAGCTAAAATAATGCTCAGTTCAAATAATCAGTTCTTGCTGAAGTGGAAATAAATAACAATGCCTAAGGAAGTGAGTGTGTCCAATAGGTCAGCAGTAATATAGAGGAAAACCCACTATTATGTGCCCCAATGACCCCCATAATTAGAGCTTTTCTTGAGAGGATTTCTCTTGCCAAAACTAATGCCAGGTTTAGAAACATAGCCCTTTAGGATTTAAAAGTTTAAAAAGACTATATGAATTATGGTTAGAAAGCAAATGATAACTAATGTAGATATTTTAACATATGCATAATATGAACCTATTATCATGTGCCAAATAAGTCTAGTTGCCATTTCCAATATCCTAATAAACAGAACATGTCAGCCTAGACCAGGGATAGGCAACCTCGGCTCTTTTATGACTCATGGACTTCAACTCCCAGAATTCCTGAGTCAGCTATGCTGAGTCATAAAAGAGCCGAGGTTGCCTACCCCTGGCCTAGACTTCAAAATTAACCCAATCAAGTCTTTGTTTTTAACAATGTCCATAGATAATGCAGACATTTTAAATAAATGCAGCTAAAGTCAGAGAATCCTGCTTAAGTGCAGGATTTAGGCCTGATAGTGAGTGACAAATTGTTAATTTGAGTGACAAATTATATTTTATTTATAAGAGACAATAGCTGAAGTAAGAAACCACAAGTGAACATCTTCGTATAGCTGTAACAACCAGATAACCCATGCCCTGTTGGGTAACCATTTCAGAGATATTTCCTTACCCTAAACCAGGGGTATCAAACTGCCGGCCCATGGTCTAGATGCATCATAGCAAAACCGCACCCACCCCATTGCCGGCAATGGCAAAAAAGTCATGATATGTCACGACACAACACGTAACATTGCGAGTTTGATACCCCTGCCCTAAACAGAGAAACAGAATGATTATGGGCAGGAAAAAAGCAGCATGAACAGGAGCAATTTCCAACTTCTTGCTGGCTTCCCCATTGAGTGTCTGCAGGAATCTGACAAGGAGCATCAGAAATCTCCTCTCCCTTTGTCTTCCTTTCCTTTCCTTCCCCTTTCCAGCAATCAGGGGAATTGCTACTGCTGCTGGGTTGGGTATGAAACAAAGGATTGTGAGAGTGGCTGGGAAACTGTCACAGAATGTTGAAAATGAATCCACATGACTGTAGCAGCAGCCCAGCAGTGCAGCAGTAGCATTGAAGCAGCAACAACTTCCCCAAAGTTCATTCTGTTGGGATTCATGGGTCCTGGACTTTGGACATCTTTTGTAAGTTAGTTCATCTGAAGAACCTTGATTTGAAAACTGTTGCTCTATGATGCACCATTTTACCCACATAAATGTCATGACGAGAGTTTTAGTAGTATATAGATTTGTAGCATAAGAAGCTATAGCATAATTTATTCATTTCATGTACCATCAGTGCAGTCTAGCTTTCTTACGTGAACTGTTCTACAGAAGAAAAAGTTTAAGCATATAGTCTTTGCAGTTGCTATTAGGTGGGGGTGTGGAAGCAGGTATGTTAAATGCACACATCCGAATGTAATTGAATACATCTTTTTACTAGCAAACAAGAGTATTCACTACAGTATTAGTGAAGGTCTGGAAGGGATTCAAGTACACAGTTTAAGGAAGATTATAGATGCCTTATAACCCCCTTCAGTATTTTAACTGAGTGCATTGAGACTACTTCTATTGCCTCTTTCTTTCCCCAACTCTCTGAGCATTCCAAGTTGGAAAGAAGAAATACACACAACACCATGCTTTTGTGTACAACTAGACCTTTAAAGGAGAACGGATGATGTGGACCTGCAGTTTTTACACTAGGTGTCCTCCTTCCACAAAAGTTAATTCACTGAATTTTTAAAGGTTTATCAAGAAGCAAAACCAAAGTACCATTGAAAAATGTTTTACCTGAGTGATATTTCCTAAGGCCTTCAAATGGTATGTTACGCTAGTTTATTTATTTATTGAATTTATACAGCCACCCATCTTACTTGTATATAACTCTGGGCAGACAACACAATTAAAATAAAAGTTAAACGTTCAATACAATATAGCCATTAAAATAGTTAAAAACCACGTGATACCCAAATTTATCTGCACAATTTACAGATCACCAAACAAAGATGTTGGAAAAGTTGGCCTTATTACCTGGAAAATCCCTCCTGAATAAGTTCTTGTTGAAGTTTCTGGTCCTGAGCAGCATATTCCTCAAGCTCAGATTCTACAGCAGGAGGAAGGATGTTTGGAATAAATTTAGAAAATAAAGCTGGTGCCATCTGAACCCATTCTGTGTAGAAATGGAAAGCAATAGCTAATGAGAAAAAAAATACTTAAGGGACTTAACAGGTTAAGTTCAAATTCTTTCTTATGACACAATTTTAAACCGAAAAATCAAATCTAAGGTGCTGTGTAATAAATGACAATGCTTTTAAGAATCATCTTTAATAAAGGTTTTAGATTACTCAATCTCTCTTTTTGAGAACAAGACAACAGTTGTATGGCCAAATTGATGGAACAAATATATCAAATGCATTATAAATAAACACTATCACAAATTGTTGCGGAATTTATTAATACTTGTATGGTGAAGTATCTTATCTTGATATGGTTCTAATGTAGGAGTTGGATTTGTTTCTTATATGTGTATATGATCTCTTCAAGGAATTTATTACATATAGCTTTTGACAAGATCATTTGATAATAATGAACAAGTACTCAAAAAGATGATTTACCTGGCCTAAGCATGTATAATCCTTTGACAATGTTTGCCATTGTGGAAGGGTTTATCCAAAAAGGTGTGGACTGAGCTTCTAGAAGTAAAGCTGAAAGGAGAAAATACACTCAATTGCAAATTAATTTTACTTCAGATATTGATTTTTGTAACACGAATGTGTGCAATGCACTGTTATTCTAGTCTACCAGATGAATCTATTCTACTTAAATCTTAAAGGAGGAGTTTTTATCAGAAGTTTTAAAATGGCAAGAGAAATCCAGAAAGATTTCATGCAAATGTCAAAATCATGTGCAAGTTATTCCTTTTCTTTTCAGTGTGAATGCAGAATTCATGTCTCCTGATAACATCTTAATAATTACATATGCAAACCAATTAAAAAGTTTAAATCACTTTTTTACATTTTTGATTTAAGTATAGATAGCCCTCTACTTATGACCGGTTGTTTTAACAACTGTCCAAAAGTTTAATGGCCTAGGAAAGAGTGCTTAATGGCCTGTTAAGCACTTCTAGCCATCATTAATGTCCACCCTCAATGTCATCTGACACATTTCATCTACTTGCCAAGTGTCCCACAAGCATGTGATTGCCATTTGCAATCTTCTCAGCCTGCTTACCCAGAAAGTCAACAGGGAAGTTAGCAAGAAAGGTTGCAACAGCCTTACAAGTGATTTCCCTTCTGTGCATTGAGGGGAGCTGAAATCCTTTGGTGAGCTACAGGAATGTTTGAGAATGATAGGGTAAAATTCTTCAGTAGGCAGCTCTTTTGCATCATTGCATAATAGCTTGGGAGATTGCTTAACAACTGCAACTGGAAGTGCCGGGATTGTGCTCGTTGAGCAAAAGAGTCACGTTGACATCTCACTTAATGAGTGCTTTGCTTAGCAGTTGAGATTCTAGTCCTATGGTTGTTAAGTGAGGACTATCTGTAAATAGGATGAGAAAACTCAGCAAGGAATTTCCTCATTGTAATGTTCCTTTTGTCAGACTCTAAGACAATCTTTGTGAGATCTCTACACAACTTTTAGCATAATTGTATTTTCATTCAACTGAGTAGCTAAAACCAAATTTATGATAAAAATAATTCTCTAGGCATTTTATCCAATATCAAACAGCAACTGAAGTTCCTTTTCTTCTCTATCCACAAGAGAATTTATTTGTTAAGCGGTTAAATATGAGCAAACTAATCTCTGTAAAGGGGGATTCCATTACATGAGTATAAACTTTTTCTTTTTCCTCCTAGCATTTTTCCCACAAGTGAACGGTCTGCTTTTTTTTTTTTGATCAACCAAGTGCTGATCCATTGGTTGCAACAGAATTAAACTACTGACTTGCTACTCAAGCCTGATGTCATAACTAAGAAAGAATTATTGGCTCATGATCACCCAATCAGGTTTCATGTCTAAGGTGGGACCGGAACTCAATTTCCTGATTTCTAGCCTGATGCCTTAACCACTAGACTAAAACGGCTCTCTACTATGTGAGGATAACCTGATGTGATAAAATCAGTTATATTTCTTATAAATAAGTTGTTAAATAGACATCTCATTTACAGGTGCTCCAAAGGAGAAAATCCATGAAGAAAAGGCTGCATACATTTCTCGTATATATTTCTCTCTGAATTTTTATTTATATTATGCATCTTATTTCAACAGAGATATTCGGTTTTATACATAAGTCAACAACCTAATAGATAGTGATAAAAATTTTAAGAAGCATTAACACTTCGGTTTGAAAACCCAAATGTTAAAAAGTAAATTGAAACTGAAATTCTGCTTCAGCTCCTACTATCAGTTGCTTGTAAAGAGATATGATGGTAGAGTCAGTAGCAGCTAATGCTGGCCTACCGATATTTTTCAGAATAAAAATTATACGAACTATAAATTATTTGCTAGTAGCTTCATATATTAAAAATGATTCATTTCCCCCAAAGTTATTTTAAATATACCAAATAGTTATTTTGTCAGTTTAAAGTCAGATGGCTAGATATATTTAAAAAATCAAGAAACTGTATTAAACTCACACCAGCAGAATGATTTCACTGTATTTTTAAAATGTGTATGACAAAGGAAGAACTGTTGAAGGTCAGCTGAGAATACAAAACAATAATTCATAGATTCTCAGCTTTCCACAATCCTTTGCTTTCATCCTTTACAAGCGTGTGTAGACAACAATGAAGACAGAACACAAGTTCTTAGTCTTAGCCAGGTGGATGCTTAAAAAGTCGTTTCAATAGCTTCACCTTTAAGACTTCAGGAATAAAGGCAAGAGACTCTTAACGTACAATATGAAGTTCTACTTAACTATTGTGACTAATAAATTCATGCATTAGATAAATTCCCGGTTACTGCAATGTGGCCAGGTACAAACAAAACATCTTGCAATTATAAATCTCACAACTTAAGAATTTGTTAACTAAGTGATTAAGGCTTCTTACCCTAAGAGAAATAAAAATCAGAAGTTAAATTAAACCACAAAAAGTTAAAAGTTAAGCCTCCACCAACACTGGCAGGGCAAGCTTCTGTATATAATCTAGCACTGATTATGCTGCCTAGTAGGTAATGAAACTCTACAAGTAACCACCCCCTTTAGAAAGCACTAAGGACGCTATAAGAAAAGTACTGTAATCCTGACTTGCTTAAATAATTCTTTTCTTTTACCAACTCAGAACAAGTGGCACAGAACAAGATAATAAAGATTGTGTTAGGAATTTAAACTGCCCCTTGTACCTCAGTTTATTTCTTAAAATGAGTATGTTTACAAAAAAACCCATACCATATTATGTTTTATTCCATAGGCAAATGAGGTGTATAATTAAACTAAAATTCTGTCAGCCTTTCTTCATAGAGAAGATTCTATTTCTGTCAGTGCTATTTTAAATAACTCCATCATAACAAATTGGAATATATGGAATTGATTTTTTTATTTTTAACAACTGCCTTCTCACCCTAAATGTTATAAAATTACTGCCAAGTACTGCTTATGTCATAAGCATGTCTGTAATGTTAAAATAACACTGATAAACATATATATATATATATATATATATATATATATATATATATATATACACACATATACATATACATATACATATACATATACATATACATATACATATATATACATATACATATACATATACATATACATATATATATATATATATATATATATATATATATATATATATATATATATATATATATATATATATATATAAGACGCAGCCATAAACTGTGAAAACAGTAACCTGCTGCTAAAATGGCAATGCAAATTGCTAAGCACATTGATTTGTGCTTAGATTGTAAGCCGCCCTGAGTCTTCGGAGAAGGGAGGGATATAAATGGGATAAAAATAAAAAAATAAAATAGTTTATTCAGCTGCAAGTTTAAAGTTGGGAGAGCAGTTTAGCATTTAGAAAGATTTCTTTTCTTTTAGTAACTATCTAAACAATGTTGCTTCCTTGAATATAAATACACACAATGAACTCTCTTCTATTTAGCTAGCTTACTAATTAAAATGATCTTCATATGAATAATGAGAAGGGATACTATTATACTGCTGCATAATTGGACTGTGAGAATAACCTTGAAAAACAGGAAGGAGAGCTGCAGTCTAGACAACAGTATGATGAAAGAAGTCTGAGTCCAAAGCGGGAATAGGGATAGTGTTTCATAAGTGACTCTTCCCTAGTTCTCTGGAAGGTAAAAGTGGAGGAAGGAGGAAGAAGTTTCAGACTTGCAAGGTAATATTAATACTCTTGGTTTTGCTTCCTGGTCTGGACTACGTTAAAGGCTTAAAACAATCTTATCGGACCGAAAGCTTTAAGAAGAAAAACCACCATGAAAATGGAATTTCCACAATGAGGCCCAATTGCAAGATAAACTCATTCAGCAAAGGCTAAGTTTGGCACACAGGTTTTCTTATTTTGTTGCTCTATAGATCTCCTGGTGGAAATCGTGGCAGTCTAATCAATGTCAACAGTGATATCTGAAGAAATTGACAGCACTTACAGCAAAAGCAAAGATAATTAAAGACAGCTGTACTGTAATATAATAATACTGCCAAAGAAATACGTATTACAAGTAGTCCCTGACTTACAACCATTTATTTAGTGATCATTTGAAGTTACAATGGCACTGAAAAAAGTGAGTTATGACCGTTTTCCACACTTATGACCATTGCCCTATCCTCACAGTCACAGATCAAAATTTGAATGCATGGCAAATGACATGTATTTATGATTGTTACAGGGTCTCAAGGTCATCTGAACACCTTCTGTGACCTTCTGACAAGCAAAGTCAATGGGGAAGCCAGATTCATTTAATAATTATGTTACTTAACAACAGCAACAATTCACTTAACAACTCTGGCAAGAAAGGTCATAAAGAGGGGGACCTACTTAACAACTATCATAGCAACAGAAATTTTCGGCTCAATTGTGGTCATAAGGCGAGGACTACCTGTATACCCTCTGGCTCAGGAAATTCTTGCATTTAATTAAACAAGTACTCAAATTACATTGCAATTTTCCCCAGCAACCAACAGCTATAATTGGCATTTTAATCCTGTTTTGAATTAAATTCTTGACAGGCTATTTAGTGTTAAGATACTTTCCATTTTTATCATTTTCCGACTAATGATTCAGCAATTTATTGCTATATTAAAAAATGAATCATCTCAAACTTTAGACTTACGCATCAGGCTGTAAATGTGCTTTTCTGCAACATGTTCCGTAAACAGTTTTATAAGATCATTTCTTAAATCTCGGTTAAGCTTGGTTTCTATGTAAAATTTATTCTGAGGAAAAAAAATAACATCCTTTTAAAAATGACAGCAATATAAAAGCACTGTTACAAACTACTTCTGCTTTTGCACTTCTCATAATCCAAATCATTTGTTTGTGAACAAAAAACAAATAATACAGTGAGTCCGGTTAGAAAGAAAAAAAGTTGAAAGCAAATTCTAAGTTCATTTGATATGCCAGCTTGACCTTTACAATTATGATCTTCATCAATGCTACAGAGGGAATAGAGCTCAAAAATATTGTGATACAAAGTAGTAGGACTGGAAGCCATACACTGAGTGTGGATGCATCCAGTACTGAACTTAAAGAGAGCCAGTATGTCCATCAAATGCACAGTGTATGAGCAGTAAAGAGGAAGAAATATAAGTCTTAATGCAGGAACAGAAACATGTTTAAGTAGACCTTAATTGGTAGAACAAATGTATGAGTAAAATGAATGACCCATCCTATATTATAAAGTAGTGAGGTAAACGAACCCAGCCATTTTCTCTCAATATGAATGTTAAACTGGATCCTAACTTCATTAACCACTCTTCAAATCAATTCATCATTGTGTAAAAGACAGAAGCCTGAATATTCAAGAGCCTGAGTAGTATAAGGATTGCACTACTACTTTCTGAAGAGACTGACAAACCAGGATTATTTCTTTGGTTGTAGAACCCCACCTGCTCAAACCTCCTCTTGAAAACCTCCAGTGAAGGAGCATCAACAACTTCTGGAGGCAAGCTGTTCCACTGATTAATTGCTCTTACTGTCAGGAAATGTCTCCTTAATTCTAAGTTGGATCTTTCTTTAATAATCTTCCACCTATTACTTCTTGTCCTGCCCTCAAGTGCTTTGGAGAATAGGTGGACCCCCTCTTCTCTGTGACAGCCCCTGAAGTATTGGAAGACTGGTATTGTATCACCCCTTAGTCTTTCTTTTTGTTAGACTAGACCACAGGTCTGCAACCCGCGGCTCCGGAGCCTCCTGTGGCTCCCAGTCCTCTGCCATGTGCAGTCCAAAAAAAAAGTGGGACTAAAAAGGTTCAACCAATCAATTCAAATATGCAGGGTAGGTGCATATCTCGCCTTGGCTCCACTCTTCAGTCAAACCCTGTTCTGTACATGCGCGCATGTACGCACATGTGCACAGATTTTTTGCGGCTCCCAGTTTTTGCTTTTGTGAGGGAACCGGTTCCAAGTGGCTCTTTCACTGTTTCAGGTTGCTGACCCCTGGACTAGACAAACCTAGTTCCTGCAACTTCACAAATCTTTTTTAAAACCTTTATTATCTTCTATTGTATTAAGGTCCTAAGTTTAAAGTTCCCAATAATTTATAACAATTAACATTGTTAGAAATGTTACTTTTAAGTGGTTGAAGCATATAAAGTAAGCCACACAATTCAGAAGCAGCCTTTTCTTTCTACCTATTTAGTTTTTCCTTAGCACAGGAATTACACATGGTGTGAAGCAATTGTTTAATGCCAATCTAAGAAGAAGCATAGAAGCCAGTCAATTCTTTCTCAAGACTTATACAGAACTGCTGTTTCATAATATCATCATACTTTTCTCCTCTACAAGCGAGCACAATTAAATGCAGCTCAACAGATGTCAAGAGACAAGGAGTGAGTACCACAGCTTCTAAAATGACAATAAATGTTGAACCTTTTCACTCCCCTTTGCAGACTGGTGAAGAAGGAAAGCAGACTGGTGAACAAAGAAAAAACCTATTTCTAAACATCTAAAGCTATTCAAGGTTGCTATCAAAATTAAGTGCTTTGTGATATTTTTTGATCTTTTGTGCTAGTACAGAGAATAACTGAATCGTAGTCAAATTTCATGCATTTTTAGAAGTTGTTTTGGGGAATTCCCGGAAAAAAATGAAATTGCTGTAGATTTTTCAAGGGAACAGGCACAGTAAACTAGTCTTCTCCCTTTATCAGAAATGAAAAGTGAGACCTGCAACCAAATGTGATTTTACACAGCTGCTCAATGTTCCAGGCACTCTGTTCCATTTTCACTTCTACCTAATTTACGTATTCTCAATAATTAACATTCTATAGGAAATAAACATTCCTGAGTCAGGACACCCCAGGTTCGAATATGACACATACTGCTGATCTAAGGGCACCAGGATTTTCTAATGTTAAAAAATGATAAATATGCTAAGGCCTTCCATGATGGGCCCAGAATTCTTGGGAGTGGCCGGTGGGGGTGGGGAAGAAGGCCTGCATGCTACTGGATCTAGCTGAGTTCTTCCAGATGTGATGATACAGGGAGAAGACCAAGCCTTTCAAGAGTGGGAGAGGGAGGAGACCTCTGTGGCTTGGTCTAGCCCAGGAGTAGGCAACCTTGGCTCTTTTATGACTCGTGGACTTCAACTCCCAGAATTCCTGAGCCAGCATGGCTCAGCTTGGAAACCTCTCCCTTTCACCTCAACATGGCTGGCTCAGGAATTCTGGGAGTTGAAGTCCATGAGTCATAAAAGAGCCAAGGTTGCCTACCCCTGGGCTAGCCAGCTGCTGGGCCTGGGCAGCTTTCTGTGTGCTGACTAGCACCGAGCTTCCCTAGGTGATCAGTTAACAAATGCAATCAGGAGAGCGGGCATTATGATCAGTGAGTGAGGCAGTCACATGAGTGTCTTGCTTAATGCCACAGTGATTTACTACCAAAATTCTGTACTCTTCTGGATTTCTGGATTAATAAATTTTAAAAATTATGGCATGATTTTGTAAAAGTTACTATAAACAACTTACCTGGGGTCTAACAAAGTTTCAAATATCAAAAGCCCTTGAGAGTCTAGAAAATAATTTGTCTAATAATTTAGAAGCTTCCTTCCTCCCCCCCCTCCCTTGCTGTTTTTTTTTCCAGGGTAAATATGCAATCAGCAGATATATTGAATATTTCCAGCCTATTCACTACTAGCTATATGGGCCATTGACTCAAACACTGGAAAGGAAGAAAAAAACTGCACAAGCATAAATGATGCTTGAATGCTCGTGTGATGTTACAAAGATGGAAAGTTAGCAACATTTCAGTGTTATCCTAGCCAATTTCTAAAATCACATTTTAAAATCTCAACATAACACAAAGTTCTTTTAAATCCTTGAATTAATTTTAGCATGTCTTGTTCTATCTGACAGCGTTTCTTTTCATGAAGACATGCTTTTCACTGAGTCATCTAAGCTGTGTAGCTTTTATTTCATTAGAAGTATTTTTACCCTACTTTAAAAAACAAAAACTTTCCTAGCTTTACAGCACTATGCAATGACACAGCATATACAATAAAAATTAAGATAATAAGTTAAGTTGAAAACAGAAAATGAAAACTAGTAAAATTAATGATCAAACATTGACTCTGAACATCAAAGCATTTCTGTTTTGCATTAAAAGGCCAGAAATTAGGGCCACCACTATAATACAATTTAACAGCATGGAGACATGCCTTTGCTGACCTGAAAACACAGGGAGTGTGATATGGCCACAAATTATTTTCCAGATAACCTAACTCCCAATCAAATGAACTTAGAAATGCATTAAGTACAGAATTAATGTAGTACATTTCTTTTCTCTGGCCTTAATATCCATCTCAGAATTCTTAAGCTGGATCTAACAAGAATAATTTTATGCACAAAATATGACACAGATTTGCCCACTGGGCTTGAAACAGTTCTACTGCATTCAATAAGTCCCTTCCTGCTAGAAGAATTGTAAAGAATAGCTTAAGGAACTTATTATTTTTCAGCAGCAGACTGAGGATGGATTTTTACTTGCTGCCTTTCCTCAAATCACTAATCCAATTATTTCATCACTTTTCATCTCAGGCACAAAAAGCCTCTTCTCAGTTGCCACTCATTGCACTTCTGACACTCAGAATGGCCTCTGATAATCTCACTAAAACAATCAGGGTTATATCGATGTTATTCATCTTTAAATATCCACCCTTAAACTATAGAAGGGCTTTAAAGGTCAGCACTGTCGATTTAATTGGACCTAGAAGGCTATGAACCAACTGTCAAAGCAGCAGCTTATAGAATTTTGAATTAACATCTTTACAAAAAGTCCCCATATCCTTCAGTAGCATAACAAGTCACTTATCTGTTCCTAGATAGGTAATAAGATATACTATGTGGAAAAACTCGTAACAAAAACACTGTCCCAAGGAAATTAAACCGTTTTAACAAAAATGGAGCAACGCCCAGAACAAGTTGGTGATAGATCAATTATTTCCAGATAGATCAATTATTTGTCAACACCACACTTTCATGGTTAGACTGAGTTTCATATTGTTCCTCAGTCTGTCAACTATTTAACCTTGGGAATGATTCACTTCATTAGCTGAGAATGAAAACTAAACTTTTATGGCATTGTACTGATGATATTTTATTATAAATATCACCAATGCCTACAATTTAAGTGAACAAATGGATTCTCACAGCACATACACCATATGAAGGGCAATAATCTCCTACCTACAACTTTTGAGAATGGCTGACAAAGTATGAAAGTATCCATCACAGTAGAATTTACTTATTTAAGAACATTTAGACGGCCATCCAACTCACTCCCCATGTTGACCACCTTGCAACAGTTGCATGTTTTCCTTGCCTGCTTGAGCAACTATTCTCATTTGATCTTCCTACATTTCTTCCTCAGGAAAACTTCCTTTTTCTCTAATATTTTCATGACACAACCTGTTAATCAACTAGTGACCTTCTAAGTTTTTATTGTAAATTTCTTGAGCGGAAAGATACATACTAGTCTCGGTTACTGGAAAATAAACAAACTCAGCTATATAAAGCTCTGATGCCACAATCATTTCAATCCTATGCCCAATGTATTTCTACAGATTTTGCACTAGGAGCAGCACATGTGCTTGTATATGCTTACACGTGCATACATTTTTTCCTTGCCAAATGGCAACTTCATCTGGTCTTCTAAAGTTCTAAACCCACACACACAAACTAGAGAAACAGACACGTAATATACAACAACACAAAACCGCGATTTCGCTAGTGTAAATCAACCTGAATGAGGCTAATGGATTACTAAAATGAAGTTATTCTGCCAAAGATTAAGATTAAGAGTGATTCCAACACGGTTCTAGAAAGCTAGATGAAGAATAACCATAGAAGATTCCTTGCCACAACTACAAATGTGACCTAGGATCATCACCTTCCAAATAAATGGAAACTAGTATTAACCATTTAGGGAGTGGGGAGGAAAGAACTGAAATAGAGGAAGTTAGAAAAACTGAGTGATTATCAATCTCTTTCCTATTTTACCATAAACATTATATGAGAACCTAGTTGCTGATTTGGATATCTAGTAATAACTAACACCTAGCTAATTCTTTTCATTCTCAAGTCTAATAACTTACCATATATATGAAAAGAGGCACAATGCTCTGTAATGCTCCCATATACTGCCCAAGTGCTATGTTAAATCTTTCAATGTAGAGGTCTGGAGGGCTGGCCTGCAAAAGAAAAAGAAAAAAGAAGGGAACCTTAATTTTGGCATAACCAGGTTAAGTTCAAAGATTTAAACAAAAACCCTAATGTGAAAGATTAAAAATGATTTAAAACAAGCATTTTACCATTACGGGTAGTCCTCTAGTTATAAGTACAATTGGACCAGAATAGCTGTTGCTAAGGAATGTGGTTGTAAAACATGATGTCATGTTTTAACCACATTGCTTAGCAATGACAACCCAGGCAGTACTGGTTGCTGTCGTAATAACAGATGCACAGGTTGTTAAGTGGGAAGCAGAGAGAGTCCTGGGTAAAAAGTGAGACGGGCATGCATGGGGTGGGGGAAGCCAGCACAAACCGCATACAATTTGGGGCAGTGGGGTGCTGCAGTGTCGTGTGAGCTCAGAAAGTCCAGGGTGTGTGCCAGTGCAGTGGGGCTGCAGTGGGGGTGCAGAAAGGGGTGTGGGGTGCATGTAGGTTTGCTGAACAAATGATGGTAACTTAGGACTATCTGTAATGTTTTCTCTACCCACCAACCCTGCCGCCCCTCTGCAAACGTCAAGGAAGAATCACTTTGACAGTCCATCATATAATAAGAATATGTATACTATTAATAAGTGCTTTCTTCTTGGGTAGTCAAAAAGGCACCATTAGGAAAGAAAAAGAAAGATATCAACGGGGGGGGGGGGGAAGAGGGGGAGGAAACAAAGTCCAGGATTGAAATATTCATCCTCAACCCAATGATACCTAAGTGTGCTCATTGTCAACAAATTTATTTATTTTTTATTTATTTAGAAAATTTGTTTTGCCGTCTCCTCACGCATGGTGACTCAACACGGCTTACATAAATAGAAAAACACCCTATAAAAATAAAATAACAAGAGGAAAAATAAAATGATATAATAACGACGCACCCCTCCACTACAACACACATTAAACTAGCCATTTGCTGGGCTCTATCCCACTCAGGGTGCCCCAGGCCCGCTGGCACAAGCAGGTCTTCAGTGCCTTCCGAAAGAGTGTTAGAGTGGGGGCCAGTCTAATCTCTGAAGGAATGATGTTCCAGGGAGAGGGAGCCACCACGGAGAAGGCCCTTCTTCTGGGTCCCGCCAGATGCATCTCCTTAGGGGACAGGACCTGCAACATTCTCCACTCTAGTGGGTTGGGTAGATGTGACCGGTAAGAGATGGTCCCTCAGATAACTGGCTCCAAGCCATGCTTTAAAGGTGACAACCAGCACTTTCAATTGCACCCGGAAGCAAATTGGCAACCAATGCAGCTCCCTCAGGAGAAGTGTCACATGTGCAGACTGAGGTCTGCACAAAACCATGCAGGCTCCTGCATTTTGCACCAAATGGAGCTTCCGGAAGCTCTTCAGGGGCAGCCCCGTGTAAAGCGTGTTGCAATAGTCAAGGCGGGAGGTGACTAAGACACGAGCGACTGTGAGTAGGGATTGTTGGTCCAGGAAAGGGCATAACTGGCATACAATACAGAGTTGTGCAAAAGCCCTCCTGGCCACAGCTGCCACCTGCTCTTCGACCAGGAGCCGCGAGTCCAGGAGTACCCCCAGATTACGCACAGGGTCTGTCTGGGGCAGTGCCACCCCATCCAAGACCAAGGATGGCAATTCTCCCTGAGTCAAAGAATCCCAAACCCAGAGCCCCCCGGTCTTGCCAGGGTTCAGTTTCCACCCATTGCTCCCCATCCAGCCTCTAACAGCCTTCGGGCACTGCGAGAGGGAGGTCATGGCATCACTTAACTCACCACGGGCTGGATGCCAAGGCTTGGGTGGGAAGTGGATAAAAATGGTGGAACGTAATATTTCTGAGAAAGGTTGTTGTCCCCTCCATCTAGGTTTATGCTATATATACAGATCCTCTATAAGGAGCAATGTCAAATGCACCCTTTTAGGTAGAGCTTAACATTCCCAGGCTACTATGTCTAATATTATGCCCAGTGAAATTCCAGAGCTATAACAAGACTGAGAAGTAAAAAAAACATATCAGGAAAACATTTTCAGTACTATTACAAAGAAAACAACATAGATATTAGGAATTTGGCTTGATATAAAGGGGACTTCATCGTTTTTTGACTTAACATTCTTTTAAAAAATATTAAATAAAGTTTAACACATATAACTATTGAAACTATAACATCTTATTGCATACAGGTAATCTGCTTTTCTGTTTTACAACTGATTATATTTTTTCTTAATAGTAGCTGTTTTTCCCTTGTTTGTCATGTCTTTATTATGCAGCAGCAGAACCTAATAAATACACATGGATTTGCTTTTATTTTCTCACAGCCATTTATGTAAGTTATTGCTTATAGCTGCTAACAACAGAACAGATAAGATTTCTAGCAGCAGAGTGAGTCTTGTGCTTTAGTGAAGAAACCAGCTCTACTCTAGCAAATATTAACTACCACAGGACTGCCAACAGATACAGTAGTTCTCTTCTGTAATGTCAAAGGAACAGCAATAATTCCATCATTGTGGCACATAAGTAGTTAGAATAATAGGTTTACGTGTTCAAGTCTCTCAGGCAATTTAATGGACAGCACAGTTCACAACTAACTCAGGAAGTAAGACATCAAGTCTGAAAGCTTACATATAGGGTCTACGGCACTGCTGCATTTAAAATCAGAAGTTATTATCTGAACATAGTTGGTAAACTCATATAGGACTGTGGCCTTAGAATTACAGACTGTGCTATATAATGCATTCAAGGGCTTTTACAACAGAACAGGGAAAAGAGATTGTTAGGTTTGCTCTATTTGCAAAGAAAGCACTTAGAAAGAACAAAAGCTTTCAATGATCCATAGCAAAATGAAATCACAGTTACCCTCTCTAGATCCCAACTTTATACACTTGATATAGTCAAGTATAAACATTTATTAAGCAAACTCACCTAACAAGAGACATCTATTCCCATTTTGTAGCCTAATTTGCTCTGTTTAAAATTCACAGTAACACTGATTACAGTAACCTTAAAACATAAGACACAACGGTTATATTGCAACACAGCAATGCAGACTGTTATTTGGTTAATTATGACAGTGTTAATTTTATAATCAAAAAGGAATACAGGATTTTATAATAAAAAAGGAACACATAATGACAAACTCTCCTATTTATTTTGGAAAATCTTTAAATCACCATTTCTGGGTTTGAGCCTCCGGAGAAACTGGTTTCAAGGATTTTCTTATTCCCTTTGTAAGTTTGGTTTTGACAGGAGAAAACAAAACAGAGAAGGAAAATGGAGTATATAAGCATTCACCCATCTAATAAAATTAAAATTTAAATCAGATCAGGATGATAACTGGGCTTTATTAATAATCAGGAACTTAACAAGACTTAACAAGCTAAAATGTTTTCTTCTGATTAAAATTTAAACTGCGTTCATCTAAAACAAACTATCAATCTTGTGAATTATGGAAAATGGAACAAAACATTGGCAATTTCTTAATGTTATCTGAATAAATAACAGTATATCAAATTACTCCTTTAATAAAGAAAAGATTTGCAAGACTGAAAATAGAAGAGGAAGTGAAAAACGAAATAACTGTGCCTGCATTTCCATGGATCAAATAGTCAAAGAGTTTGCATTTCACTACTAATAAATTATGGGTATGCAAAACTTTCAGATTTTAACACAAATCACAGGTAAAGAATTTGGCTTTCAGCTTTCAACAAATCTTGGCTTTTTAAAACAATTTTGTTCTGCGTATTCCAACTGAAATTTTGCATGGCAGCTTTTAATTGGTTTGCTTTAATCTTTCATGCTAGACAGTCGGCACAGACTGACTGGCTGATGCTGGATAAGGTGAAATGGGCAGGAGGAATGTTAGGAAAAAGCAGTTGTCATTAAGCACTTGGCTCAGAGATAAACAACTACTTTAAAAATCTATTCTGCTAATGTTTCCAAACAGAGCTAAGACTGCTTGCAACCATCTGCCTGCTTGGCTAGCTAAGTTACTCTTAAAAAAAAAAGTCATTGTCACTGAAAATGGCAAATGCTATTAAAGCTGCAGAGGTTTAAGTTACAAAGTTAACAGCATGGGTTGTTTTGCTGAACTGCTGAATTTTTACACTATGTGTTCTTGTGCCTTGTTAAACTCCAGTTGTATTTAAAGCAGCAAAATCTTGTGTTTTGCCTTACTGCTTTTGATACCAATGCAACTGCAAATATAGGTAGCCCTGTATGGACTACAATTGGCACCAAGCAATCCTTTGGCAAGTGACACCGTTGTTAAATGAAATGTTATGTGACCACACTGATTTATAATGTCGGTGCTGATTGTGGACACTAAGGGAATCACCTCTGGTCATTAAGCATGACGTCACATAAACTGTGACCTAAAACTTCCTGCCAGCGTCCCCATTTACTTTGCTTCTTGGAAGTCAGCTGCAAAGGTTGCAAATGGTAATCGTGTCACCGCGGGATGCCGCAACTATCATAAAATTCAATTGCCAATCACCTGAATTGCAGTTATATGACTGTGGGGACACTCCTGTTGTGATTCAGGGTCAGCCTGTGGGTTCGGCAGTTGGGTCGGACGATTCAGAGGAGGAGGACGCAGACCCAGCTGTGTGAGCCTGACAGCGTGGATGAAGATGACCCACAGTTGGCCCTGTTCAAGGACGCCCGATGCAGGAGGCAGTCAATCAGGAGTAAACAGAGGAAGGCAATGGGGCACCTCAGAAGGAGGCAGAGAGAAGCCACGCCTTGAACTGTTTAAAAGGGGAATGTGTGGGAGGGCTGGTTTGCTGAAGGCAACCGTTTGAATAGCTCCTGTTTCATGGTTCGTGTTTGCTCTGTTTGATGTTAATAAATTTGGCAGGCTTAGTTCCAGCCTCTTGCCATTTTGTAAAGGGCTTTTCTGCAGGGCCGGTAGTAGGCTGGTACAGAACAACTCTGAGGGCTGCAACTTTGAGGATCAGTCCTGTGTCTCCTTTTTCAGCACTGCTGTAACTTTGACCAATCGCTGATCAAGTGATTGGTAAGCAAGGACCATCTGTACTCTTGTGTACTATAAATCTTAACGGTGTAGAGAGCCTGGAAAATAGTTTTATTTGTTTGTATTACTATTATTCATTTGCAACATTTTTAAAAGTACAGAGCTGCTTTTTTGATTGACTTGCTTGGATATCTAACATAAAAAACAAGTAAAAAACAACAAGCAAGCTGCAGACCATTGTGTTTAATGGCACAATGAGGAAATAATCTGACTACTGCTTGCTAATCCAGCCAAGAAGCTAACTTTTATTTAAAAAACAACAACAACAACAACAATCCAGTAGAGCAAGCAAAGCGTTTCAAGTTTTGTTTTACTGGGAGAAAGCCACCGTGCAACATTTCAATAGGTGGAACTATTTTGCTCTGAATTTGAAGCAATACACATAGGACCTCCCACTGGTAGTAGCACCACTAGCACTGATCAAGGTACCTAATTGGGTAATGAAATGCGTTCATGCAAACAACCAGGATCCAATCTGGATCACCACCGAGACCAGAGGTTTAGATTTCCGAGCTTTTGGACTCATGCTGGAGCACCTCTTCAGGAATTTCTCTCTAACAGAATGTGACACATTCTGCAACACTATTCTGGGACATGTGTATTTGCTTTCATTTGCAAGCAACCACCACAGAGAGCACTAAGGACTTCACAGATCAACCCTGACGTATGTATATTCTTTTCTGAAGTGTCCTTTTTTTGGCTCTGTGATTAAGAGAGGACTTCCTTGTATTGAATATGACTTTTGGCGACAGAGCATCCATGGATATGCCCAGGGCTTTTTTTTCTCATAGAACGCTCAGAACGGAGTTCCGGCACCTTTTTTGGATGGAAACTTGTAGGGTAGGCAAGGCGGGTTGTATGACGTGTGAGTTCCGGCACCTTTTTCTTTTACAAAAAAAGCACTGGATATGCCCATATTGTTTTGACAACAACAATGAAGTAATTTGCCACCACCTTCTTCCAAGGTCTCTCTTTTGGCTTTCCTATTAAGTCTATTGACACAGGATTTCCTAATGGCCTCCTAAAAAGGTAAAAGGTAAAGGTTCCCCCGCACATGCGTGCTAGTCGTTTCCAACTCTAGGGGCCGGTGCTCATCTCAGTTTCAAAGCCGAAGAGCCAACGTTTGTCCGAGGACGTCTCCGTGGTCATGTGGCCGGCATGACTAGACGCCAAAGGCGCACGGAACGCTGTTACCTTCCCACCGTAGTGGTCCCTATTTTTCTACTTGCATTTTTACGTACTTTCGAACTGCTAGGATGGCAGAAGCTGGGACAAGTAATAGGCGCTCACTCTGTTACGCGGCACTCCTACCCAGTTACTATTCAGGATTAATTCTATTTGATGTTTTTGACACCAGCTCAGGTTGGCTTTGATGTTTATGTGTACATAATTTTTTTTTTAAGTTAAAACAAATCATCCAATTTTGGTGATGAAACCATAGCTGCCTTACAAAAGTTTAATGGGTAGAAGGGTTAGGATCATGTTTGACAAAGATCGTTTAAAATGTCACCGAAATAACTGTATTAACATTAAAATAATTTGTTTTCATTTGGTTGTACAGTCGCATATATACCGTATATACTTGAGTATAAGCCGAATTTTTCAGCCCACTTTTTGGGCTGAAAAATTCCACTTCGGCTTATACTCCAGTCAACAAAAAAAACTTACCGAGGACTTGTGCGCGGCCGAGGCTTTGGTGCTTCCGGGATCGCCCGCACCTCTCCCAAGCCACCGCCGTCCGAGACCTGCCGAAGTTTGGGGAGGTTTGGGGAGGTGCGCGCGCACCTCCCCAAACTCCGCGCCTTGCCTGCCTGCTTCTTTCCGCAGCGGAAAGAAGCAGGCAGGCAGGGCGCGGAGGAACGGAGACTTGCCGACGTTTGGGGAGGTTTGGGCGCCTCCCCAAACCTCGGCAGGTCTCCGTTCCTCCGCGCAGACCTGCCGACGTTTGGGGAGGTTTGGGCGCCTCCCCAAACCTCCCCAAACCTCGGCAGGTCTCCGTTCCTCCTGCCGACCTTTGGGGAGGTTTGGGCGCCTCCCCAAACCTCCCCAAACCTCGGCAGGTCTCCGTTCCTCCTGCCGACCTTTGGGGAGGTTTGGGCGCCTCCCCAAACCTCGGCAGGTCTCCGTTCCTCCTGCCGACCTTTGGGGAGGTTTGGGCGCCTCCCCAAACCTCGGCAGGTCTCCGTTCCTCCTGCCGACCTTTGGGGAGGTTTGGGCGCCTCCCCAAACCTCGGCAGGTCTCCGTTCCTCCTGCCGACCTTTGGGGAGGTTTGGGCGCCTCCCCAAAACTCCCCAAACCTCGGCAGGTCTCCGTTCCTCCTGCCGACCTTTGGGGAGGTTTGGGCGCCTCCCCAAACCTCGGCAGGTCTCCGTTCCTCCGCGCAGACCTGCCGACCTTTGGGGAGGTTTGGGCGCCTCCCCAAACGTCCCCAAACCTCGGCAGGTCTCCGTTCCTGTTTGGGGAGGTTTGGGCGCCTCCCCAAACCTCCCCAAACCTCGGCAGGTCTCCGTTCCTCCGCGCAGACCTGCCGACGTTTGGGGAGGTTTGGGCGCCTCCCCAAACGTCCCCAAACCTCGGCAGGTCTCCGTTCCTGTTTGGGGAGGTTTGGGCGCCTCCCCAAACCTCCCCAAACCTCGGCAGGTCTCCGTTCCTCCGCGCAGACCTGCCGACCTTTGGGGAGGTTTGGGCGCCTCCCCAAACCTCCCCAAACCTCGGCAGGTCTCCGTTCCTGTTTGGGGAGGTTTGGGCGCCTCCCCAAACCTCCCCAAACCTCGGCAGGTCTCCGTTCCTCCGCGCAGACCTGCCGACCTTTGGGGAGGTTTGGGCGCCTCCCCAAACGTCCCCAAACCTCGGCAGGTCTCCGTTCCTGTTTGGGGAGGTTTGGGCGCCTCCCCAAACCTCCCCAAACCTCGGCAGGTCTCCGTTCCTCCGCGCAGACCTGCCGACCTTTGGGGAGGTTTGGGCGCCTCCCCAAACCTCCCCAAACCTCGGCAGGTCTCCGTTCCTGTTTGGGGAGGTTTGGGCGCCTCCCCAAACCTCCCCAAACCTCGGCAGGTCTCCGTTCCTCCGCGCAGACCTGCCGACCTTTGGGGAGGTTTGGGCGCCTCCCCAAACCTCCCCAAACCTCGGCAGGTCTCCGTTCTTTCTGCCGACCTTTGGGGAGGTTTGGGCGCCTCCCCAAACCTCCCCAAACGTCGGCAGGTCTGCGCGGAGGAACGGAGACCTGCCGAGGTTTGGGGAGGTTTGGGGAGGCGCCCAAACCTCCCCAAACAGGAACGGAGACCTGCCGAGGTTTGGGGACGTTTGGGGAGGCGCCCAAACCTCCCCAAAGGTCGGCAGGTCTGCGCGGAGGAACGGAGACCTGCCGAGGTTTGGGGAGGTTTGGGGAGGCGCCCAAACCTCCCCAAACAGGAACGGAGACCTGCCGAGGTTTGGGGACGTTTGGGGAGGCGCCCAAACCTCCCCAAAGGTCGGCAGGTCTGCGCGGAGGAACGGAGACCTGCCGAGGTTTGGGGAGGTTTGGGGAGGCGCCCAAACCTCCCCAAACAGGAACGGAGACCTGCCGAGGTTTGGGGACGTTTGGGGAGGTGCCCAAACCTCCCCAAAGGTCGGCAGGAAGAACGGAGACCTGCCGAGGTTTGGGGAGGTTTGGGGAGGCGCCCAAACCTCCCCAAAGGTCGGCAGGAGGAACGGAGACCTGCCGAGGTTTGGGGAGGCGCCCAAACCTCCCCAAAGGTCGGCAGGAAGAACGGAGACCTGCCGAGGTTTGGGGAGGTTTGGGGAGGCGCCCAAACCTCCCCAAAGGTCGGCAGGTCTGCGCGGAGGAACGGAGACCTGCCGAGGTTTGGGGAGGCGCCCAAACCTCCCCAAAGGTCGGCAGGAGGAACGGAGACCTGCCGAGGTTTGGGGAGGTTTGGGGAGGCACCCAAACCTCCCCAAAGGTCGGCAGGAGGAACGGAAACCTGCCGAGGTTTGGGGAGGCGCCCAAACCTCCCCAAAGGTCGGCAGGAGGAACGGAGACCTGCCGAGGTTTGGGGAGGTTTGGGGAGGCGCCCAAACCTCCCCAAAGGTCGGCAGGAGGAACGGAGACCTGCCGAGGTTTGGGGAGGTTTGGGGAGGCGCCCAAACCTCCCCAAAGGTCGGCAGGAGGAACGGAGACCTGCCGAGGTTTGGGGAGGCGCCCAAACCTCCCCAAAGGTCGGCAGGAGGAACGGAGACCTGCCGAGGTTTGGGGAGGCGCCCAAACCTCCCCAAAGGTCGGCAGGAGGAACGGAGACCTGCCGAGGTTTGGGGAGGTTTGGGGAGGCGCCCAAACCTCCCCAAAGGTCGGCAGGAGGAACGGAGACCTGCCGAGGTTTGGGGAGGCGCCCAAACCTCCCCAAAGGTCGGCAGGAGGAACGGAGACCTGCCGAGGTTTGGGGAGGCGCCCAAACCTCCCCAAAGGTCGGCAGGTCTGCGCGGAGGAACGGAGACCTGCAGAGGTTTGGGGTGGCGCCCAAACCTCCCCAAAGGTCGGCAGGAGGAACGGAGACCTGCCGAGGTTTGGGGAGGCGCCCAAACCTCCCCAAAGGTCGGCAGGAGGAACGGAGACCTGCCGAGGTTTGGGGAGGTTTGGGGAGGCGCCCAAACCTCCCCAAAGGTCGGCAGGAGGAACGGAGACCTGCCGAGGTTTGGGGAGGCGCCCAAACCTCCCCAAAGGTCGGCAGGAGGAACGGAGACCTGCCGAGGTTTGGGGAGGTTTGGGGAGGCGCCCAAACCTCCCCAAAGGTCGGCAGGAGGAACGGAGACCTGCCGACGAGCCGCGGCCACACAGGGTATTCCTGTGTATTCAGGCTTGCAAAATGGCGGATCGAGCCTCTGCTGGCGGCAGAGGCTTGCAGAACGGCGGATCGGCTTATACTCGAGTCAATAACTTTTTCCAGTTTTTGGGGGTGAAATTGGGGGTCTCGGCTTATACTCGAGTCGGCTTATACTCAAGTATATACGGTACATTGAAGAAAAATACTTATTACATACATTTCAATACTGCCCAGCTCCCAAATTCCTATTTTCATTTTGTCTTACAAAAATGGTTCAAAGAGGAAATAAAAAGTACAATTTAGTTATTCTGAAAACAAAAATGAAGGAACATTGAAAGTCCTTCATTTCATTGTCTCTGCATCTATGAAGATACTGCTCCTATATGCAAAGGAATAAAATGTAAAAACAATGTAGTATCACTGTCACTTAATATGCAATTTATAAATGAGTATTAATATATTTAACCAGAGGAGCAGTAAGATCCAAAATATCTCTGAAAATGAATGATTATGAAATTTCACTGCAATACGCTTCTCAATTAAAATGAGCAAACAACATTAGAGGCTTTTGCAAGTAGTAAACCTTGTCAGAAAATATAAATTGTACCATTTATCAAGTTACTCATTTAACATTCCAAAATATAGTGATGAAAATCTCACAATACTTGATTAGAGGTTCACATAAACAGAGAAATATTGATTTTTTTCCTATTATATTGTGTCACAATGCAATTGAATCAGGTTTTTTCTTTATTTTCCACCTAGCCATTAGGTGTTTACATGTCTCTTTATTGCTCTGCTGCAAAAATCTACCCTTCTGGAAACTTCAATCTCAGTTATTACAGAATACAGTTGCAAGAAAAAGTATGTGAACCCTTTGGGATTACGTGGAGTTGTGCATGAATTGGCCATAAAATGCGCTCTAAACGTCATGTAAGTCACAACAATAGAAAAACACAGTCTGCTTAAAATAATACTACACAAACATTAGCTGTTGTCATGTTTTAATTGAACATAAGATGGAAACATTCACAGTGCAGGGTGGAAAAAGTATGTGAACCCCTAGCCTAATGACGTCTCCAAGAGCTAATTGGAGCCATGAGTGAGCCAACCTTGACTCCAATCAGTGTGATGATATTGGATGTGTTGCTGATAGCTGTCCTGCCCTTTAAAAACA
Organism: Vipera berus; assembly: GCF_964194415.1. Classification (NCBI taxonomy): domain Eukaryota; kingdom Metazoa; phylum Chordata; class Lepidosauria; order Squamata; family Viperidae; genus Vipera; species Vipera berus. Next base: position 58,571,758 of record NC_138207.1, read on the forward strand.
CACACCTGTTTTGGGTTTACTGGTCTCAAGAAGCACTGTCTGATGTGAACCATGCTTCGCAGAAAAGAGCTCTCAGAATACCTACGATCAAGAATTGTTGACTTGCATGAAGCTGGAAAGGGTTACAAAAGTATCTCCAAAAGCCTTGATGTTCATGTGTCCACGGTAAGACAGACTGTCTACAAATGGAGAAAGTTTAGCACTGTTGCTACTCTCCCTAGGCGTGGTCGTCCTGTAAAAATGACTGCAAGAGCACAGTGCATAATGCTTAATGAGGTAAAGAAGAATCCTAGAGTGTCAGCTAAAGACCTACAGAAATCTCTGGCACATGCTAACATTTTTGTTGACACATCTACAATAAGGAAAACATTAAACAAGAATGGAGTGCATGGGAGGACACCACGGAGGAAGCCATTGCTGTCCAAAAAAAATATTGCAGCACGTTTGAAGTTTGCAAAAGAGCACCTGGATGTTCCACAGCACTACTGGCAAAATATACTGTGGACAGATGAAACCAAAATTGAGTTGTTTGGGAAAAACACACAACACTATGTGTGGAGAAAAAAGGCACAGCACACCAACATCAAAACCTCATCCCCACTGTAAAACATGGCGGAGGGAGCATCATGGCTTGGGGCTGCTTTGCTGCCTCAGGGCCTGGACGGATTGTTGTCATTGATGGGAAAATGAATTCCAGAGTTTATCAGGACATTTTGCAGGAAAACGTACGACCATCTGTCCACCAACTGAAGCTCCGCAGAGGATGGGTGATGCAACAGGACAATGACCCAAAGCATACAAGTAATTCAACAAAACAATGGCTTCAACAGAACAGAATACGCCTTCTGGAGTGGCCCAGTCAGAGTCCTGACCTCAACCCGATTGAAATGCTGTGGCATGACTTAAGAGAGCGATTCACACCAGACATCCCAAGAATATTGCTACACTGAAACAGTTTTGTGAAGAGGAGTGGTCCAAAATTACTCCAGATCATTGTGCACGTCTGATCTGCAACTACAGGAAACATTTCGTTGAGGTTATTGCTGCCAAAGGAGGGTCAACCAGTTATTAAGTCCAAAGGTTCACATACTTTTTCCACCCTGCACTGTGAATGTTTCCATCTTATGTTCAATTAAAACATGACAACAGCTAATGTTTGTGTAGTATTATTTTAAGCAGACTGTTTTTCTATTGCTGTGACTTACATGATGTTTAGAGCGCATTTTATGGCCAATTCATGCAAAACTCCACGTAATCCCAAAGGGTTCACATACTTTTTCTTGCAACTGTACATCCAGTTTATCCTGGCTTTCTTTTCTGATGTATAGAATCCACTTCCATACGGAAACTGAGATTTCTAGAAACAAATTCACCAAAATCAAGGTAGATTTTTCAAGATAGCATCTAAAGTACAATAGTCACACATCTAGATGGAAACACTCTAGATATTGACATAAGAATATCTTTCTTGGAGGGAGTCAGCATATCTTTAACATGAATAGGTCATGTCAAACCAAACTGATCTCTCTCGCTCGCTCTCATTTATTTCTGGTAGGGTAGCCAATTAGTTGGCGATGAAAATCCAATTGGAATAATATACTATGATTTCATCAAAGCATTCAACAAACTCTCCTATGGGGTCCTAATACAGTAGAGAAGATGGCAAAATGTAGACTATGCTACAGTTAGCCAGATACTGTGTTGACTAAACAATCGCATGCCAATATCTCCAAAGAAACAGAAGAGAAAGGTTGGATAACATATCAGAGGCTCAGTTATAGGCCCTGTGCTATTTAACCTATTTATGATGACTTGGATGAAGCATGGAAAATATGATCATCAAATCTACAAATAAGACAAAAATGGGAAGGATTGCTTGCCCTGGGAAGGAGTAGAACAATTGTCTCCAGGATCTCTTCCATTATGTGCTTCCTTAACTTCTACATATAATACTGTACACAATTTTAAAAGAAGTCTTAGATAGTGCTAATTTTCATTAACAATCAATATAACACGACATTACTTATGAACTCCTCTCCTTTTTATGGTGGCAATTACACAACAGGCTACCATTTATCCTTACATCCTTACTTTTTTTAAATGCATACTTCTTTATAACAAATTAAGTCTAATTACTGGAATTCCTCCATAGATATATTGTGCATTTATTCCACGGTATAGAAAAAGTAAGGAATGCATTAGCTGCTGTTTATTGTGATATACATAGGCAATGAAGGACGAGAAAGAAATAGACAAAGTAACATGTCAGTATAGGACTACGGTATGTTTTAGAGACTTGTAAATCTACAGTGATATTTGATGCATAGGAGCAGTTAAAAAGTTTTTTTTTGTTTTTATTCTTTCAGCTGGATGGTTCAATATTTGAGGAAAAAAACCCAATTTGCCAGTGAAAGTATTCTGCTGCCACCTACAGCATGATTGAATAAAAAAGAATGAACATATTTTAATCTCCTAGATCTTGAACCAAGTTATTTCATCAAATGCTGCCTTGGATTAAAAGTCAAACTATTAAATATGCACTTTAAACATTTTAAGGCAGTGTTAAAAAAGAAGAGACTCAGGATTTAAATGAAATCTCTCTACTTAGGATACTTGAAAAGACCGCTATTACTTTATTAGGAGATTACTAATTAGATTTGTCCTAGTGTTATGCAATGGCAACCCAACCTATAAAAATAAGTTGCATACAGGGACCTTCATCTGTCACAAGATAACTGTTTAAAGTAAGAGGTTAAATGTTCTGATAAGGATTCCATATTATATCTCAATAATTCGGGAAGAGCAACCGGTATCCCAAATATGTTCCCTACCCCAGTACTTCCAAGAATATACTGCCAATATGCAACAGCAAAAGTTTGAATTTCAGAAGGTTGATTTGTTGTTTTTGTTTTAGGATAAGAATAGAAGTGGGAGGCGTCTGGAAGATAAATCATTCTCATCCTCACTTCTTAAAAGTCTGCTGCCTGCAAATAGGCAAAAATCACAGCTTTTCAGACCGTTGAACAGTTTTATAGGTAGAGTAGGGATAGGAGAGTTTGGTTCACAGAAATTTCTCCTTTTATTTCCATACTGAGCATACTCACCACTATTCTTCAAATGGTTGAAAAAGTTTTGTCCTCCAATTCTAATGGGACTCCTCAAAGCTCAAAAGGTTGCATTGTAGCCCCCAGTCCCTCAAACCTTATCGATCACTTCAAAAATCAGGCAAAACTTTCTTCTGGGTCCCACACTGACACACATCTAAACTGGATCAGCTGGTGTACAGCTACAGAGATGGCCTTATAGCAATATTCATAAATCAAAAATCATTAACTAATCCAAAACCAAACCTAAACCAAAAGGATGCTTCTTAAGTCCGGGGAGTATTAAAAAGAGACTGATGATTCTTCCCTGACTAACTGGTGTATAAGAGGAAAGCGGGGAGAAGCACAATCAAACTAGCTGACTCTGTTAGTATAGCCTATATTCCAGTAAAACATAGTTCTAATTTTTCCTGTGGAATCTATTTCCTGATCTGTTCTATCACAAAGGGCTGAGAGTTGCAGCTACAGATATATAATGCCCTGACTTGTTTGGGCCTTCCCTCCTTTGTCAGCAGTATCTTGCAATACTTTTAATAATGTAATATTTAATAATTTAATTTAATAATTTGATTTCTATACCGCCCTTCTCCCGAAGGACTCAGGGCAGTGAACAGGGCAATACACAATAAAAATCGAATACAAAAATTAAAAAGCCATTAAACATCATGCCCATAAAATCAATACCGTATATACTTGAGTATAAGCCGACTCGAGTATAAGCCGAGACCCCCAATTTCACCCCCAAAAACTGGGAAAAGTTGTTGACTCGAGTATAAGCCGATCCGCCGTTCTGCAAGCCTCCGCCGCCGGCGGAGGCTGGATCCGCGCTCTGCAAGCCTCCGCCGCCGGCGGAGGCTGGATCCGCACTCTGCAAGCCTCTGCCGCCAGCAGAGGCTCGATCCGCCATTTTGCAAGCCTGAATACACAGGAATACCCTGTGTGGCCGCGGCTCTCGGGGAAGCCCTGGCTGTCCGCTTCCTCGCTCCACGCTGCCACTCGGGGCCCGCGCGTTCCCCGGGCAAATCGCGGCACCCAGCAGGCGAGGAAACACGCCCGCTCCAGTCGCCCCCCCTTCCCTCAGGAGACGCGAAGCAAGTGACCGCCCGGAGCTTACCGAGGACTTGCGCGCGGCCGAGGCTTCGGTGCTTCCAGGATCGCGCGCACCTCTCCCAAGCCGTCGCCGTCCGGAGACCTGCCGAAGTTTGGGGAGGTTTGGGGAGGTGCGCGCGCACCTCCCCAAACCTCCCCAAACGTCGGCAGGTCTCCGGACCTCCGCGCCCTGCCTGCCTGCTTCTTTCCGCTGCGGAAAGAAGCAGGCAGGCTGCTTCGTTCCACAGCGGAAAGAAGCAGGCAGGCCTCTGTCGCCGGCGGCTGGATCCGCGCTCCGCAAGCCTCTGCCGCCGGCTGGATCCGCGCCCTGCCGGCGGCAGAGGCTTGCGGAGCGCGGATCCAGTGGGGGGGAAAAGCCCTTTAGCAGGATTTGCCTGCATGCCGGCGGAGGCTGGATCCGTGCTCCACAAGCCTCTGCCGCCGGCTGGATCCGCGCCCTGCCGCCGGCAGAGGCTTGCGGAGCGCGGATCCAGTGGGGGGGAAAAGCCCTTTAGCAGGATTTGCCTGCATGCCGGCGGAGGCTGGATCCGTGCTCCACAAGCCTCTGCCGCCGGCTGGATCCGCGCCCTGCCGCCGGCAGAGGCTTGCGGAGCGCGGATCCAGTGGGGGGGAAAAGCCCTTTAGCAGGATTTGCCTGCATGCCGGCGGAGGCTGGATCCGTGCTCCACAAGCCTCTGCCGCCGGCTGGATCCGCGCCCTGCCGCCGGCAGAGGCTTGTGGAGCGCGGATCCAGTGGGGGGAAAAAGCCCTTTAGCAGGATTTGCCTGCATGCCGGCGGAGGCTGGATCCGTGCTCCACAAGCCTCTGCCGCCGGCTGGATCTGCGCCCTGCCGCTGCGGAGCGCGGATCCAGCCTCCGCCGGCGGCGGAGGTCTAGGGGTAGTGGGGGGGGGACTCGCGGACATAGATGGGCTCAAGTGGAAGCCAAGCAGCCCTCCCGAATCTGGGCTTCTGGACGGAGCAGCCGGTGGTGCGTTTCAAAAAGCCAGATAAGGCAGACAGGGAGATGAAGAGTTCAACCGAGTTTCCTCTTTTGTTCAGGCTCCCCGATCAGACAAAGAACTAGCCAGCGGCAGGTTTCTCCCCTTTTCCCTCCCATCTCTCTTCCCCCAACCCTTGGGTCCCACAGCAACTCACGAACTCCAGCCGCCCCTTCTCCTTCGAAAGGTCTAGATCCCGAGATAAGATATATACAGAAATATACATAAAGAGAGACGGACGCAGGCTGTTGGTTTCTCGCCTCATCCCACGCACGCACGAGGGGGAGAAACAACGCTCTGGGCGGCAGAGTCCTGGAGAAGGAAAAATCGGCCGCAGCCTCGGGGTAGGCTTCTCCGGGGGCGCCGCCGCGATTCTGCAGGGGCCAGGTAGGGAAAACTCGCCGGGGAAAACGGGTGCCGTTGCAGCGCCCGGCGAGTTTAAAAGCAGCGGGTGCAGATGCCTGAACAAAAGAGGAAACTCGGTTGAACTCTTCATCTCCCTGTCTGCCTTATCTGGTCTTTCAAGAGGAGGGTATTCCTTTCACTTCTTGAACTTTCCCAAAGACTTGCAAACTTTTCCAACCATTACTTCCAAGGATCTTTGATTTTTATTTTTCCCCTTGCAACCTAGAGGAAATGAAGGTGAGCTGTTGATCTAAGTTTCTCTCTTCTTCCTTTGTAATTAAACTGGAAGTTTTACGTGTGGAAGGGGTAATCTGATTTTTCCTTCTCCAGGCCTCTGCCGCCCAGAGCGTTGTTTCTCCCCCTCGTGCGTGCGTGTGTGTGTGTGTGTCAGACAGAAACGGGCGGCAGAGGCCTGGAGAAGGAAAAATCGGCCGCAGCCTCGGGGTAGGCTTCTCCAGGGGCGCCGCCGCGATTCTGCAGGGGCCAGGTAGGGAAAACTCGCCGGGGAAAACGGGTGCCGTTGCAGCGCCCGGGGAAGCGTAGCCTGCTTGACCCACGGCCTCTGAAATGTTCAAAATCCAACTTTTCTGCTTTTTGAAACGCACCACCGGCTGCTCCGTCCAGAAGCCCAGATTCGGGAGGGCTGCTTGGCTTCCACTTGAGCCCATCTATGTCCGCGAGCCCCCCCCCACTACCCCTAGACCTCAGCCTCGGTCCCCTGTCCGACCCGGAGGAGTATTTTTTTAAAAAAAACTTCCATCGGGATTTGTTCCTGGAGTTTAAATCCTTGCAGTCCGAAGCAAGAGAGAAAGCCGCGACCTCCTCCTGCGGGAGATTCTCTGCCGGCTCCGAAGAGCTCGACCACCAACGCCGGGGCGGCAGAGGCTTGCAGGGCTGGCAGAGGTGGCGGCAGTCCAGCGGTTTCTCCCCCTCGTGCTCCCCCTCGTGCGTGTGTGTGTGTGTGTGTGTGTGTCAGACCCGCAGGAATGGCTAGTAAAGGTGGCGGCAGTCCGGCATTTGCGTTTCTCTGTGTGTCAAGCCCCGTGGGCTCGACACACAGGAAGGGGGGGAATGCCGGAATGCCGCTTCCCTACCAGCCATTCCCGTGGGTCTGACACACACACGCACGCACGAGGGGGAGAAACAACGCTGGACTGCCGCCAGCTCTGCAAGGCTCTGCCGCTCCCTTCTCTCAGCAGCCTGTTCCGAACGAAGGGACAGTTCTTTTTTTTGTTGACTGGAGTATAAGCCGAAGTGGGGTTTTTCAGCCCGAAAAGTGGGCTGAAAAATTCGGCTTATACTCAAGTATATACGGTACATATTAACGTTAAAACTAGTTTTAAAAACCCAACCCCATCCCGTCAGACCAGGCCAGCTTGTTCGAAAAAGAATGTTTTGAGATCACGCCGGAAGGAGCGAAGGTCGGGGGCCATCCGGAGCTCAACCGGTAAGCGGTTCCAAAGGTCTGGCGCGCCCACAGAGAACGCTCTCCCCCTGGGGGTCACCAATCGGCATTCTTTGATCGGAGGCACCCTGAGGAGGCCCTCTCTGTGGGAGCGCACTGGACGGAGGGAAGTTGACGCCGGCCGCAGGTGTTGCCGTAGGTAATCCGGACCCATGCCATGAAGGGCTTTGTAAGTCATAACTAACACCTTGAACCTCACCCGGAGAGCAACCGGTAGCCAATGCAGCTCGCGGAGCAAAGGTATATAGCAGTAGTAAAATAACTACTTCTAATGCCATTTAGAAACATTTAGTTCCTCCCTATATGCCAACATACGGCATGTGCTTGCAAAATTGAAGCAACGTAATTGCTGGAAAAAAATCTAATTATAAAAGGAAAAGTCCAAACCCAAGTACAATTTTGCAAAACAGGATCAACTAAACTATCACCAAAGTGATACTTAGCATCACATTTGAAGTCTTTCTCCACACAATAATTATCCACCTTTACATAATGAGAGTTCAAATGCACTCTTCACTCTAAAGGAGGACACCCAAAGAAGTTTGCAATGAATTCAAACACATAATAAAAAATATGGAAACCAACAGCTAGGCTAGCACTAATTATGACCCTAATGTCAAACTGAAGAATGATCATATTGCAATGGAAAAGTTATTATATGACAGAAGAGTTTATTAGCTCTTCAAAAGCAAGTAGTGGAGATCTGTACACAAAAATCAATATTTAGTGTTCAACTGAGTCACTCAGGAAACTCCCCCAAAAAATCTGACATGCATACACACAGAGCCAATCATGTAAGTTCCCCATGGTTTTTTTTATCTGTGAATATTTTCTCTGCTTCAAAAAAAATTACCTTAAAAACAGATTTTTTTTTCTGATTATGCAATGATTTTTTTAAGGATTAACCTAATTAATAATTAAAATGTATGCCCTTATTTTTAAAGAAACATTTTATGTATCTTCTTGATTCTTTCATAAGGTTCTACTATACGATCTACGGGGACGCGGTGGCTCAGTGGGTTAGGACGCTGAACTTGTCGATCAGATGGTCGGCAGTTTGGCGGGTTGAATCCCGAGTGCTGCGTAACAGAGTGAGCGCCTGTTACTCGTCCCAGCTTCTGCCAACCTAGCAGTTCGAAAGCACGTAAAAATGCAAGTAGAAAAATAGGGACCACTACGGTGGGAAGGTAACAGCGTTCTGTGCGCCTTTGGCGTCTAGTCATGCTGGCCACATGACCACGGAGACGTCCTTGGACAAGCGCTGGCTCTTCGGCTTTGAAATGGAGATGAGCACCGGCCCCTAGAGTTGGAAACGACTAGCACGCATGTGCGGGGGAACCTTTACCTTTATACGATCTATGGTTACTAATGAGTTTGGTTGATAAAATGAAAAATGCATCATTGAGTATTCCAGCATAAAAGTTACACACACAAGAAATAGCCTATTTTATCAATGGAGTTGTGGTAGATGGAAATTCATTTCATGAAACAGTTGTTTCTTCCACTGTACATACAGAGAGCACTTTCTGACCATTTTTCAGAGGACGCCAGTTTGGTCTAGCGATGAAGGTTTTGATCGAGAAACCAACAGACTGAATTCTAGTCCCACCTTAGGCATGAAAGCCGGCTGGGTGACCTTAGGCCACTTACTTTCTCTTAGCCCAACTCACCTCACAGGGTTGTTGTTGGGAGGAAAATAGGAGGAAGGATATTAGATATGTTCACCACCCTGAGTTATTTATAAAAATAATAAAGGCAAGATATATGCAGAGAAGGGCAACAAAGATGATCAGGGGACTGGAGGCTAAAACATATAAGGAACGTTTGCTGGAACTGGATATGTCTAGTCCACGTGTCGGCAACCCGCGGCTCCGGAGCCGCATGCGGCTCTTTGAGCCGTCTCCTGCGGCTCCCAGCCGTCCGGTGCGCGCGCACCTCTTCGAACGGGCAGTGGTGCGCGCGCACCTCTCCAAATGGAGAGTGGCACCGCCCGGCAGCTTTCTCGAAGAGCGAAGCCGCTGCCCCTTCCGAGAGGTGCGCGCGCACCTCCCCGAATGGGCAGAGGTGCGCGTGCACCTCCCCGAATGGGCGGAGGTGCGCGCGCACCTCCCCAAACCTTTGGAGAGGTGCGTGCGTACCTCCGCGCGAAGGGGCAGCGGCTTCGCTCTTCGAGGAAGCTGCCGCGGCCCGTCTGCAAAGCTGCCGCTTTCGGCAGCTTTGCAGACGGGCCGCGGCAGCTTTCTCGAAGAGCGAAGCCGCTGCCCCTTCCGAGAGGTGCACGCGCACCTCCCCGAATGGGCGGAGGTGCGCGCGCACCTCCCCAAACCTTTGGAGAGGTGCGTGCGTACCTCCGCGTGAAGGGGCAGCGGCTTCGCTCTTCGAGGAAGCTGCCGCGGCCCGTCTGCAAAGCTGCCGAAAGCGGCAGCTTTGCAGACGGGCCGTCGCCGTCGGGCAACCGGGAACCGGTTCCATGTCACTTAAAAAAAGTGGCAACCGTGTGCGTCCACGCATGCGCAAAACATTTTTTTGCGCATGCGCGTGCATGGACACACACACGCGGCTCCCACTTTTTTAATTTGTGATGGAACCGGTTCCCAGTGGCTCTTTTCCAAGCTGCCGACCCCTGGTCTAGTCTAATGAAGAGAAGGACGAGGGGGGACATGATAGCAGTGTTCCAATATCTCAGGGGCTTCCACAAAGAAGAGGGAGTCAGGCTATTCTCCAAAACACCTGAAGGCAAGACAAGAAGCAATGGATGGAAAATAATCAAAGAGAGAAGCAACCTAGAACTAAGGAGAAGCTTCCTGACAGTTAGAACAATTAATCAGTGGAACAACTTGCCTCCAGAAGTTGTAAATGCTCCAACACTGGAAGTTTTTAAAAAGAGATTGGACAACCATTTATCTGACATGGTATAGGGTTTCCTGCCTAAGCAGGGTTTGGACTAGAAGACCTCCAAGGTCCCTTCTAACTGTTATTCTGTTCTACTCTGTTCTGTTCTGCTCTGTTCCGTTCCGTTCCATATAAGTAAGGGCACAGTCAGATATAAATAGGAGGGAAGAATCTTTCCCTAAAATGCTAGGGCAGGGGTAGGCAACCTCGGCTCCTTTATCATTCATGGACTTCAACTCCCAGAATTTCTGAGCCAGCTTGGCTGGCTCAGGAATTCTGGGAGTTGAAGTCCATGAGTCATAAAAGAGCTGAGGTTGCCTACCCCTGTGCTAGGATAATCAGGCAATACTTCTAGTAATGCAAGGGTAATTTCATTGCTCAACCTCATAACAACAGAACGCATCCTCACCGCCCTGAGTCCTTCGGGAGAAGGGCGGTATAGAAATTCAATAAAATAAAATAAATAAATAAATGTTGCCAAATGAATATAGAACAGCCCAGTATTCCACAGGGATGATCCTTTATTTTCCCCCTTGGAACATACTGCTCTGGAAGTTGTTCAGCTTTGGACGTATAGGTGAGAGGGGGACCTTATGTGACTATAGCGAAGAGACTATAGCGAAGCAGCAGTCTCCCAGAAAGGAGCACATTCCAGAAAGGGGGGCAGACAAGAGGCAGCACAGGGGAGAACTACATAGAAAAAAATAGAGATACCCACTGTCCAGAATCTCCCAGGGTATAGGGTGAGAGTAGTTAAGGGTTTAGCCTGCAAGATTCTTTCTATTGTGTGTAAGCAAATAAAGAAGTGAACTCTGGCTGAAATTTCTCTTCATTGTCCTTAGGCTTAGCTTGACAGTAATTTTCCAGGACGTGAAGTATTTCAATGCCCCAGGTGTAGGAAATCACCAGGCTGAGCTCGAGGGTGGTGGGGCCAAATGCATCATCAATTTGGAGTTGCTCTGCTCTCAAAAGAAACCTAAGTCCAGCCCCCCTTGAATTCTGCTGCTCTTATCTAAGCGCCAATTTGCCTTGACGGTTAGTAGATCAGATTTTTGTGTATAGGTAGCATATATTGAACTTGAAGTGCTTTGACCTCAACTCTTGTTCCTGGTTACTTGCTCCTGAATTCAGGTATGATTTAGCCTCAGAGCAGGATGATTTGAATGCTGGATTATATTAAAAACACTGCTCTGGAAAGCTGATTTTTGCATATTATCAGCAATGTTCTGTTTTGCTGCAGGATAGAAAACGGTTACCTCAAGAAGTGCCTTACCAACCAACATCCTCCCCCATGATAAAAGAACAACCTACTAATCAGACCAGAGTTTAACCACTTTGAAACCTCAAGTGTTTGTGCTTGCAGATCAACCAAGTAGTACACATGTTTAATTGACAAAGTTGTAATTAAGATATAAGAATAGTAATGAGGTGTTTCTTAAATTACCTATTGCAAAATCACGTGCAAAGTATAGACTTAAAGAAGTCTGGGAAAGGATTATGCGTATCCTCAAGAAAGGGAAGATCCTTATTCTATTCTTTATTCTATAGCAGACATGTCAAACACAAGGCCTGGGGGCCGGATCCGGCCCGCGAAGTGGTTTCATGTGGCCCGTGAAGCCATCCTGGAAACAGTGAGGGAACAGCCCCCACTGCCTTGGCCCTGGCCCAGAGACCCTCCTTCTGCCAGAGACCCTCAGATCTGTCCCACTCCAGCCCAGGCCCCCATAGGCACCCTTGATGCGAACGATGTAGAGCTGGCCACGCCCACCCAGTAGGCCATACGCACTCCAGCCACGCCCACTCAGTAGGCCACGCCCACCCAGGCCATACGCACCCGGCCCCCTGAGGGCAACCGCAATGCTGATGCGGCCCTCAGTGAAATTGAGTTTGACACCCCTGTTTCTATAGGAACATTCCGCTACAGGAAAAGATGCCAGAGTATAACTAGCCATTCAGCTCAACAAACTAATATTGCTGCTTTTAACAATGGCTACCGCCCAGTACTCTAGCAATTATAAGCCAAAGCCATTTCAACTGAAATATAATGTAACAGAAATGTATAATCTCAGGATGGCAAGTAGCTCCCAAAAAAACTTGAATGTGGCTCCTACCAACCTTCAAAAGTTGTTCCCATATTATAATTTTTAAGATGTCAGAAGAAAAATAAGTGCATATTTGGGAATAATCATATTAACAAGCAATGAGGAATATTTTCAAAGAGCCAAACTACCTAAGGTCACAGAAGATACCAGAAATATGTTAAACGAGGAAATTCGACTATCTGAGGTGATAAAAGCTATTAATGCACAAAAGAATAATAAAGCATCGGGACCCGACGGTCTTCCATCAGAAATTTATAAAGAATTACAAAATATCCTAGCTCAACCCCTAGTGGAGGTATTTAACGCAGTATTAGAAGGCGCAAGGACGCCTAAATCTTGGCTAGAGGCAAACATAACCCTTATTCCGAAAGATAACACAGACCATACATTAATCCAAAATTACAGACCCATATCACTTCTTAACTCGGACTACAAGATATTTACATCAATTATAGCGGAACGATTGAAACGATTTCTGAATGATTTCATACACGCAGATCAAAATGGTTTTCTCGCTAAGAGACACACTAAGCACAACATTAGAATAATATTAGATACATTGGAGTACTATGAATTACATAGCGAACAACAGATGGCATTACTTTTCTTAGACGCCCAAAAGGCATTTGACAATGTTAAATGGTCTTTTTTGTGCCAACAGCTTAGCTTTATGAATATGGGTGAAAAATTTATAAATATAATTAGGGCAATTTATGACAATCAGGAAGCAAAAATAATTATTAATGGGGAAGCATCCAGCAAGTTTCAAATTCAAAAGGGAACACGGCAAGGCTGCCCCTTATCACCATTGCTGTTTATATTGACTCTTGAAGTATTAACGAGAACTATAAGAAACGACCCAAAGATAAAAGGATTAACCATTAAAAAGGAAACCTTTAAATTGCAAGCTTTCGCGGACGATCTGGTTTTTATTATGGAGGATCCATGTCAGACGGGACCAAAGCTATTGGAAGAATTATCTAAATATGGTGAGGTTGCCGGACTGCGAATAAATAGAAATAAGACCAAGATGATTGTTAAAAATATGACCAATAAACAAAAAGGTAATCTGGCCGAAATCATGGATATAGAAATAGTCAAGAAAATAAAATATCTAGGGATTAACATTACGGCTAGATGCACTTCACTCAAAAAGGATAATTATGATAATGTAGTGAACCAAATAAAAGGTGATCTGGAAAGATGGGGAAACCTAAAACTCTCATTATTGGGAAGAATCGCTGTCATTAAGATGAATATTCTGCCTAAAATCCTGTTTCTGTTTCAGAATATCCCAATTCAACTCGACTCTAAATTTTTTCGAAATTTGGATAAATTATCACTAAATTTTATTTGGCAGGGGAAAAAACCAAGAATTAAATTGAAATATTTACAAGACACGAAGGAAAATGGGGGTTTTGGATTGCCAGACTGGGAATTATATTACCACGCCGCGGCCCTGAGCTGGATTAGAGAATGGGTAATCTTGAGAAATAGAAGACTATTAACTTTAGAGGGTCACGATTTGCAATATGGCTGGCATGCTTTCCTATGGACGGAGAAACAAGGTCTTTTCTCGCATTTTCAAAGACACCGGATCAGGCAAGCGCTACTTAATACTTGGAAAAAAATTAGATCTCACAATTACACCAAAATACCGGTCTGGCTATCCACCCTTGAAGCGATAGTTTACCCAAATCTGTTTGATTTGGGTAACATAATCTCATACAAGGATATTCTGAATGAGGAGGGGGAATTGAAACTTAGGAATGAACTAGAATTACAAGGTATAAAACTCGATTGGTGGGCCTACTTACAAATCCAATCGAGATTTAGGAAGGATAAAAATGAATGGGGGATATATACCTCTGAAACAGCATTGGACAAAATATTATTGGGACCGGACTCTAAACAAATAAGGAATTTTTATAAATTACTTTTGGGATATAAGCTGTTTGAAGAGCAAGTGAAAGACCCCATGTTGACCTGGGCTAACAATTTAGGACATAACATCGACCTAGATACTTGGCAAACAATTTGGGATAGGAATAAAAGGATAACACTGGCCTCATCGTATAAAGAAAATTTATTTAAAATGTTTTACCGATGGCATCTTCCCCCAGCCCGCTTAGCAAAAATGTACACAACAGCATCTCCCAAATGTTGGAAGTGTTCTGAAGAGATAGGCACATACTTCCACACGTGGTGGTCTTGCAGTAAAACACAAAAATTTTGGAGAATGATTTGGATTTGGCTGAAAGAAATATTGAAACAAGATCTGGAGTTTAGTCCAGAACTTTTCTTGTTGGGAATCACGAAAGAGAAATATCCTAAAGATGTGCTATACTTAACGATCCATATTATCACAGCAGCTAGAATATCATTTGCGCAAAAATGGAAAAAGAATGAGATCCCAGGACAAAAAGAGGTTATTAGGAAAATTTGGGATTGCGCTGAAATGGACAAATTAACTTTGGAATTAAAGAATAAAGATCAATCAGACTATTATAGAATTTGGAACAAATTGTATCTTTGGATGGATAAAAAGAAAGGTCTCTATTAGGTTTTACAGACTAGCTCACTGTTTTAAATATTGTGGTATTTCACCGATTTGTAATCTAAGTGTATTTAAGTGTATTTTTGATGTACATATATACATGTATATATATATATTTAAACATTGTAGACAAAAAGGTTTGTCAGCTCGCTGGTACTGTGTCCAATGTTTTTAAATAATAAATTTAATAAAAAAAATTTAAAAAAAAAAAAGAAATGTATAATCTCAGGATGGCAAGTAGCTCCCAAAAAAACTTGAATGTGGCTCCTACCAACCTTCAAAAGTTGTTCCCATATTATAATTTTTAAGATGTCAGAAGAAAAATAAGTGCATATTTGGGAATAATCATATTAACAAGCAATGAGCAAAAAATTCAAATTTAAATCATTAGTTTCAGCTTTTGAATGTTTTAAAATTTGAAGGATTGTCTACACTACTAACACTAGTGATATTTAATTTTAATAAACCTGAGTTCTAAATGTTGGAATAAAGTTTAGTTTTCAGTACCTCTTTTTTAATTTCATCCAAATGAAAATGAAATGAAAAAAAAGTTCAAGTAAAAACAAGGGGGAAAGTGTCTATAGTACTTTCTGAAGGACAGATCTTGCCACATGCTGAAGATAAAGTGTGACTTGTAATCCAAAAAATGTGTGTGCTATGCAGTGTTTCAAGGAGGAAGAAGCCTCCACATGCAAATGCAACACTGGTGTTGTATTTCAATACAGGCATGTAAGAAGAAAGTTACAATATTCAGCTAGCTACACATTTCTTCAATGAGCTGCTATTACCGTGTTTCCCTGAAAATAAGACCCAACTGGAAAATAAGCCCTAATGCGTCTTTTGGAGCAAAAATTAATATAAGATCTGGTCTTATTTTTGTTGAAACATGGTAGTAGAAAACCGACAGCATGCCAAAGCAACATACTTTTCCTCGAAGTCCTATTTACAGACAAACCTCAAGAGTTTGAAGATGAAGCTACATTCTTCATACATATTAATACCTGACTACAACGAAAGCACAGCTAAATACAAATATGAAATTGTATTTTTTCTGATATTAAAGACTGAACTGAATATTGACAAGCAAACTAATTTATTTCCGTTTACTCCTGTCAGCGCATTTCTCATTTTCTAATATCATGTTGGCTAATTGTTAATAAACAACAAATGTCCATATAGAAGGAGGTCAGTTTTAAAATCAGGTTCTAAATAAAAAAACCAATGCCTGTGATAAAAAAACAAGTTTCTTAGTAAAAATCCTAATTTTGTAAAACTAGGAAGGTTCTTTCTCTAAACTGACAAGCTGAGTAAAAATGAACAGCATGTTTTGATCAACCTAATGAAATACAAATGAATGTACAATACAATAAAACATTGCTTGAACACTGATAAAAGTTTTCCAAACCAAAATTCTGCAAGAAGATTAATGTTATGGTTCCAATAGATGAAAACCGTTAAAAAGAATGTCAAGGAAAAACTTTCTTCCTTAGAGAACATTTTATTTAAGAAACAAAATATCGGCATGTACATAGGTGTACCCAAGACTAAAAATCCCCTTCCCTTGGTTATAAAGTTACTATTGCAATTCCTACCCCAAATTGCTGTCATAAATCATATTCACCAATTGTTACAAAACGCGGGGTCTCCTCCCAGCTCTTCAGCCTGCCAAAATGTTATTATTACTGACCTTGATTCTCACGCGTATGAATTGTTCTGGCTAACTGAGAACTACGTATCTCCCACCCCTCTTCCTTCATCTAATATCTCTAAACTAAAATGTGGTAACGAAGACAAAACAAAAATGGCTTCAGTTCGGTTTGTCACAGAGTTGACAATTAAAGGCTAATTTAAGCTAGCTAAAAATAATAGATACATATAGGCACGCATCCACTACATATTTCTTTAGGGACAAAGTGATCAAAAGTGGTCACGTTCATTTGAGCAATTATCTTAGATTTTGTTCACTGGCTGATCTCAAAGTACTAAACAGAGTCAAACCTGGTTAGTACTTAGAAGGGAGATCACCAAGAAATATCACAGTAACAGGGTAGTCCAGGAAGCTGAAGAGTACCTCAGGAGGCAATGGCAAATCTAATAGTTGCCAAGAAAATTATATGAACATGCCTGTGAAATCATTAGGAATCCGATTCAACCTAGTGGGGATTTTTATTATTCACAGCTATATATGCTCAGGGCAAATCCATACTAATTCATTTTTGGCATCATGATCCCTTTTGAAATACATGAGCTCACATGGACAGTAATATCTGAATTCCCTAGAGAAGAATTACGCACAACTAATGCATTACAAATCAGGTCAATCAAGTTCTGCACAGGAAACAACAGAAGTTATGATAGCAATAACTCCAACAGATCACTGGCATTTTACTGGGATACTGTCCCAGGAAAGAAAATTGTGCAACTTCTTACCTGCAGCTCCTTTGAGACTCTCTCTAAGTGGTTAGTTATCTTTTTTATTAGATCACTATACATCTGTTCCGAATGCTGCTGGCACACACATTTATATACACAACTGCAGAAATAAATACAGGAATAATGATGAATTGACAATATTAACCCTGTAGAAATGTATTTTAAAGAGAGGTAGTCTTCGAGTTATGACCACAATTGAGCCCAAAATTTATGTTGCTAAGTGAAACATTTGTTAAGTGAATTTGCCCCATTTTACAACTTTTCTTGCCACAGTTGTTAACGTTATAACACGATTGTTAAGTGAATCTGGATTCCCCACTGACTTTGCTTGTCAGAAGGTCGCAAAAGGGGATCACATGACCTCAGGACACTGCAATGGTCATAAATATGAACCAGTTGCCAAGCATCTGAATTTTGATCATGTGACCATGGGGATGCTGCAACAGTTGTGTGAAAAATGGTCATAAATCACTTTTTTCAGTGCTGCTGTAACTTTGAAAGGTCCCTAAATGAACTGATATAAGTCGAGGATTTCCTGTACATGATTTTAAATATACATTTACTACATTCTAAACACATTAACTAACAGGTTTGTGGAAGCAGATCTGTATTTGTCACAGAGAATTGCGCAAGATCTAAAAACTCAAGGCTGTTTTACATATAATGATCCCATTTTTAAAGTCTGGCAATATTGTTTAGTTAACTCATCATGTTATAAAGATACGTTTTAACCAAACATATCATTTAATTCTGTTATTGATGCCTTTTCAAAATTTTATATTATATTTTATATTTTAATCATGTATTCATAATACAATATTCTAAACATTTCTTTTCAGGGACAAAACAGAATTAAGAAAAGAACCCCTTTTCAATATTTGATTACAAGGTCTGAATTTTGGCTTAGTTAGCACTTTTCATCCCACAGAAGTCAACAGGACTAGTTACTTATAATTAGGTTAACTTCCATTGTTTTCAATGTGGCTAAAATATTATTAATAGTGTCTGAACATTTTAACTATTACATAAAGCAGAAAATCAATTCCTTGCATTTAATATTTCTAAGAATATAACTCTAAACCATACAACTATGTATTAATATAGAGTTCTGGAAACACAACCCTAGAACTACATTATATTGTTATCTTACTTCTATCCCTTAAAAACACCAAAATAGAAATAGTTCTATTCTGAGAGTTGATTTTTATGGCATAAACACAGCACACCACTTGAATTAAGAATTGGTTGAAATGTCATTAAAATCAGAGTTAAAAATGGGATCTCTGTCTTGAAGAAAGAAGTACTAGAGATGACAATTCTTTGATTAGAATCAAAGCACATTCATGTAACTTCGTGTTAACAGAGAACCTGTATATTCTCCTTTATCGATACATTAAGTTTTTCATTTGATTAGTGAAATTCCAGGGTTGTCTTCAGTTGCAGTTTGAAAACATGCAAGTGAGTCTTGCACATTTTATTTTACAAAGAAATGCAAGCATTTTCTATTATGTGAGTATGCTTTTCTAACATAGAAACAAGTAAATTCCTAAAAAAGAAAGATGCTAACCAAGTACATTTATTTTCAGTTTAACCAAAGCCTAAAATATTTAGAAATCTAATGCCAGAATTACCACTATACTTTTAAATATTATACTAGTTTACTAAAAGTTTTCATTAGCATCTTGCAAGCAACTGAAATAATGTAAGCTTGAAATAATCTTATTGTATAATAAATGTTTTTATTATTTTTATTTCCTTACCTGTATATTTGTTCATAGGAAATGGGAATATAGTCACCAGGACACTGAGTTAAAAGCTGATCTATGGCACTGTCCAACTTTGGCCAATATGTGCTCTTATAATCTTCTATTGTTATAACATTCATTACTAGAAGAGAAAGTATACTGTAATTGATAAAAGAATGCACTTAGCATAATTAGCAACAAATACAAAACTTAAATGCAAAGCTCAAACCATAGAGACAAAAGTATTTCTACATCATCACAGAATACAGGAGTGTAGTGGCTCATGTGGTTAGGACCCTGGGTTCGAGGTTACCAAGCCTGCATTCGAGACCCAAATGCTGCTGTGTGGCGGGGTGAGCTCCTGTCATTTGCTCCAGCTCTCTCTGATAAGAGACATGAAAAGAGCCCCCAAGGCATTCCCCAGGCAATGGTGATGTCACCAACTAATCCTTTCAACCCAGAAGTGCCTTAAATGGTCCCTTTGACATAAAAGGGACGGCAATACAATAAGGCTGGCAAGGGGACCTTGGAGGTCTTCTATTCCAACCCCCTGACCAAGGCAGGAATCCTTATTCTATATCAAATGATTGTTCAGTCTTTTCTTGAAAACCTCCAGCAATGAAACACCCATAACTCTGGGAGACGAGCTGTTCCACTGATTAATTGTTCTCACTGTCGAAACTTCCCTAGTTCCAGTTAGATCTCCCTCTGACCAACTTCCACACATTTCTTCAATTTGGAGAACAAATTGATTCCCTCTTCCTCCGTGACAGCCCTTCAGGTATTGGAAGATGGCAATCATGTCACCCGAAGTCTTCTCTTCATTAGGATAAACACTCCTAATTCCCTTAGCCGTTCATCTTATGGTTTAGCCTCCAGACCTCTTACCATCTTTTATGCTCTTCTCTGTACACTTTCTAGGGCCTCAGCATCTTATTTCTGACTCAAATGGGACATTCTTCTATTTTAACTCAGATTCTGATTCTATGCCTACTGACACAGATTTACATATTTATAAACAAGCATACACAAGTGTGTCTGAAATTACTGAGTGAAAACATAGCAGAAATATACACAGATATTTCTTTCATAAACAAACTGGCATTTTAGACTGTATATTTTCAAAGAGTGTATTTACAAATATTAACGTATATCTTCTACTGCTAATCACAAAAAGTTTAGCTACATATTTCTCTAGGACCCTATAAGCCTGGGAAGACTAACTGCTGCTTAAGGTATCACTGCGAAAAGATTCTACTGATATTCAAAATCTGTTTTTAAATGTTGGGTTTATGAACCACCATCCAATTATGTACAGCCCTGATCTAGATACAACTCTTAAAGTACAAAACAGTACTACAACATTACAGTATTACAGTACAGTGAATAAGCTTTCAAAATTATGAAATGGGTATTTTTTTTTAAGTGCCTACATTAAAACAGCTGGTCACCTCTCAATGGGATTAGAAGAAGAAATTCTTCCACCACTAAACGTGGACCTCTAAGACTGAACTTCAAAACCAAATCTCTATATTCCACTACTTACTTATGAGCGCTTGTAGACTTCAGGGCAAAATCCACCACCAAATCAATTAGTTCTCTCTACCCTTTGCCAAGCAAAGGAGGAGGAGACAGCCAAAAGTGAAATGATGCCCATGGTTGTTGCGTGAAACAGGAGAAATTGAATTAGCAAGAAGAGATGGCTTGGCTCGCCAAGTTCTCCTACCAGCTAAATCAGGGGTCTTCAAACTTGGCCCTTTTATGACTTGTGGACTTCAACTCCCAGAATTCCTCAGCCAGCTTTGCTGGCTGAGGAATTCTGGGAGTTGAAGTCTACAAGTCATAAAAGGGCCAAGTTTGAAGACCCCTGAGCTAAATGTTAGCCTGGGGGAAAGGGTGCTTGCTGATCAGCTGGAAAAAAAAGCGAACAAGAGCCAAACTCTCTTTCTAGTTCAATTTCTCCTCCTTCACGGGCCACAAACTCCACTTCTTTTGATCTGGAGGCAAGAAGAATGGACCAAGGATGCGGGGGCCTCACTCACAGAACTTCGAGGCCGAAGGGTTGATGTTGAGGTTGATGCTGGCAGCGGCAGCAGCCCCTCCTTTTCCCGGCGCGGCTTCGCAGCCTTTCCCTGGCCCGTTGGCGGCTTCGGACATCATGTGGATCTCAAGCTCCTCTGCTCCCCTGTGCCCACACGAGCTACGGGACTCTCCCGGACAAGGCGAAGGAGACAGTCCGTAGCCTCCGCCTGGCCCGCCCGCCGCAGGATCCCAGTTGTTGTGGTTCTGGTCATCCATGAAGGCCTCGTAGCTGCTGCTGCTGCTACTGATGCTGCCGCCGCCGCCGCCGCCCCCCTCCTCCTCCATGCTCTCTTCCTCCATCCCGACAGGCCTGGAGGGGCCCGCTTGGTCCGGGCAAGGGAGGAGGGGGCGGGAGGGAGCGAAGAGAATGTCACAATCGGCTTCTTCCCATCGCCAAGCAAGAAGCGTCACGTCTCCGGGCTACAAGGAACCCCCGGACCGATTCCCTCCGTCAACTTCTACCGGAAGCGGATCCGATTCTGGGCCGTAAAGCGACCCGGGTATAGAACACGGCTTTCTTTCTCTCTCTCTCTTTTTTTTAAAAAAGCAATTTACGACGGCGACTAATACCGTCTTTTTTTCCGCCGCAAAGGATTCTGGGGATCGTAGTTGTCTAGCCTCCTCTCGTCGGGCGCTATCGCTGTAATGCAACTCACACACAAAGAGAGGGACACAGACGGGGGGCGCACACACCCCTCCCTCTGTGCCCCACACTATACAGCGATAAGTGGTTGCAGGTCCAAAACGGATTAATTTATAGTAGGAGAGGGCCTATATTCCTTAGAGAGGGGGAAAAAACCCTAACTCACCAGTCTTTGTTTAGTGCAGGGGTAGGCAACCTCGGCTCTTTTATGACTCATGGACTTCAACTCCCAGAATTCCTGAGCCAGCTTGGCTGGCTCAGGAATTCTGGGAGTTGAAGTCCATGAGTCATAAAAGAGCCAAGGTTGCCTACCCCTGGTTTAGGGGAAAGAATTCGGTAAACGCAAATCGGGTTGCAAGAGTCACTGGAATCTTGTGCCTTCCGTGGATTATTCCCCTTTCTCATCACAAAAGGCCTACTTTGGCACTTAACTGTACCCAAAGATGGGGAAAACGGCCCTGCGCATCTCCCCAACCTTAAAATGTCATCATGAACTGGTTCCATGTGACTACCAGGGGAAAGGATAAAACATACTTGTTTCAGAAGTTTGCAGATTTCTTTGTGGCAACAAATGCACAAGAACGCACTGGCACTATTCTCTTACACAGGTACTAGAAGAAGGTAATAAAGTGTAGAAATCCCCAACCGCAGCTCACAATTTCAAAGGCAATGTTTATTCATGACAGCTCAACTTTTCATAAGAATTTCAAGATGACAAGGGTTTCAGGAATGTAATTTCCTGCGCCTATTCCCTCAGCCATTATAACACTGATTTCTGTAGGCCAGACACATTAATATTTTGAATACAAGGAGGGGCAAAGTGTGATTCATTCATTTATCTAATCAGGTGCTTTTCCAAAATAGATCTGAAGACACAGACATGTAGGAGCATTGACATCATATTCTCTTATCTATTTATTTCCTAGGAGAATATCACAGAAGTTCACAACAAATTTACTCATATATTTGTCCCATAGCTAGTCTATACTGATGTCCTGTAAGCTGGTGTTTGAGTAGGGGAACAAAGAAATTACTGATTGGTTGAATGACTGATTTTAGCACTGTTTTCATATCAGTGCTCCTTCAGTACACCAGGTGTTCTCTGGTTTGTAGTGTCATGGTGAGCATGTTAGGATGTATATACAACTCTATGGCCTCCTCTTAAAAAAAATTGCTGCCCTCAAATCAGACAATCAAGCATGAGCTGCTATGACTCCGATTTAAAAGCTTAGTCCTCTGTTTCTTTATACACAAAGAATTACATTGTGACATTTTCTCTTCAAGTACAGGAAGAACCAAAGTCTCTCTAAAAATTAAAATAATCTTCCTCACTATTACACTATAAGGAGAATTACAGAAATGTGATTCTCTATCTAATTGAGTGCTTCACCTAATTCCTAATTAAATTGAGGGGAAGCGTGAAGCTGGATTGTATACTACAAATAAACAAAAAAATCTTTCTTCCATGCCAGCCCAAAGCAGCTGATCAAAAGAAATGTTAAACGAAGGTTCATAACAAGATTGAAAAAGATTAGTAGCAGAAAAGTATAATTTCAATTAAACACTGGGGGGATGGAAAGGGAGTAAAAATACAGGTTCCAAATGCATATTTCTAGCATTACAACAGGCATGACACTTGCATACATGCATGTTTTTTTTCTAGTGAAAATAAAGGCAAATGAAGAAAGTACAATTCAAAAAATGGGCAAGTTAATTTGGGAAAAGGCAATATTGTTTTTCTTTCCAGCTTACAGTCTGGAATATGCATGACCTCTACTAGCCCTCGTGAAGTCTCATGATCTCTGGATGTGGCCTTTAAGGTCCTAAGTGTTCAAAGTATGACAGAAAAACTACTGCAGAGTTTATTAAATAAGTAAGGCAGTTATTAACTCTGATATGTCTGAAAACAGAACTTTCAAGATCTCTCATTTTTTTTATACAAGGGGACTTTTTCAAGCACATGAAGATCGTCCCTGACTTCTTCTCCATTCGCCAGAGATCCTGAATGTCTTTGTTGCCTCTAGAAGACTTCCATCCCCCTTGAACAGTTTCCATCCCCATCCATCATTTCCAATATTAAATACAGTCTGGGAGGGATTTTATGCCTCTGGGAGATAACAGTCCATTGAGAGGCAGGATAGACATAGAAAGAATCATGAGCACTTATCAGTAATGTCCCTGGAACTTGAAAGCCAGTAAATGTTAGGAAATGAAAGATTGAGTTTCCACCTTCCACTAAGACTTGATATAGATTATTAATGTGTCAATACTGTTGAAAGCGAATGGTATCAGCAGAGTGTTCTGCACTACTTAATTAAACAAGGTTGCACAACTGTAATAAAAGAGTCAGGAGGTAAAGCAAAAATTCAAATATTTGAATCAATTATTCAAATCAGTTCAGACATTTAAATGTATTGAAGCTAAATGAATATTTTAATCAATACAATTTGTTGAATTCCACAAGGTTTAATTCACCAAGGACCCGCTATGCATTAAACCAAATGATTTATTTAGTCTCAGGAATCAGACTCTATACCTTCAGGGACAAGAAAAAGATGTGCTATTTATGAATGGAACCTGGAGTGCACCAATGCTTCCAGATCAAACCAGTCAGGCAGATGCTGTGGGAGACAGGTACTACCTTAAATAAAAGGCCCTATGCCATGTAAGATTTCACAGTAGCTACCAGGACCTTGAATTGTACCTGAAAGCAAAGTGGCAACCAGATAACTTGCAAAGCAGAGGTATTACATGGGCATATCAAAACATGCCTATCACTGCCTGTGTCATTGCATTCTGGACCAGCTGAAGGTTCTGGGTGATCTTCAAGAGCAGCCCCAATGTAGAGTACATGTCAATAGTCAAACCATAAGGTGAAAGGATATGGTTCACTGTCGGAAGGGTTCCCTGATCTAGGAAAAGACAAAAATGGCACCCAGGCAAAAGCCTTCCTAGCCACAACTTCTGCTTACTAATTGAGTACAAGCTATGAGTCCAGGAAGAACCCCACATTTTGCACTGTTCTTCAGTGGAGAAGTGCAACTCTATCCAAGATCAAAGTTGGAATATTTTCATATTTGGGCACTTCAAACACCCATACCCACTTGGTAGAATTGAATGAGAAATTGTTCTTCACCATGCAAAACCACACAGCCTCCAGGTACTAGGACAGAACCTCAACAGCCTCATTTGGCTGGCCTGGAGTTGAAAGATATAATTGGGTATCATTAGCATACTGATAATACTGGACCCCAAATCAGCAAATAACCTCACCTAGTAATTTTATGTTGATACTGGAAAAAAAGGATAGAGAGAATAGAAGCCTGCAGCATCCCCCATATCAGGAACATATGGAATAATCTGTCCCCACCAACCAAAACTAACTGGGAAAGGCTCTGGAGAAAGAGAATGATGTCCCCAATCCATAGCCCACAAAGCTGGCTCAGAAGGATATCACAGTATTAAAATCCATTAAGAGATCAAGGAGCATAAAGATGGGTGCACCATCACCATCTTGGTTTCACCACAGGTCATTAACAAGCACAACCAAAGCTGTTCCAATACTAAATCTTGGCCTGAAACGTGACTGAAATGGGTCTACATAATCTTTCTTTCAGGGTTCTTGCTAACTGACCACTGACCACCTTCTCAACAATTTCCCCATAAAGATTGGGTATCATTGGTTCCAAAGATGGCCTACTTGAGGCCTACCACCACCTCTTTCAAAGCTGAAGGCACAATCCTCTCCATCAAAGAGGTCACCTCCCTACCTGATTTCACAACCCAGGACAGAGCTGAAACCATTAAGCAGGTGGCTGAGCTGACGACATAGAAAGTCCTGTCCACTTCCTCAGGAGTCACTAGCTCAGATGATACAGAACACACCACCAGACCATACCTCGTGCATTTCAGACTGCTCTGCTCAATCATTGTTCAAGAGTGACTTTATCCACCAGACAGATGTTGGGGGAGCTCCCAACTTAATAAGAAATAGGCCTAAACCAAGTTTCTGGATGGGTATCAGCAGATGTGATATGGGCAGAGAAATATTGATATCTCACTCCTCTTATTGCCAAGAGGTAATCCCTAATATTGACTCATGTCCAGTCAGCATTGTTCAGAGCTGTCCTCCAATATTCTCTTGGCCTGTTTTTTTGTAGTTCTACTTTAAATACTTTATCTTGTCAGACAAAATTTGCTCCATATCTGTCATTCCCTCAGTTATATCTTATATTCTGTGAACATAACCTATCCATAGAATCAGATATCATTACTTCACTATTGGTAGCAATAGCAATAGCACGTAGACTTATATACCGCTTCACAGTGGTTTACAGACCTCTCTAAGCAGTTTGCAGAATCAGCATATTGCCCGCAACAATCAGGGTCCTCATTTTACTGACCTTGGAAGGATGAAAGCCTGAGTCAACCTTGAACGGAGTGAGATTTGAACTGCCAAACTGCTGACAGTCAGCAGTCAGC
This sequence comes from Vipera berus, assembly GCF_964194415.1. Classification (NCBI taxonomy): domain Eukaryota; kingdom Metazoa; phylum Chordata; class Lepidosauria; order Squamata; family Viperidae; genus Vipera; species Vipera berus. Next base: position 58,597,757 of record NC_138207.1, read on the forward strand.
AGAATTCACCGGCAATACTGCATTCTAACCACTACGCCACCAGGGCTCACTGATATTGCAACTGCTAATTTCTGGCTCCATTCATAAAAGTGTCTCTTAATATTTCTAGTGTTATGATGTTTTGCCTCATTTTCTTAGTCAGAGTTAATCAACACTAAAAGCTGGCTTCTATTTTCTCCCTTCCTTATAGAATCCTTAGTCCTCTCCAGTGTCCAGTTTCTAAAATCGTAAAGTCACTTACCTTTGTTATAAGCCAAGATATCCAAAATAATTGTGGTTCTCATGAGAAGGCTTTTTTTTGTTGCTATAATTAGTTCAGAAAAGTTATAGAATCAGTCAACATTTCAAATTTAATTGTTGCAATTTTGTAAATTTAATCCAATGTAACTTCCTTGGATCTTATTAATAACTAAATCTTACTTAGTTTTTTTCTGTTTATTTCAAATTCTTTAAGCTCTCAAGCTTGTGATTTTTTTTTAATTCAGAGTAAAGGTAAACTCACCCAGTAATTTTTCAAACAAGTCTCTAATAGCGTTAAGATAGTAAATAGTATCAGAGCTAATTGTAAGGGCCTATCTAGGCTTTATAACCTCGCTCACATTCCAAAAAGGCTTATATAGGGTAGAAGCAGATAATTCTGCTTCCTGTTCTCTGTGGACTATAGTATCCTTAATATTTTGCCTACCTTATATACAGACTGTAAATGTGATTTTGATAAAAGTAAATGGGAATGAAGAAGAGGTGCCTAAGCTCTCAAAATACTTGTAGAAAATGCAGGTGGATTATGAATTTGTTAAATTCAGTGATTGCTCAGGAATTGTTCCTGAACACATAGCACAACTGAAAACTTGGTTGTAGAGCAATATGAGTTATCTTGATTTGAAGTTAAGGGGATTAAAAGAGTGTAAATAATTCAAGTCCCCAAGGTTGAATTAGAGATGAGTTTTTCTCTATACATTTATACATGTGTCCACTCGGGGGAGTCCTTTCAATCTGATATTCCTTTTCATGTGCATTTCCGTCCCTGCTTCTTCTCCTGATCAAAATGTCAGCTCTTTATTTGGCAGAAAGAGGGAGATAAGAAATAGTTGGAAAAAGAAACTTAACAAGTAAGAATGATAGAAGCAGCCAAAGGCAAGGAGTATTGCTCCTGCCTCAAGAATTGCTATCAGCAGAAATATGTCTCCAGAAAATAAGGAGGGGAAGAAATGGCATTAAGGTGCGGCAGTCATTTAATAACCTAATTTAAACTGACTGGTTTCATTTCCTCTTGCCAGTAAAAGCACACATATGCAATACATTTTAATGCATTATTAATCCAGTTTTACTAATTACTATGCTATTATAATGCATCCAGTGAAACCTATCAATTTAAATGTTTTTCAAGGGTAAACCCTTTTAATTGAATATTTGCTACTGCACTTCTGCTCTTATTTACAGATTGCTTATCCTTCTGTCATGATGATTATATGTATTTCACAACATGCTGAATTTAGAAATCCTCCTCGTAATAGCTTAACCATAAAATGGAAAACTGATGGAAAGAACCAGGCTTGATAAGGAGTAATGAGGTTTGTTGTTATGGTGTAGTTCAGTGTATTTGGAATCAGCCGAATTCCCAATGTTTTAGTGACTCTTAAATTATTACCACATGTAAGGTGAGAAAATATGTTTTGACAGATTTGGAGGAATTTTGCTTATTTTACTATAAGGATCAAGAACTTGGATAGTTCCAGACACCTTGAAAGCATGGCTCATCATCCTAATGAGAATTTAATTGATCAATTGCCATCTTACAAAAAACAAGGTGATAGTCAGAGTTACTTTAATTGATATGAAAACCTTGTCACAAGGTTGGTTTAACAGATCAGAAAAAAATGCATGTAGAATCTTGCAAATTTGAATCTAAAATCATTTTACTTTCAAAAAAGAACATGTTACAACTACCTAGATGGCACTGATTTGTACTTTGTGACATTTTAGCTCTTTCATTCATAATTACACTTTCATTTCCCTACACATACTCATCAGCTTCACTCCACCAGATCAGTTCATCTTCATTCAATCTGTTAGATCCTTTGCCTTTTCTTTAATTTCACAGACACCCAACATACTCATTTTTCTTTAATTGCTTAACTTCTGAAATTTACCATTTACCATTTTTATATTTTAAGTCACAATCTTCCACATGCTGTGATCTTTAACATGTGTCTATTAATAATGATTTCAACCACCCATCGTGGCTTTGGTCAACCAAGGCTTTCATATAATACTTTTTAGGAACATTTTGTAGCAGCTTTAGTCATATTTTTCTGACATGCAGTGTTCACAGCTAACAGTGAGAACATCCTGGCACATATTGGCCAGGATGCCAGGAGCATAACAAAAGTCTACTTTTACTACAAACTTGCTCAAGTCATTCTATACAAGCTATAATTTCTAATAAAAAAGCTATTTTGCAAGCTAATGTAACTGTTGCCTGCCTCCCACTAACTAGACTCTAGAGACAGTACATTCATTGTTACTATATTTATGTAAACAAATGTTTTAGTTATGTGCAGCAATAAACAAATAAAATTCTGTGGGGGGTTTTTCCCATACCCTTTCACGTTATTATTTTATTACTATATTTCTCTGAATTTCTATCCAGCATAAAAATGGTTATATTATTCTGTTTGTATTGACACTTCATTTAAACCAGCATCTATAAAAACCAGCCTGCTGTGAGTTTCTCATTTAGATTTCCACTCTACAAGGCAAGCTATCTGCCTGTCAGAAACTTGGCTCAGCCACACTCCTGCCTGAACAAAATGACTTGGCTCACTTTCCTTGCATAACACACACCACCTGTGTTCTGGAGGAACGAATTGGCACCCATTTGTTTTCATTGAAGCTTGCCTACCTCGACCTGTCATTTCAGCCCTTGCATCACAAATCCAGAAGGGCTCAGCTACTTTGCTGATTTGTGCATTTATGGTAAAGAGTCTAATTTGAGTGCTCCGAATAGTTCTTTCTGGGAGCAGAATGTACAACAGAAAAGTTCTTTATTAACACAGAAAATAAGATTGCAGTCGATATTCCCTATTTGGGGAGAGGGGAATCCAAATGAATGATTGTGACACACACACACACACACACACACACACACAAAAATTCTCCTAAAAAAAGCCCTTAAATTATAAAACTATTAATTACACTTTTCTTTTCCTGCCAATTTACCCGTCGTGCTCCCTGTGTTTGCAGTTGCTTTTTGCTGTTGGCCATTGTCTCTTCTTTTCTATAGTATTATAAGTGATGATTGGCGACATTCGCTTTCACTTGATGATTGTAAATGCCAAGTTTCTCTGTAAGGAAAACAGCTGGTAGATCTGGCATGCATTACTAAAATCTGATAGGGTAAGGATCCTAATATTGCTCGCCCATATATCTGCTTTCCCAAGTTTTGATTCTTTTTCAGCCTCAATGCCAAAACTAGGAACCTGGAGTGGCACTCAAAATAATTTCCTGCCAACAGAGCATCTGTTCCTGACTTGGCATGAGTGCCTATTTGTTAAGGTGGATCAGAGGGGAAAACTGAGAATCCTGCTGGTGTATCGCAGGGCTGATGTTGCAGTCACTTTGCCAGCAAGGGTTGGGAGGCTTCAATCTTCTTGTTTCAGGAGTTGTATTTAGGAGAGCTGAGGAGTTCATGGCCTCCATATCAGCCATGAGTTAATCCTTGCTCTGGCTTCAAATATCTAAGCAACCATATATTAGACTTTGTGTTTGCCTCAGAACAATTGTTTAGTGATCTGGATATTGAGACTAAAATCTAGCACTTTGTCACGGTCTGTTCATTTCTGGTTTAAGTGAAATTATCTGCCCCTTGTTCCCTGAGGAGTAAGCAGACTAAGTAGAAAGGCCTACCCCAGATGCTTTATAGATTGAGAAGGATTTTAGCAACTGCTTGTGGAATTTCCCAGTTGCCACAGTCACCTCAGATTTGGAAGGAGCTGAACTAGAAGATGCTGCCATTGATGATACAAACACCAGAAAGATTTGGAAGGCGTTGCTCTAGGGCAGGGGTGTCAAACTCGCAACATCACGTGACATGTTAAGATATATCATGACTTTCCCCCCATTGCCGGCAATGGGGTGGGGGCGGTTTCGGCAGCCAGCGGTTTGACACCCCTGCTTTAGGGCAGGGGTAGGCAACCTTGGCTCTTTTATGACGTGGACTTCAACTCCCATAATTCCTGAGCCAGCATGGCTGGCTCAGGAATTATGGGAGTTGAAGTCCACGAGTCATAAAAGAGCCAAGGTTGCCTACCCCTGCTCTAGGGGAACATGCTAAGGAGCTGGTGGCATAAAGTGATGAGAGATCAGATCCAAAATCCACCCCAGTGGTATGTCACCAAGTTTGCTAAGTAGGATAAAGACATCCTTCACAGCCTCTCGCCATCAAGGGAATCCCCATCTTTGATTACCTGCACAGGTCACCAGCTCTATTTAAAAACCATCACTACTCATCAGGGGGTTTTTTGGAAACAGCAACATTCTATGCATTTGCTTCCTCTAAATCTTGTTAACGGACACTCTGCTTCTTTGTGACCCAGATTGGCTGGCAATCATGCTGCAATACACTGTCCCTCAGACTCTGACTAAGACTATTCCTCTGTTTGCTCCTTTAGACTCTGACTACCAGAAAGCTCTCCCAGACAAGCTCTTAAGGACTTGGGAACTGCTTGGGAATTATATATCCATGTACTTCATGCCTTGTCTGCCAATACCTATATTTGCCTCTCTATAGTAAATCTCATTTACCCACCATGCATGCACATGCTTGACCTCAGACAGAACACCAACAATCTGGTAGGTGGTTCTACAGATTGCCTGATTAGCTACAGGACACAGGACACACTCTTGAATCAATCACTCACAAGTCTGTTTGCCAAGTCCAGTTGGTTCCTTAGTTTACCGAGCAGTGCAGGAAATGAAGTGACAGAAACAACACCTGGAGCACCAGTGGAAGATGACTAGAAGTGAATCAGATTAAGCATAGGCATGAGCTAAAGTTCAAGCCTATACTGTGTCAGTACATGAAGTATTCTTCTCTTCACAAGTTGTTGGCCAGAAGTCTTTTTGAGGGGAATGGGGGGCAGAGGGTAAATCCTTTTGCAATTGCTTTTAAATCTCTTCCCTTGCACAATCGCTCAGATTCAGCAAAGTTTGATTTTCAGAATGTATTAATCCTGGGGTAATGTCTTGCCATGTTTCCTGGGATTCCTTTGGGCATGTGGATTCCAATGAAGTAAATACTTGCTTTTTAGTATGTGTCCTCTGCTCCTCTGGGATTCTGCAGAGATCAGGAATTAATGTGATTACCTGGATCTAGGAGGTGAGCAATACTTTATTTCAGGAGGGGACGTTTCCTTAAACTTTGAAGACGTTAAGAGGCATTCCCTGGATCTTATATATTACACAATACTTTCCCTGTTAATTTTTAGGAAGGCCATTGCGTTGTATTTGTATTTGTAAATAGGAAGTGTTTGATTACACATTATCTACAGTCATAATGATAACGGAGGAAAATGAAGGATTATTACATGAGTGACACCCATCTAATTAACAGCATAGCAAGAGCAAGAGCACGTAGATTTATATACCACTTCACAGTGCTTTACAGCCCTCTCTAAGTGGTTTATAGAGTCAGCCTATAATCTGGGTCCTCATTTTACCGACCTTGGAAGGATGGAAGGCTGAGTCGACCTTGAGCTGAGTGAGACTTCTGGTAGTCAGCAATCAGCAGTCAGCAGAATTAGCCTGCAATACTGCATTCTAACCACTGCGCCACCACGGGTCATCATGCCCTAAATAGGATGTCACAATGCAACATGTTCAGTCAGATCTAGCATTGTGATAACATCAGTGAGAACAAGCGGAGGTGACAAATTGGTGAAAACATGCAATAAAAATACAAAAGATTTGGCGCTGCTCAAAATAGTGTGTGCTTTTGACAAAGAATAATTGGACATTTTGGCTCAGCCCTGACATTAATTATGAACAACTGGAAAAATAACAGCACCCTTTTCTTCTAGATTTTTATATCTGCCATCATCTAGTAATGTTTTTTGTTTTGTTTTGTACTAGAAAACTGATGGACCAAACAATACAAAAATATCCCATTTCTTTAACATGTTCAAAAATATGACTTGCTCCATTACTAATTTTATATTTGTGTGATGAGACAATCATAACCTTTCAAAAGCTCAAAATGTTCTTGCATGAAGAGAAGGCAAAATGCTCTTTGCAATCTATAAGCTCCTTGTTTCTTCATCACAGGACATGACAACACAAAACTGTTCCAATTAAAAGTCTTGAAGCTGAAGGAATCATCTCTAACCAACTGAAAATAAAATGTATTTGTCACAACAATCTGCCAACTATCTTTTTTTTCAAATGAAAACTATATTCCTTCTGAATTGCATAACAGTCATGTTCAAAGGAAAAATAAACCATTGTAACTTAATTTTGTTTCAGTTATTTAAAATATACTGTATTATAGGAACACAACACCAGAGTTCATTTGTAAGCAGCCAACCGAAATGTGATACATTTTTGGTGTAGAATATTGTGCAAACCTAGCTGTGGTTAGTTACTGCATCATGGATTATATCACGATGTGCTTTGTGAACCCAGTGTTTCACTCAGTAAACAAGAAATGGGATAGCCAAATCCATTGGACTGTATTAAACTTCTGAATCCTGTTTTGTGTTGCCTAACTGTAGCTGAAAATAAGATGGGAAACATATGCAATTGTAAAATACACTAGGGTTATTGTTGAAATACCTGGTTCAGAGGATAATTCTACCAGAGCAGATCACCTCCTCAGGGCTTGATGAAAGGCTAAGGGAAAGGTGAGCTGTGGTGGCTCAGTGGTTAGAATGCAGTACTGCAGGCTAGTTCGATTCTCACCAGCTCAAGGTTGATGCAGCCTTTCATCCTTCCAAGGTCGGCAAAATGAGGACCCAAATTGTTGGGGGCAATATGGTGATTCTGTAAACCACTTAGAGAGGGCTGTAAAGCAATGCTATTGCTATTGCAGGCCGATTTGATTCCTGTATTCTCCTTTTTTGTCCTCTGCATGATCCTTATAGGCTTGAACTCTCTTTTTCCCATACTTACATCTTATGACCACATCGCTCTATGGAGAATGCTATTTCTTCTGTTCTCCATCTGAGCTTGAAGCACTTAAAGAAAGAAATACTCATGTGCATTTGTTATTTGTCGACTTCAGTTCCCCAGCATCTAGTAGACAAACTGGGCCTTTTAGGCTTAAACACTCCTTTGTGATTCTTAATTTTCTTACTAGCAGGCCTCAATATGTGTGAGCTGGAACAAATATTTCTAACACCATTTTCTTGAGCACAGGTTCTCCTCAGGGCTGTGTCCTAAGTCCTTTGCTGTTCACCCTGTTGACCCATGACTGTTGTGCTAGGTTTGCCACCAAGCCTATTGTGAAGTTCGCAGATGATACAACAGTAGTGGGCCTTATTCATGATGACAATGAGGATGCTTACCACAAGGAGGTTGAGGGTTTAGTGAACTGGTGTAAGGAAAACAGCCTAGTTTTAAATACTGGAAAAAACAAAGAGATCATTGACAATTTAAGAAAAGGTAGGCACAGCCACACTTCTCTGTGAATTAATGATTCACCTGTGGAGATGGTTACCAGCATTAAATTCCTGGGTGTGCAGTTAACAAGTAGGGTGGCTTGGTCACTCAACAGCGAAACACTGGTGAAGCAGACACAGCAGTGTCTGTATTTTTGGGTTACATGAGAAAAGCACATCTTCCTTCCCTTATCCTTACCACTTTCTACAGAGGGACGATCGAGAGCATCCTGTCATACAGCATCACAGTCTGGTTTGGAAGCATCACTGCTTCAGACAGGAAGGCGGTGCAGGGAGTGGTGAGGATGGCTGAAAATATCATTGGCAGTTCCCTCACTTCCATCCAGGACATAGCACAGAAGCATTGTCTAGGACACTACACATCCTCTTCATGACTTGTTTTCCTTGTTACCTTTTGGGAGGAGCCTCCATGGTATCTGAAGCAGAACATCCAGATTCAGTCCAGTTTTGCTCCATACAATATTAACCTTGTGAACTCTTAAGTTTCCTCCTTTTGTTATGTATTCAAGACAGACAGTGATTAATATTTATGTGTTACTTGTATGTAAGGGTGTAGTGTATACTGTGTTTAAATGTGTATTATATATGTGTACACTGTGAGAGCAAACAACTAAATTTCATTTTTAATGTGTGCCATTGTGCCCACAGTAAAAAGGACAATAAAGGTTATCTAATCTAATCTAATCTCTAATCTAATCTTCATCAAGGTGCTCATGTGAATATAAAGGTCAGATAAGAGAACAGCAAGCAACCTTCATTTACCAGTCCCATTTGAGTGCCAGCAACAGCTCCATCCTAAAGATGGCCTAGTTGATGTGAATCATACATTTTGCTTTCCATTCTGAGGGTCTGAATGCTATGGTACCCATTTTCCCAAGTGCATTTCCCCCATACTGTTAAATGTTCTCATTAACTTCTCAATAGTGCCAATTCAAGCCTAGGATAGGAGAATCCTCCCCCAGATGTACAGGTTCAGAAATTCAGCCAGGTTTCCTTTCTCAACTCAAACAAATTTTAAGCACTTACTCATTTTTAATAACAGCTTTTACACATAGGGAAATACTGTCAGTTTTCCTCAGGAAAACACCATCAATAAAATTGCTAATAATACAAGAGGTTAATAGATACATTATTACAACTTGCAACAGCTCATCTAGTGACCATTCAAAGTTACAATGGCACTGAAAAAAGTGGCCATTTTTCACACTTACGACCATTGCGGTATCCCCACGGTCACATGATCAAAATTCAGACATTTGGCAATTGACTCATATTTATGACTGTCATAGCACCCTGGGATCATGTGTTCACCTTTTGTGACTTTCTGACAAGCAAAGTCAATGGGAAAGCCAGATTCTTTTCATAACCGTATTACTAACTTAATGACTGAAATGATTCATTTAACAACTATGGCAAGAAAGGTCAGAAAATGGGGCAAAACTCACTTACCAAATGTCTTGCTTAACAATAGAAATTTTGGGCTCAAGTGTGGTCGTAAATTGAGAACTACCTGTGTAAGTATTAATATAAATTCCTTCCCATTTCAAAAATACATTATTCCAAGAATATTGTAAACATGATATATACTCAAATGGGTGACAGCACATTTTGGAAAGCTAAGCAAGAGCAAGTAAATATTTGGTTAGAAACCTCCTAGGAAATCATGGTTTGTAATATGGACTAGAAAGTCAGAAAATATTCCAGAGGTTGGCAGTGGCAAATCAAAAGCTAAAAAAAATATGAAATGGACATGTCAATAAATCAACAGGTCCTGATCTCCATTCAAATGAGTTCATATTTTTATTTTTGTGATCAGGATCAGGATTCATCAAGCAAATTGTTTGGAGCCAAAATCAGGGATCTATCCTGATATCTGCATCTTTTTGAAAAAATGAACTATTAAAACCTATTATATAATTATTTATTAGAGCCTTATATCCTATGTGGAGTTAGATTTTAGGTATAAATTTAGGGAACAATAAAAATGTTCATATGGTTCATATGATCCAATGTACTGTGTAAATTAACAACATTTATAAAAGTTAAATCCAGGATAAGAACAGGACTTTATTATTGATTTATGAAGTATAAATGGAGGATTGACATCATGGTCCCTAACTAACTAAAGTTAGTCATTTATGATATTGAAGCCAATAGAAATATTAACTAACATAATTTTCACCCATTATTTTCTTTTGAATTAATCAGGAGCAAAGTTAGCTGGATTGTTGGCTGAATAATGCAGATAATTATTTCAGCATTAACAGTAGCTGGCTTTATAACTAAGTCTCATGCAGAAGATTACTGTGTTACGATCTTCTTCCTTCCATTTAATTAGCCTGATACCGAGACAAATGATCTGTGATAATTACATAAATGAGATAGTTCCATTCCACCTTTTTTGATAGGCAGCTGTAATGCAGTATATGTTGTGTGCAGTCTTCCTAGAGCAGCTCATTAAAATGTTATATATATGTACTGCATTATAAAAAGTGTAACTTGGGGAATACAAATTGTGGCCCCCTTACTCCTCAAGAGGGGCTCATTAACTGGATTTACTGTATGCACTCTGTCATCTGTTTGGATTTGCAATATGTGCTATTATATAAAACTACTTTAACCATTTTGGGATGTGATTTGTAAATGCCCAAAGCGTTTGAACTGTGTTCCTTTAGTCTCAATATCATTTTTGAATAAATGTGCCTTCAACTCCTAATCTGATATTCTGAACACCAAAATGGCAGTATTTAATTAAATCCACTTAAACTAGAGAATAGTTGTTTGAGATGTCCAGGGTTATCTGGGCTATTTTGTCAGCCTTAATATTTTGATCCATGAGCAAAGAAGGATTTTAATGCAATGATCAGTAGAAAGAAAAGGCAAAATTTTATGTGAGTTGGTTTTAAGATGGACAGTTATACAAATATTTTCAACAACTTTTATGATATAAAATATAGATACAGCATATGATAAGAAGTTTGATTCCCATAGAAAAATGGAATTTTTATCAGAGCTGTAATCTGGAACCAGAGGGTTAAGAGTGAAGGAAATAAATAAGGGTTATTCTTTTATAAATTGTATAAAATGTAACACCAATGAATTGTATAAAATGTAACACCAAGGTATGAGGCTAACTGTTTCCTGCCCAGGCAAAGTGACTCACAAATGGTAATCAGCAATGACTTGCTAAAAGCTTCCGAGAGACAGGAACATCGGCCCAAAGTGGAAATTACAAGTAAACGAGATAAGTTCTAACGGATGGACGGAAATTGTCAGGAAATGGTCAGAATGACCCCTTTAGAAATAGGAAACAACTTCAAAGAATGACTTAAGCTTCTTAGGGGTGGCGTGTATCGTAAAAGAGTATAAAGTGCCTAGTTTGAAACTTGCTCAGGGCGCTCTTTGAACTTAATCCAATTTGGGAAGGGTCTAAGACAGGGGTCGGCAACCTGAAAAAGGAAAAGTGCCACTGGGAACCGGTTCCATCACACATAAAAAAAAGTGGGAGCCGCGTGCGTGCGTCCATGCACGTGCATGCGCAAAAAACATTTTGCGCATGCGTAAAACGGTTTTTTCTTGCGCATGCGCAGACGCGCGCGGTTGCCATTTTTTTATGTGTGATGGAACCGGTTCCCGGTTGCGCGACGGTGACGGCCTGTTTGCAGAGCTACCGCCTTTGGCAGCCTGCAAACGTGCCGCGACAGCTTTCCCAAAGAGCGGCGCCGCTGCCCGTTCGCGCGGAGGTGCGCGCGCACCTCTCCAAAGGTTTGGGGAGGTGCGCGCGCACCTACGCTCGTTCGGAGAAGTGCGCGCGCACCTCTCGGAATGGGCAGCGGCGCCGCTTGTTGGGAAAGCTGCCGCGGCCCGTCTGCAGAGCTGCCGCTTTCGGCAGCCTGCAAACGTGCCGCGGCAGCTTTCTCAAAGAGCGGCGCCGCTGCCCGTTCGCGCGGAGGTGCGTGCGCACCTCTCCAAAGGTTTGGGGAGGTGCGCGCGCACCTACGCTCGTTCGGAGAGGTGTGCGCGCAGCTCTTGGAATGGGCAGCGGCGCCGCTTGTTGGGAAAGCTGCCGCGGCCCGTTTGCAGAGCTGCCGCTTTCGGCAGCCTGCAAACGTGCCGCGGAAGCTTTCCCAAAGAGCGGCGCCGCTGCCCGTTCGCGCGGAGGTGCGCACGCACCTCTCCAAAGGTTTGGAGAGGTGCGCGCGCACCACTGCCCGTTTGAAGAGGTGTGCGCACACCGGGCGGCTGGGAGCCTATTTGTTCCAGCTCACACATATTGAGGCCTGCTAGTAAGAAAATTAAGAATCACAAAGGAGTGTTTAAGCCTAAAAGGCCCAGTTTGTCTACTAGATGCTGGGGAACTGAAGTCGACAAACAACAAATGCACAAATGCCGCGGGTTGCCGACCCGTGGTCTAAGAGGCTGCGCTTTCAATCGCTTTTCGTTTTTTTTATTTTCAATTTTCTTTTCAATAAAACTTTGGTTTTGTTAACCAGTCTTGTCTTCGAGTTGTGATTATCAAATTTTGGGTTTTTAAATCTCACAAGAGGTTAAAATAGCATAGTTAGGAATTTTGTGTTGTAGGCAGGAGAGTGCTAGTTCAAATCCACCAGGAACATTTTGAGTCACCCTGAATCTTGACAGTCAGGCAACATATAAGTTTAATGAAATGTTATGGTTGGCCACACAGTCAGCCAGATGTTTAGACTGGTTTTGGCATTTTTATTTGCCAACTGAGTCCTTCTTAATAGACACACATTGGAATAGACAGGTATTGTTGCTTGATGGTGTTAAAAGAATTACTTATTTGTTTGTTAAATTTATTTGCCGCCCATCTCCCCGAGGGGCTTACAAGAGAAAAAATGGAGAAATGAAAAAAGGTATAAACATAACAGTATCAAAGTAACGAATCAGAAAAAGATAAACAATGGAATGAACAATGAAGGTATAGTAATATGAGATTAAAAATGGATGGGGAGAAGCAAGGAGTGTGGGGGAGGGGGGATTAGAAGGAGTTTGCTATCAGTCTAGTTAGCTACCTCCAGTGTGAAACTCCCACATTGAGTTCCCAGGCAAACTGCAAGTATCGTTGCAGGACGTAAGCTGTGTCAAGTAATGCTGCCTTTTGCAATTGACTGATGGTGGTTTTGTTATTATTATGCTCATAACAATGTGAAATTACAGCTGACAGTCCTTTAGCTGCTGTAGACCTTCATATGCATCAAGTTCTTCCCAAGAATCTAGGAAGTTATAATGTGTCAGTATAGTATATGTGCAGACCCAAGCAGTGGGACCATTTATAATTGATTGGTGGAAATTTTGTCAATGCACAGATTTTCTAAGTGTCATGCAAGATTTTTGGGGTATGGTACCCAGTGCCAGTAATCACTGGGACTACCATGACTAATTTATGTCACAATTTTTCAGTTTTCAAATCATAATACTTTGTGATGCACTTCAATTCTTCGTCTTCCGTTCTACTATCTCCTGGTATTGCCACATCAATTATCCACACTTCCTTATTTTTACTTACAGTTAAATCTGATGTATTATGAGCTAAGACTTTGTCAGTTTGTATTGTAAATCTCACAATATTTTAACCTGCTCATTTTTTACTATTTTTTCCAACTATATGTTCCCATCAATTTTTCATTACTGGCACATGATAATTTTTACAGATGTTCCAATGAATCATTTTGTTGACCATGTTATATCACTCTGTGTGAGATTCTTGAGTATATAATCTGCTGTTTCTTTTCCTTCTTTGCACAAAGTGCATTTTGAATCATTTGATGATTTTTCAATTTTGGCCTGGGATTGCATTAGTTCAAATAGCTTGCTCTTGAGCAACCAAAAGCCTTTCTTTATTTTTTATTAATGTTGTAAGCCATTGCCAGATTTTATCTTTATCTACCTCTTCCTTGGTCATTTGTAGAACTGACTATGTAATTTTTCTTAGCAGTTGAGTCTGACTGTGGGTGATCTGGTCAGCAAAGCTCCCCATCCTATTGCAGTTCCTTCTTGGATGAGGATTCATCAGGATGGTATCAAAAAAGATATACTGATGCTTATTCCAGGACTGGTGTATTTTGCATTAGTAGCCCAAGTAGGGGTTAGCCCAGAGAAGCAAAATGATACGGATCAATGGTTCTCCTAACCTTCTCCCCATCTTATCAACTGCATCCTTTTCCTTCTGTTGGATGTCTGGTTTTGGATTTCAGAAAAAAAAAGTTGGGAATCTTACAGGATGGGATGTCAAATGTAAGATTTCTCCCTCTGTTTGAAAACTATTTATCTGCACTGAGGTGAGAACATTTAAATAATTTCTATGATTCCTATTAATAGTTAGCAAGTTTAACTGATTTTTAAAAATCAGCTAAATATTTAATACAACTCGAAGGCAGGAGTCCCCCAACCCCCAATCCTTGGCCCATTGGGAACTGGATTGCGCAAGCAGTGGGTGAGCACACAAACTGCATTTGTGCAAGCAGAGCACGTGTGCACGAAACTATCCCCGCTTCCCCTCCCCCCCAAGCCACTGGTGGGTCACTGGCTTCCCTAAGGAACACACTGAAAATATTTGTTAAAAGTGGATTTGCTTATACGTTCTGGACAATATCTATTGCAAGTTGCTGAACTCCAAATTGGATGAAGAAAAAAAAAGGAAATAAAAAGATAAAGCATGCCAAAGAGCTACCATAACAGCAGGATAGCCAAATCAAATCTACTCATCTTTAACATGTTTTACTTAAATTGTTTTCTACAGAGGTGAGATGTGAAGTATCACACAGTGTAAGTGAACATCTACCTGCTGCTTTATAAGATAACTGTCATGCATAAATGCCATTATGAGTTTAATTTAGTTTATATAATTCAGCTGAGTGCTACATATCCAGCTTTAATCTAGCCAAAAAAAGAAAGCAAGTACTATTACTTTCTTTTTCCTTATATAAAGGACATTGGTTGCCTTCCACTAGGTCTTCCAGTTCTGGGCAAAATTCGGACAACCATTAAATAACAAATACAGAGAACTACTAACTGCCCTCTAGTAGTCATGTGACAATTTGCAGGCCAAATTTTATTTCATTTCTTCTATCTTCCTTCCTTACCTCATTTCATCTTGGATCAGGCAGAACTAACACACTCCAGCCCTTCTTTGGACCTAGGTAAGAAAATAAATCAGATTCAGAAGCTCCTTGAATATGAAACTTCAGTGAATGTAATGAGGGTTTTGCAATAAAAGTGGTTCACTGGGCAAACAAGATAAAAATATTATATCCTACTCACTGATAGAACACACTGTGCTCATCACAACCTCCCCATCTGATATTTTCTGGAAAAATACATCTTTATTTTCTATCAATTACTCTGCACTCCAAATCAGTGGTACTCCCAATTTTACATGTGGAAGTAGGAAAGTGTGTCCTATTTATATCATCCAGAAGAATCTTTCAGTTCTGAAAATTCAGGTGTCACATGGATTAAGAAGCATTGTAAACAAGAGAACAGACAAAGCAACTGGGAAACATGTATCTGAGACAAAGCTAAAGACTCTTTTAAATTAAGTCAGGCCCTAGTGTCTATATATTGTAGGCATATATTGTTTTCTTGGCAATAGAATGGTTATGCTCTTGTCCTCTCCTGGATTTTTATCTTTCCAGTCTAGTATGAAATCCTGGGATTTCTTAGCGGTCTCCTATTAACTACTTACTTAGTCCAACCATGCTTAGCTTTTTTCTAAGATCAGCACCTGTCCTATCTTGCACCTCTCAATTATTCTATCAATAGGAAATATATGCCTTCAGCTCACATTATAAACAAAGATATTAAGCATAATTGTTTAATGGTATCTCCCATATCAGGGGTCCCCAACCCTCAGTCCATGGACCGGTAGTGGGCTGTGGCCTGTTAGGAATAAGACTGTGCAAGTGGTGGGGGAGAGTGCGAATTTTCATTTGTGCATGCGATGAATTAGGTTGCACGCACAAAACTACCTCATCCCCTTCTGCCACCTGCCGTCGTCACTGCTACTGGTCCACAGAGCTAGAAAGGTTGGGGACCAGTGTCCCATATGAAAGAAGCTCTCATTTAAGCCTTGGAAACATTAATTTCTGTGCCTGAGTTGTATCTCATGCTTTCTCCCATGAAAAAATGTTTCACTTCTCCATATGGATCCACTATTATCTTGGATGAATACAGCTCTTCAGAATGTTTGTTTGTTTGTTGTTGCATCCAAGCATAATATTCCTAATCAGTAGAAATGATTTCCAATTCCTACAGTGCTCCAGAAAAGTCATCTTTTACCACTACTTTTACCAACTACTATGCTTAGTCACTCAACAGTGAGACACGGATGAAGCAGGCACAGCAGCATCTGCATTTCCTGTGTCGCATGAGAAAAACACATCTTCCTTCCTCTGTCCTTACCACTGTCTATAGAGGAACAATCGAGAGCATCCTGTCATATTGCATCACAGTCTGGTTTGGAAGCATCACTGCTTCAGACAGGAAGGCGGTGCTGAGAGTGGTGAGGATGACAGAAAAGACTATTGACACTTCACTTCCTTCTATCCAGGACAAAGCATATGAGCGATGCTTGAGCAGGGTCTGCAGGATTGTCTGGGATGCTACACATCCTCTTTACAAGCTGTTTTCCTCATTACCTCCTGAGAGGAGGCTTCAGGGTATCCGAAGCAGAACAACCAGATTCTGAAAATGCTTTGCACCATATAGCATCAACCTTGTGAACTCCCAAGACTCTTTTTTTTCTCTGTATATTCAAAATCAACTGTGATTAATATTAATATTTATATTTATACACACACACACACACACATGCAGCCAGCATGAGTATATGTGTGTTATGTATGGGTATGGGTAGATAAATACTTTCTTTTGAGAGCAGGCAACAGAATTTCATTTTTAATGTGAGCCAGTGTGCTCAACAGTAAAAAAAATGACAAGAATCAGAGCTGTTTGGAAAGAAAAGAGTTAAATCAGAAGGTCTACTTTAGGCCCAGTTGCCTAGTAAGAAAAGCACTGTCTCCCTTTTCTTTTAAAAATAAACACAACTGGGGTTTTTTTTTCCCTTTCTGCTGATCCAAATTTGATAAAGTATCAACTAAATCAAAGGAGGGAAGATTATGTCTCAGAAAGTAAGCCAAAAGGCTAAATATAGCTCTGATGTATCGAAAACAAATTAAACAAAAAAAGGAACTTGTTTTTATTCCAGCTGCTCTTACAAAAGGCCAGAAACCATCCTGAGGGCACGAGAGGAAGGAAACACAGAGATTGTTTCTTTCCCATTTCACAAAATGCGATGCAATAACTTTTTTTTTAAATGTCTTGATAAAGTTCCCAGAAAGATTTTATTCTGTTTTGAAGAAATTGACATGTAACATCGCACAATCTGCTGTTAGCAATTGTAATAACATTCTGGCTTGCAGAAAGCATTGTGTACATCAACTACAATAAAAAGGGGTTATTATCGTGCAAAGCTCTGCAGAATCTTGTTCCGCCAATGCTAATCCCTTAAAAGGAAGACTTGATTTTGTGCAGGAACGATAATTCTTAATCACATTCACAGCCCTGGTTAGACCAACAGTTGATGTCTGCTTTAGATATCAGATCTCTGGTCAAGAATCAGCTCCTAGAAATCCTAATCATACCACTGAATGATAAATAAAGATCTGAATGAACTTTCGTAACCAAGTCATCCAGCTTGTAGTGGTCCAATGTGAAGAAAATAATTACCACCTTGGATTCAGTAATTGGTTGTACCACATTTAGCTAAAATATTGTAAATGCAGCCAAATACTTCACATGAGTCACTGGTCTTAAACCTTGGCAATACCAGTAAGCACTTTTTTTTAAATTTGGTAGGTGGCTATGCTCATCAGATGTATGTAATTTTAAAAAATGTATGGTTCAGTTCTGGCTTAAATGTTGGTTGGAATATGCCACAATTTTATTCAGTTTATTTATTTTGCCCAATTTTTTTTTCAATCCCACTGCAATCACAAAAGACTCTCTGGCAGCTTTGCCAGAATATAAAACTGATAAAACATCTATGGTCTAAAATACAGTAAAAACAATAAAAACTAGAACCCACCAAACATCAAAGCACAAAAAAGAAAAATAAAACTTACAGACTGCAGGATAGAGAAGACTTGTTGAAACAACTCCATCATTAAAAGTTTCTGAAATATTAGTGCCCTCTATGGTTACTGCAAGGCGATCAAACCGGTCAGTCCTAGAGGAGATCAACCCTGACTGCTCTTTAGAAGGCCAGATCCTGAAGCTAAAACTCAAATACTTTGGCCACCTAATGAGAAGGAAGGACTCACTGGAGAAGAGCCTCATGCTGGGAAAGATTGAGGGCAATAGAAGAAGGGGATGACAGAGAATGAGGTGGCTGGATGGAGTCACTGAAGCAGTAGGCGTGAGCTTAAATGGACTCCAGAAGATGGTAGAAGACAGGAAGGCCTGGAGGAACGTTGTCCATGGGGTCGCGATGGGTCGGACACGACTTCGCAGCTAACAACAACAAAATGGTTACTGGTTGATGACAGCTTACCAGCCCAAGAACAACTTCAGAATCTGGATTCTGTGGGATGTTGCAAAGTTCATTGATGTAATGAACAGATGGAACTAGTGAGTCAACTTAGCTTAATTCCTCTGCAGCTATTAACATGCCATGATTATCATAAGAAAGTGGCTTTTATGCAGCTGCCCCTAACTTTGAAACCATGCTCTCAATAAGTAATAGTGTTACTGTTTACCAAACTGCAATGAATCTTTTACTAAGAACAATTCTATGTGATATTTACTATTATATAATTTTTTTAATGAAAGCAATGAAACCATCTTTTCTTTGTGATCATTTTCATGTAAAATGTACAGTAGCATGATAAAGACTTGTGATATTTAAAAATCAATATGTGAATTATTCAGTAAGTATCTAAAAAGTCCCTTTAAAAATATTTTACAAAGCCAAAGATGTATTAATTATTTATACTTTAATGTTACAGTAATTGTGAATGTGGTAAGTCACATAGTGTTGTGGGAACACAATGTCAGATTTGCAGACTATTCTTTCATAATAGTGCATCAAAATTTAACAGATTTTGAACTTCGGACCAATTAGTCATACAAGATCCATTGATGAAATGGGTAATTAGTTCATTAATCCAATAAAAATGAAGTAAATATGTGTGATGTAAATATTACACATCAAGTTGAAATTTTGGAATTATGCCATAATGATGAATGCAAAGCCAATTTTAAATGGAGTAGATATTTACAACTCTGGCAAAAAAAATGCCTTCTGTCTGTCTGTCTAATTTTGTAATAGAACAATACTCCATTAATGCTATTAGCTTTCCCAAATTTGCATCTAATTGAATTGGGTTTCAGTTCAGTCAATACAGTAGTATTTTTACAAAAGATCTTGCTTGAATATAGATTTGTGTTATTATATCTATCAGCTTTAAAGCTGAATCTCTTCTTAAAGGACTCCAAACATAAATGTTACATTAAAAAGAGGAAGCAAACAAGAATCAAATAGAGTGGTACCTCGGTATTCATCATTAATTTGTTCCAGGAGATGCAATGATTAGCAAAAACAATGAGTACCAAACAGATTTTTCCCATAAGGAATGATGTAGTGAGTCACAAGGCAGCTGACAGTGACAAGTTCTAGCTTGTGTGTTGAGTACTAAACAAATAAGGACTGGGACAAAATTTTTGCATCAAAATGCATTACCAAATTTCATGAGTTTCAAAGCAGCTGAGTACCAAGGTATCAATGTACTAATATCTCATATTTTTATAAATAATTAATATTTTGTTAAATATTATACTATGGTATAAGAAACTTTGAATTTAAACTTCAAATAATGTACACATTATTATTAATGCTTAATAGTACCAGAATATAACAATTAGCTTAATGGCAAAAATAATTAACAGAATAATAGAGTTGAAAGGGGGCTTTCAGGGTGTTATGTATTGGGCTTAAGGGAACACCTTGAGCACTGGCATAACAGATACCACCAGGTGGCGCTGAACCGAAACTGTTGTGGCCGGGATCAGCTTTTGGCGGGAAAAAGAGGTTCAACCTGATTGGTTAGATGTGTACCTGGCCAGGTATATAAAGGGCACAGGTAACCACTATTCCCCAAGTACAGTCCCTTCACCTAATAAAGAGCTGCTATGCTGTACTCATCGTCTCGGCATCCTTCCTGCTCTCCAGAACTCACAACACAACACAGGACAAATCAGACAAATGGTTGTCCAATCACTTCTTAAAAACCTCCACTGTTGGAGCACCCACATCTTCTGAAGGTAAGCCATTCCACTGAGTAATTGTTCTGCAGGAAATTTCTCCTTGTTTCTAGGTTGGTTCTCTCCTTGATTAGTTTCCATCCATTGCTTCTTCTTCTGTCATCAGGTGCTTTGGAGAATAGGTTGACCCCACCCCTTCTTTGTGGTGGTCCTTACCACAAAGAACACTGCTATCATGTCACCCCTAGTCCTTCTTTTCATTAAGCCAGACATACCCAACTCCTGAAAATGTTCTTCATATGTTT
Organism: Vipera berus; assembly: GCF_964194415.1. Classification (NCBI taxonomy): domain Eukaryota; kingdom Metazoa; phylum Chordata; class Lepidosauria; order Squamata; family Viperidae; genus Vipera; species Vipera berus. The sequence continues at coordinate 58,618,017 of NC_138207.1, forward strand.
TATCCCCCAGGCCCCTAATCATCTTTGTTGCTCTTCTCTGCACTCTTCCTACAGTCTTAACATAATTTTTATATCATGGCAACCAAAACTGGATGCAATATTCCCAATGTGGTCTTATCAAGGCATTATAAAGTGGTACTAACATTTCATGTGATCTTGATTCTGTCTCTCTGTTACTGCAGCCCAGGATAGTGTTGGCTTTTTTGGTAGTTGCAACACACTGCTGGCTCAAATTTAGGTGATTATAACTGGGACTCCCTCTCCACATTACTATTGAGCCAGATATCACCTATTCTATACCTGGGCATTTGGTTTTTCTTGCCTAAATGTCGAATCTTACTTTTCCCATCATTGAATTTCATTTTGTTAGTTCGTTTTGTTCATTTATAAGATGTTTATTAGAAGTAAACTTATACAGATATAAAAGTAGTGAAAAACTGGGTGCAGACCCCCAAATCAATTAGAGGCCAGTGTTATTAACTAGTTATCAGTATCTTACATGATAGTGTAGGAATCTTAACTCAGTACTGAATAGTATATTGTTACATCGTGTACATTTGAGTGTTTCCTAGCATGAACTGCTTACATCATGTCCTGACACAACATTTCTATGGAATTTGGTCTGAACTTTGATTTTCTCTTCCCCAAGTACTGAAATTGTTCTTCTTCTCTTGTATGAAGAGAAGGGCAAGGGGTGACATGATAGCAGTGTTCCAATATCTCAGGGGCTGCCACAAAGAAGAGGAAGTCAAGCTATTCTCCAAAGCACCTGAAGGCAAGACAAGAAGCAATCGATGGAAACTAATCAAAGAGAGAAGCAACCTAGAACTAAGGAGAAACTGACAGTTAGAACAATTAAACAGTGGAACAACCTGCTTCCAAAAGCGGTGAATGCTCCAACACTGGAAGTTTTTAAGAAGAGACTGGACAGCCATTTGTCTAAAATGGTATAGGGTTTCCTGCCTAAGCAGGGGGTTGGACTAGATGACCTCCAAGGTCCCTTCCAACTTTATTGTTGTTGTTGTTGTTATCATTTGGATGGTAGAACCCATTTGAAGTTCTGAAAACATTGGGTAGCAAAATACCCAAAACATTCGAAAGAAGTTAAATGCTTTTTCACAGAACTGTAAACATACACACAAATTACAGAAACACCTCGGAATTTACTAATACATAATGGTTTTTATGTTTCTCATATGTGAGCAGAAGAAATAGCACTATTAGAGGATTATAACAAGGCCATGTTGTTATTTGCAGCAACTGATTGCTGATGTAGCTTGTGAGTAATTTCTGTCAAATAATCCTACACCAGATTTAAATCTCAGTAAAATGAGAATGGCAGCTATTAAAGAGAGTATTGTAAGTTTTATTTCTTTGTTGTCAGGATCCTCTCAGCTTAGCTCCCAGGGTAATTTTCCATTTGGGAAGCTTGATCTAAAATATCCATTTCGCTCATACAAATAATCCCAGTCACCAGCTGATGAATATGCATGTGTGTGAACTAACATTTAGAGATTACTATTCATAAATGTATTCTATTGGGTGGTTTTGAAATATTTTCTCCTCCTGCCCCCTTTCCAATCCTAGTCCTTTCACTGTAAATGTCAGTGTGACTTCTTAAATAACAGCTCCTGGGAGGATTAAGAAAATACTGCTATGTGCTACAAACACTTTTAAGAGGGAAGATGTCTAGGGACTGCATTATGCAATTCAAATTCTTTTGCTTGAGAGATAGAGAGCACTGGAGACATAATATTTTTGTAATATCTGCAGAACATTGTTGAGCCATAGACCACTCAGATACAGAGCACCATTACTTAAACACAAAAGCTAGTTTAAGTCCCTGTACACAGACTTCATTCAGCAGTTTTACTACCGCATGTATTTATGTGTGTAGGTATCAAAATTGTTTCTGGAACTCTATTATCTATCCTCTGTAGAAATCACATACACAAACTGAAGCCACTAAAAGATATCCGAAGTAAGGCTGAGATAGTCTGTTGTAATAGCACACAGGTCTGCAACCCGTGGCTCCGGAGCCACATGCGGCTCCCAGTCCTCTGCCATGTGCAGTCAAAAAAAAAAAAAGTGGGACTAAAAAAGTTCAACCAGTCAATTCAAATATGCAGGGTAGTTGCATATCTCGCCTTGGCTCCACTCTTCAGTCAAACCCTGTTCTGCGCATGCGCATTTTTTGCGGCTTCCAGTTTTTCCTTTTGTGAGGGAACTGGTTCCGAGTGGCTCTTTCACTGTTTCAGGTTGCTGACCCCTGTAATAGCATGAAACTTTGCTTTTAAAGTCATCTACAAGTAAATATAGACCAGGCTATTCAAGTCACTTAAAATTTAGTCTAATGGCTAAAGATCCTTCTATTTCCCATTTGCCTTTCCTAACACAAAGCAAATGTGGTGCAAATTTCATAAAGCACCAGAACCATAAAGAAGAGACTACAAAATAACATTAATTTTAAGTAGGAAATCTGTTAAACCCATATTTTGCTAAAAATTCTCAAGGCAACTCCAGTTTATAGAGTCTGAGCACTCTGTCCAGACTCTGACATAAGTCTGATTGTTTGGAATTGCTCACTTATTTTAAAGAGATTATGGTATCTTGAATAGCATCTGTCCTTTACATTTGAGAAACTTCAAGCAAGAAATATTGTATAAACGGCATTATTCAGGTGTGCTTAGAATTTCCCAGTATCAAACAATATAACACCCAGTGTCAATTAAGTCAGGACTTTAAAACTGCACGGGCCCAAAAATAAAACTTGAGTTACATTGGTACAGTTTATTAAATCATCTTTGTGACTATTAATTTGCAGGGCAATTAAATAATGTACTAAAATGTATGGGAAAGGTAGCCCAAAATGATTTTAAGTTAGCATAGGAACTTAAATAGGAGAGAGGAAAAAACTCTTGAGTGGCATGATTTATTTCCTTTCCATTGGAAGCAATGGTCATCAAAGAAAAGGAACAATAGTCTCCTAGGTAACTATTACCAGCTTTAATTGCCAGCTGTAAGCTCAAAATTAGTTTTGAATTCTCAAAATTCACTATTTTGAAAGATTTTTCAGGCCTTAGCAAAGTAGAAGAAATCAATCAGTGCTTTTTTTAAAAAACTACAAGTTGTGTTTCTGTTGTTGATCAATGCCCATTCATTATGCAACCCTCATAAGTGACAGCAATGATTAATCTTCTCATATTCAGAACTGATATTAAGCTGAATTAAACAGCAATATTCAGCCACAGATGTATAAATGTTATTACAAGTTATCCATTTTTTTTCATCCATATTCTTGGAGCCTGTGCAATAGGAACAATGCTAGAAAAAGAGCAGCAAAGGACACATGATGTGATTCCTTGAAGAAGAAAAAAGCATTTGAAAAATAGGCATAGTTGTCAGCCCTAGGAAGGTGCCATGATATGTTAATGTACACTTTTGTTGAAATGTGAACACCTCATTTAATAGTATGTGTCATATTTAAAAAAACACTTAATACAACACTTTAAAAGTTCAAAAGTTTCAGGCTGAACACATATAATGAGATTAAAATACTGGCCCAGTTCATTATGAAAAAATGCTTTATGAAAGACAAAGCAAAACCAAATTTAGAAAGGCTAATAGCAATGGTAACCAAAGATTTTCAGAGATCTAGGTCAACTGCCTTCATAGTGGGAATAGGGTTAAAATGACAACATTAATATTTGATTGCTGGTAAAGATAAAGAAGTCTAAAAGGTCAACATGAGCTTTTGAATCACAACTTTTTGCTAAGGAGGAAAGGTTGCTCTTCAGAATAGATTCATCTGCAGTATTTATCTATTACAGATCTAATTCACTCAATAACTAAAGGTTTCTGGTGCCGTGACATTTAAGATATTTAAGATATGTCAGTGTAAAGGAGCACCTGTTTTAATCACAGAACACTAAACCAGTTGGATTGGTTTCCATCTCATGTCCATGAGACTTTAACTAGTGCTCATATGTCTCAGCAGGGTTGAGTTGAGGCCAGTTCTTCCCTATCTAGACCCACACAGCCTCCAGACATTGGAAAAGCAGTAGAGCAGCAACACTTGGACATCTCAGGGCAAAGATGTATAACTGAGTGTCATTAGTATACTGATGAAACTTCACCCATGCCAATCTATAATGTCAACCAGCAGATTCATGTAAATGTTAAATCCAAGGGGAGTGAGAATCAGGTTCTGTGGCATCCAAAATAACAGAAGCTCAGGGCTGGCCCTTTCCTTACCTACCAACACTGATTGGAACAAGCTTCAGAGGAATGAGGAGAACCTCTGAAGAAAAATGCCTCCCGTTCCCAAACCCTGAACCAGCCCACCCAGAAAGCCACTGAGAAATCAAAAAGGGCCAGGATAGATTCCAGAAGTCATCCACAAGTGTGATCAATATCAACTTAATGCTATATTCTAGTCCAGATAAACTATTCTTGCCAGAGCCTTTTGAAGCTGTAGGCCTACCACCTTCTCTACTGAATTGAACTGGCCTCCATTTTAACTTCACCATTGCTAAAAGTGAGTGAGCAAGATCAAATTCTTTAAGCACTCATGCCAGTGAAACTGCAGAATAACCATCTGAAGTGGACCACCTTAGTTAGACCTCGGTGAATATACTGATGGTTTAATGTTTTAATGCCTTAGCTAAACCAAGCTTTAAGATTCAGGATCTGAGACACATTGGATCAATGTTTATTTCAAGATACTATGCACAATTCAAGATACTATGTAGCTTTATATCTAATGTGGAAGACTCTTACAGGGCAAAATGAACACAAATGTCACACAACACCAAAGTTATTTGCTCAGTTGTAGCCATAGCATAAAATGCATATACTATTCCATAGGATAAGCCCTTAAGAGATATCAGAAATATTATGCTCCTAGATTCAATGAGCTATTCTAAATTATGTATGCAATTCAATGACCTTTTAAGACAATCAAGAATAAGGTTCCCTTTGGTTCCTATGACTGACAGTTCAGGATTATATTCACACTAAGCTAAAAGGTGTTAGAAAAGATATCTAACACAGAGCTGCAGGAGCATTCATTGATAACAAAGAGATACATCAAAGACATTTCAAAATTTAATAGGAAATATTTTTTCTAGTTCAATATCATATCAGAAGTTGCACAGAAATGTTATATCAATTTATATCTCCAGTGGAATAGAAGAGCTGAGCAAAAAAAACTGAATTACAATACCCATGTTTGAGAGCAATAGCAGATTTTTCTCTCCTTTTTCTCCCTCTTCTGAATATAAGCTCTTTAGTTTATGAGTAACTAAAGATTAACCTCACTGGTAGTAGTGCAGTCATGATATAGTTATTGTCACTACTCCTATAAAGAGGTGGCTAATTAGTAGGTATGCTACTATTTTACACATCAGCTGCAGCATTTTAATCATTATTGGTAGTTTAATGCAGGGCTTTTCAACCAGTAGCATGGGTACAACCTGTGGTACATTGGCACCTGGCAGGTGGTACGTGACCATCCTAGAAAAGTGGTATCGGGGGAGGGGAATTAGCTGAACTGGTGGCAGCACCACACAAGCCTCAGCGAGAGATGGCTGAAGCTGCAGGGCTGTCAGGGCTCAATGGAAGCACCAGGATCAACGCTTCTTCAGGGTTGTCAGGGCTCAGTGGAAGCACCAGGATCAGCGCCAGGCTCCAGCTGGAGCTTGGCACTGATCCTGGGATTTCTGCTGAGCCCAGAAGAAGCGCTGATCAGATGGAATGTTGCAGCATCTCCAGGATCTTGTGATTTACATTCAGATGCTTGGCAATTGATTCATATTTATGACGGTCACAGTGTCCCAGGGTCATGTGAAGTGACCAAAACCTGCTGCAACCACCCAGCAGATGGGGGGGGATAAAAACCAAATACCTCCCCTTCACTGCCAATCCTCAACAGAAATGCTCACAACAATGAAAACCTCGGACAGGAGGAAGAGTGCCGCCGGGCAGGCAGGCAGGTGTCTTATTCGGCTGTGGCTTGGGGGGCACTTTTTTCAGTGCCATTGTAACTTCAAACAGTCACTAAGTGAACTGTTGTAAGTTGAGGACTACCTGTACTTCATCACTTTTTCCTTTTTTTTTTTTGGTCATCAAGTTTTTGACACCTTGCTAGGCGACTGGTGGTACTCAAATGTTGCCATATCCTAAAAGTGGTACAATGGGTGAAAAAGTTGAAAAGCCCTGAAGTAGAATAGGCAAGAAATGTATGTGCTTTTTTGGTAGACAGTTAGTAGATGGGTTTTTTTTTGTCATCTTGCTAGGCAAATGGTGGTACTCGGATGTTGCCATATCCTAAAAGTGGTACAATGGGTGAAAAGGTTGAAAAGCCCTGGCTTAATGTGTACTTCAGAACAAGCACTAGTTTCCAGGAATCCAAAATGATGGTTATTTGAATTCTGCTTGATTAAAGACCTATGCATGTTTTGAGTACAATAGGTTCATATGCTTTTTCAATTACCTGTTTTTAAGTTATGCCATGCAAATATAATCTTTCTTAGGCCTCAGGACAGGGCAGATCAAATATTAGGAGAGAAGATATGGTTGGAGAGCTAGAGAAAAGAGGAAGAGAAATGGTCATAAACATAAGAATTCATGTTTTTATGTTTATACTGTAACTGTCCAGAACTAACTCAGTGGAAATCAAACATGGTATAGCCTACACTCACCCAATGTGAGCATACTGTGACATTATGACAGCTTTGTCAATAGTATTTAAACGAAAACAAAAAATTCTGTTCTCACAGGACAAACAGCTTAACAATTTATGAGCTGTCAAAATAATCATTACTGTAATAAATCAAACTCACATTCATACATTGTGAATATTTTAAGATATTATAATTGTGATAATCATAACTTGCATATGCTTTCCAAAATTTATACGACTATAATAAAATGCACATCATTACACCTTCTGGTCAGGGAATGAGAATGAAAAAATCCCAGCCAGTATACTAGAAATTATTGTTATCATGTTATGAAATATGGCAAGCTTATACTCTTCTCAAGCATGCTGTTTTCAAGATCTATAGGTCACAGCTACTAAAATTTCCAGCAAAGCTATGGACATTTTAGGAGTTCTAATTCCAACATATGTGGAGGATGCCAAGTTTGGATTAATGGTACTGTATTCCTATAACTATAAATAAATAGATTGAGTGTAGAGCTGGAAGGGACCTTGGAGGTCTTCTAATCCAGCCCCCTGCTCAAGCAGGAGAACCTATACCATCTCAGAGTGTAGCCTCTTCTTAAAAATCTCCAGTGATGGGAATGCCCACGATTTCTAGAGGCAAGCTGTTCCACTGGTTAATTATCCTCACTGTCAGGACATTTCTCCTTAATTCCAGGTTACTTCTCTCTTTGGTCAGTTTCCAACCATTGTTTCTTGTTCTGCCCTCTGGTGCTTTGGTGAATAATATGACCTCCTCTTCTTGGTGACAGCCCCTCAACTACTGGAATACTGCTATCATATCTCCCTTATTTCTTCTTTTCTTTAGACTAGCCAAACCTTGCAGCCTTTCTTTGTATGTTTTAGTCTCCAGGTTTTTGATCATCTTAGTTGCTCTTCTCTTAATTTTTTCCAAACTCTCAACATCTTTTTTGTGACATGGTGACTAAAATTGGCTGCAGTATTCCAGGTGTGGTCTTACTAGGGTTTTATAAAGCAGTACTAATACTTCGTGTGATCTTGATTCTATGCCTCTGTTTATACGACCCAGGATTGTATTAGCTTTTTTGGTTGCTGCTACACACTGTTGGCTCATAGTCAAGTGATCGTCCACTAGGGCTCCAAGGTCCTTCTCACTGATAAAGAAATCATCAAGAAAAACTAAGTAATATAACAAGGCTAGCAGATCCCATAGGAGGAGAAATAAGATTTAATGAGCAGTATTTCCTGAAACTGGTTATGAATTGATTTGATTGCCATCTTTTTGGATATTCTGGCCCCAAACTATTGAGTATAGAAGTACAAGAAATAGTTTTTTAAGTGGGGCAAGGAACAAAGAGGAACAAATTGGAAGTCACTTCAGCTGGTACAGTATTCCTGTCATACGGTCTGTAAGGCACATAATAGCAATCTGTCTGATTGCCACATTTCATACCAGCTGCAGTTTTCAAATGCTCATCAAGGGTAGCATTATGAACCTCATAATCTAAAGGGGCTTAAGGAATATATTGTTCTGGCCAATTACTTCTTTTCCAGAGATTCAAGCTCCTAGCTTCTTTCCAAGGAGGGAATTATCTTGGGGGCGGACAAGAAAGAAAAATCCCAACTACTCAAAAGAAAATGCAACATAGTGGAGAAGAGAAAATGAGCTAAGGTTAAGATAAAAAGGAACCACTAAATGTGGAGAATGAAGATATGCCTTTAAAAATATAATGATAGATCCACCTAATAGATAAATGACTGTATCTTTTTTCCCCACTGAGTACTGTCCTTTTCCTGTTGTTGAAGATGATTCACTTCTCATTCCTTCTATATTCAAACTTTTGGAGTTTCTATATTGCTCAGGAGCAACCTGAACATCCAAAGCTAGATGGCAGACATATAAGTTGATATATTCCAGCAGAGAAAACATGAACAGTTATTGCCCTTATACATTCGAGAGCATGACCACACCTGCTCCAAAAAACTTTAGAATGTAAGCTGTAGAAAATGGGAGGAAGAGGCACAAAACATAAAGAGAGAAAACATGGATTAGCTGGTTTTAAGAACTAGTTGGTAGCTGGGAAAGGTAGATGAGTCCTCAGGAAAGAAGGAAGTAAAATACAAGTAAAGGCCAAGTAGATGAAGAGAAGCCAGACAAAGAAAACAAAGCAATACTGTGGTGAAATCAAAGAGAACTATCCGAGAAGTCCTCAGTTAATGCCAAATCTTAGAAGCAGAAACCAGCTACAAATTGGAAAATTAGTGTTAATATCTAATATGCATAATCAACTGTGGTTTAAGATTGCAGGATTTAGGTTGCTCCAAGCTATATTTTAGATGATAGAGATAGGTAGGTAGACAGATAGATAGATATAATCATTTTTAAAAAAACAAGTGAAAATATAAGATCTTTCTATTTTTTTCACTGATTTTTCAAAAACTCAAGAGAACTGGAAAATAAGATGAAGTTCTCATCTACCCTGCCAGAGACGTTGCATGGAATTTGTTCAGTCTCTTGCTTTAGAAAGCAGAGTCCTTCCATGCACAGCTTTCATTGGTGTTTCAGATCAGTCTCCACATCCTGGAGGGGGATATGAACAAGCAAATACTGGGTAAGAATGCACCTACAGAAATTGTGCTTAACAAATCTGCACACAATAGAGTCCCAAATTGCATATATTATAATAAATGGTGTAGCCAGAAATTCAGCTGACCCCCCACCCAATCCATAGACTTTTTACAGTCACAGCTGAAAGATTTATATCCAAAGTATACTAACTCCTATTAGGCTAAGCTATTCCCTCGTAGAGTGATTTTTTCAGCATAAATGGTAAAGAGCTAAACATTTCTGTTGACATGCATTAGTCATTCTCTATATCACTATTCTACTGTAAGTGAAAATATACTCATATTTATAACAGGACATATAATTTATTAGGCTTACATCATAGAATACATAAATTCAACATATCTTGGAATATTCTGCTCAGTAGGAAGTCTTATAATAGTGATTTATCCAAGTGATCCACTTTTTTTAGAAATCCCTTATTTGGCAGAATACAGTCAAGCATTTTTTATCTTTTTTGCTTTAAGCGTTTAATGCCAAAATAGAAATATGTGAGCTAAATATACATATATAGTTCTCTCACATGTAGCCTTTAATAGGTCTCTCTCTCTCTCTCTCTCACACACACACACACACACACACACAGAGAGAGAGAGAGAGAGAGAGAGAGAGAGAGAGAGAGAGAGAGAGAGAGAGAGAGAGAGAGAGAGAGAGAGAGAGAGAGAGTCAGAAAATATGTGGAGTCCAGTGGTGGTTCACAATTTTTATATGATATGCAATTTTCTTTAAAAAATGGATCTCTTCTGACATATTCTAGGAGTGCTCTATGATCTGGTTGTTTTTGATGGACCTCATATAGCAATGTTGAGTCTCCCCAAACCCATGGTTGGGATTAGAATATAGGGTGAGGGTAGCCATCTCTCAAACTTGACTACTCCAATTTGGTAGTAAAAGCACTGAAATGTGCTTAATACTCTGTGCATACTGCATCTGCATTCAGCCATCAGGGACCCTGTTTCAAGTGAACCAGGACTTCTAGGTAAGGGACGATAGGTTAAACGCTTGCAGGGTCCCTGTGAGGACTATTCTAGGCATTTGCTGGATGCTCAACTTTGTTTGGAGCTAGACTGGCTAGGGGGATCCAGAGGAGAGGCCTGAAGCAGGTCCTAGTCTGGCTCTCTGGGAGGTGTTCGTGTTATTCAGTTTTGAGGAAGGGGGCTGGGTCTTTACCACTGTGAGCGCTGTCTGTGGTCAACTGGATCCATGACTTTCCTGACTGGTCAAGACCTCCTAGAAGGTGGGAGATGGTTGGGTACAAGCAGTGGTAAACCCCACCGGGCATGAAACAGGTGATGGCTCCCTCCGTCCTCAAGAGACCATTCTTGAACTCTACAGTTTTTGATAACTTCCATTCATTCTTCTTTTTAGGGAAGATTGTTGAGAGGATGGTGGGCTTCAAGCTGTCGAGGGGACCGATTTAAAACAGCTTTCTACAAAGATCTGTATGCTTGTAGTTTTAGTTACTCCCACATTTTTCCAATTTTTACAATGGCACCTGGCTGGGGTGATTGTTGTCGCTGGTTTTTATTTTGCTCCAGTTTATATGAGTGAAGGTAAATTTATGCTTGTCTTTCTTTAGCAACATCTGGGTTACATAAACCCAGCAATAACGTCTAGGCTGAGTGTTAAAGATGACAGTTTTCCATAAGTCATTTCTCATGTACTATCTAATCTATTCCTGCCTCCTTCTTGACCTTCATGAGTTTATACATTCCAAGCAATAAATGTGATTTAGCCCCATTGCTAAATCTCTTCTAAATTTACCTTTTGGAAGAAATCACAGGATTGCTCTATCTGCCCTCCCATACCTGCTCCAACTCTCTATCAACAATACATCTTAGTAGCAAAAAGAAAAATCCCTTGCTGTCATATTTTCAAATCCATCCAACAGCTTCAAGGATATATAAATGTTCAGTAGGTCGACATCCTGGTGATACTGTTCTAAATGAAAAATGTTTATCTTAAATTGGACATCCCTAGATAAGTGCTGTTGGACACCTTATCACTACAACAGATTCCTGTCAGAATTTGTTTTGCCTTCCTTGATAAGAAGAGTGGTTTTATTATGAATGTGTAACCATAAAAGCACTAACAGCATATCAAAAGACAATGTATGCAGTTAAAACCATCTTCTTGCCTTTCTAAATGAGTTTACCTTATGTGTTGCTATCATGAAGTATTACTGTTTGCTTATGAACCCTTTATCTCACCAACCTGGTGCTCGATAGCATCTGTGATCTCTGAGAGAATTGCATGTATCAGAGCCAGCTTATATTCAGCAAAGTATTTGGGAGGGTGGCAATGGGAGGCTGCATGTTAGTCATTTTACCTCACCCATCAGCAGTGTCACAGGGTGGCATCAATTGACAGAATCATACTTTTCATGCTGTGGCAGTACAAGAGAATGAGATTGAATGTAATTAGTATTTTCACATTCTTGTTTATTAATCATTATACTGTATCTCAGTCTCTTGAGACAGACAAGAACCTTACCATTTATTCCATTTTATTTATTTGAATCATTATTATCCTGTCCACTTCAACAAACTGTGTTTGGACATGATGGCCCAAACAGAAATTCAACTGAGGTGTCAATATATCGTGACCCAAACGACTGAGAAAAGAGCCAGGTTTTAAAACAAAGTAATAAAGCATAAGTGAACAATTCAAACGTGCTTCAGAAGACAGAGAAGGCTGACTTCTTAATCTTAGACAAGATATAAATTTAAGTCACAGTTTCTGAAATACACTAGGCCCACATCCGCAATCCAGCAGCAGACTGATTACTGCAGCTGCTGCAGGACAGGTATGACATGAACCCATAAAGATTCCCGCACATATGTGCTAGTCGTTTCCGACTCTAGGGTCCAGTGCTCATCTCCGTTTCAAAGCCGAAGAGCCAGCGCTTGTCCGAGGACGTCTCCGTGGTCATGTGGCCGGCATGACTAGACGCCAAAGGCGCACAGAACGCTGTTACCTTCCCACCGTAGTGGTCCCTATTTTTCTACTTGCATTTTTTACGTGCTTTCAAACCGCTAGGTTGGCAGAAGCTGGGACGAGTAACAGGCGCTCACTCTGTTACGCGGCACTCAGGATTCGACCCGCCAAACTGCCGACCTTCTGATCGACAAGCTCAGCGTCCTAACCCACTTTTCCACACCACTGCTGTGCATTTTGGACCAACTGAAGTGTCCAATTATTTTCTGTTTTCAGATATGGCAAGATGTAACAATGTTCTAATTATGTAATGATGATGATTTGTTAAATTTATATACTATCCAATTCCCAGTGACTCTGGGAACTTAGATATAACTAATATACAATGTCTCATTCTTTCTGAAAGCACTAATAATAAGATGAGAGATCTTTTAGATGAACTCTGTTTCTCTATCTCTCTGTCTCTGTACACCATACACACACATACACAAATGTATATTTGTATATAAATATGTGTGTACATACATGGTCATATACACACATACACAGGCACAAACACTGTATATAAACTGTTTGTCATAATACACTAGAAAGTTGCACTTAAGGGCAATGTGCAGTCCAGGGCCTGCATTATTCAGGAAAGGATATTATTTTCAGCCACTGCAGCTCTGCTGCCTTCAGTCGTAGGTCTTTATTATTCAAAGCCCTCTTTTCTTTTTACTAATAGCTGAAGCACCCTTCTCAATCAAAGCTGTTTGCAGTTTAGCACTTTATTTTAAAAAACTACTTAATTGCTCCCTCCAGACAAAAAAAATTATCATGCAAAACATTATTTCATTTTTATCTTTTAATGCTCCAGTCAGGGATCGTGCCTATCTAAAAAGAATTATCTTTTCCAAAGCACCATTAGGCCCAAACAAAAATTCCAAGCAAAACCTTAATGTAACTTTTTTCAGTCCTCTTATTTTGCAAATGGCAGGGGATTTATAAAAGCATCTGGCAAAGAAGATATGTGTATGTATGCCTTTTGACTTTTGACAGCATCCCGTGATGTTCCCATGATGATCTACACACATAGATAGTATAAATATAATATATATTGCAATGCTCACTGCATAGGGATGGTAGTTTTGACAGGGATTTGTCAAGGTTTTTCCAGTATTTGTCACCTTTGAAGTTTCTCAAGCTTTATGGAAGACACATTTAATTTAATTTATTTATTTATCAAAATTGTATGCCACCAAGGTGACTCTGGGCAGTTTACAGACAGAATAAAATGCAGTATAAAACAGTAAAACATTAAGGATTTTAAACTGAAAATTCAGTTAAATATGGATATGCTCACACTACAGTCACCCAGATACTGATAATACAGGTAGTCCTCAATTTAGGACCACAATTGAGCCCAAAATGTGCGCTGCTAAGTGACACATTTATGAAGTGAGTTTTGCCTCATTTTCCTGCCACAGCTGTTAAGTGAATCATTTCAGTTGTTAAATTAGTCACACTGTTGTTAAATGAATCTGGCTTCCTCACTGACTTCGCTTGTCAAGAAGGTTTCAAAAGCTAATCGCATGACCCCTGGACACAGGACTGACATAAATACGAACCAGTTGCTACGCATCTAAACTTTGATCACATGACCATGGGGATGCTGCACTGGTCATAAGTGTGAAAAGCAGTCATAAGTCACTTTTTTCAGTATCGCCGTAAACTTGAATGGTCACTAAACAAACTGTTGAATGTTTTGGGATGTACTGGGATGTATTGCTATGATATAAGATTAAGCCTACAGCAGCCCTTTAGCTCTATTATTTAGATTCATACCTCACTTTGGGTTTGGGGGAAACTCATATAATGTTGAATGGCGTTTCAGCCCAAGTTTATCAGTGTCTTATTTGATTTTATCCCTTCCTTTTAGGGCTAAGAGTACATAAATAAACAAACGGATATCCCACACCATGTTTCTCTTTCTGATTTTGATGTTTGTAGGTACACAAGTAACAAGTACAATATTTCTATGAAACACAGATGTAGAACACAACAGCCACACAAAAAAAAATCAATCTATAATATTTTAAATATTTTTTTAAAAAAAATAACTGATTAAATTACGAAATGAATACAAACAGGCATATGGACTGTGTGTGGAAGAGCTTTCTTTAAAAAAGGAAGGCCTTCAGCAACTTCAGAAAATGTAAAAGTAAGGAGCGACGCTAGGTTCTAGGAAAGTGTCCATTCAAGAGTATGGCAGCACCCACTTGCAAGGAGATTCAGGACAGCTGGCTCTTTGGCCCTCTGTGCCACCTTAGGTGACTACTTCAATGTTCTTAATCACAGGGACCACCCTGAGGTAAATTAGATGAACTCAGCTCAAAGTGAGCTGGTCAACTGGAGCAGGAAAACCTCTCCAAAATTCCTTTCCTTTTCTCAGATACATCATGGCTCTTTCTGGGATCACACAAATCCTTTTGTTTCTAAAGCTGGCATCTGGAGGTTGGGAATGAAAGCTGTCAGCCCTTGGTCCTTCCTCCCTTTTATCTTTCTTCCTCCACTTTGTAGTGACAACAGCATGGAAGAAGGCTGCAAAAAACTTTCTTTCCTTATCCCCACTCCCTACTGCAGTGGCTACTGTTAGTACAGCGATAAACACCAGTAGTGAATGAAGTACTTTTCTTGGGAATCTACTGTATATGGAAATTATGGCAGAGGGGGGGACCAAAATCATAATACCACATAATGGGTTATTGAAAGGACCACAGATCTTTTTATCAAATTTCCTGGTAAGGTTTTTTCCAATGAAGACAATGGTAAGCCTACTTTAAAATCCTCCCTTTCACAACCCAGCATTGCTTAACTCTCCTCATTTGATCCTTTCACATTAGAGGTGAATATGCTGAGAGCAAAGAGCCAAACACCTCTCAGCAACCATTGGGTCAAGCAATAACATCTTTGTTTGGAAGAGAAAAAAGGAAAACTGTTGTGCTTCACTACCCAGCATGTAGCTGGAGATATGCCAACTTAACTATTTCTGTGTGGGAAAGAACCAAAAAAAAAGGCTTTTTCATAAGACTTTTCTTTGGTAGGGAAAGGAAGGTGGGGCAGGATATCCCTTCTTGTTATACCAGACTTGCTGTAAATTGGCATTTGCTTATCCCCCATGAAAGCCACCCCACAATTGGCAACAAAGTCCTATATGTGGACTATACTCTCAGACCTGCTTTAATTTAAATGGCTCTTCTTTGAGTGATGGGTTTTGTGGGTTCTGTTACTCCAGTTTGTGCAAAGGGAGGAAGCGAGGAGGAGGTTTGTGCCCGCTATAAAAAAACTATATGGTTATAAAGTTTGCAAAGTGTGATAAATTAGATCTGTGCTACTATGTATGGTAATTTGCTGGCCTGTTCATCATACCTAACTCTGGTATGTAAAGCTTTACTTCAGGGGGTAGAAAAGAAAGAAAGAGAATGTGTACAGCTGTAGCCCACTGCTAAAGCCAACAGATGGGCAACACTGAATGAAAGCCACATGGCATTTATTTTTTGCTGCTGCTGTTGTTATTGTTAAATTCAGCTCATTAGGTTTTATCTGCAATATGTTGCTGTATTGGCAGAAAACTGTGAGCAAGAAGCAGTAATAGCCAAAGTTTGTCAACAGTTATAGAGAAGATTTCATTGCAAAAATTTATTTGTACAAGTGAAGTTTGATTGCTTTTTAGGTCCCAAAGAAAGTCCATTCCTCAAATTTCAGTTATGTCACTCTTTACAATGTGTATCAAAATGGGAGCCCTCGCTAGCATATTAATTAGATTTCTATTCAGCCTTTATAATTGCTTGTATTCTTTAGATTTGTCAGCAGGCAAAAGAAGAAAAAAGAGAGTTTCCTATCTCATTTTCCATTAGGGAAGCAAAAACAACTTGTAAAACTAAAATTTTTAGATAGACTTATTTTGAAGCACCCACATAAAATATGACTTTGCTCCATATTTTAGGAGTTATAGAGCCAAGAACAATGAAAGAGGGTGTGGAAATAGCAGTTAGGAAAAAGGTTATACCTCTTTGTCAACCACAATGCCCCCTGAAACTTCACTAAAAAGAGGAAGAGAACATAAGAGGGCAACAGTAGAACACCGATTTGCATAAAACTGGCATATGCTGGTTTATGTTATGGGTTCACATTCAGAAAGAATTATTGGGATTTAATTGGAAATGCAACTGGTATCCTAAAAATAGTGAATACAGGTACATGTATGCTGGCTCACATTATTATTATTATTATTATTATTATTATTATTATTATTATTATTATTATTATTATTATTATTATTATTATTATTATTATTAGACCAGAGGAATGCTGTGGATATAATTTACTCGGACTTCAGTAAGGCATTTGATAAAGTAGACCACAACCTACTACTTGATAAGATAGGAAAATGTGGGTTACACCACCAGATGGATTCGTAGCTGGCTGACAGGCCATATTCAATGAGTGGTCCTCAATGGAACTGCATCTACATGGAGGGAAGTGTGTAAGGGGGTGCCCCAGGGCTCTGTTCTGGGCCCAGTGCTCTTCAACATCTTCATCAATGATTTGGATGAGGGGATAGATGGGGAACTCATCAAATTTGCAGATGACATCAAGCTAGCAGGAATAGCCAAAACTCCAGAAGTTAGGCTTACGATACAGGAGGATTTTGACAGACTTGAACATTGGGCGCTATCTAACAAAATGAAATTCAATGGTAAAAAATCAAGGTTCTACATTTAGGCAAGAAAAACCAAATGCACAGGTATAGTATAGGTGGTACCTTGCTCAATAGTAGCAACTGTGAGAGGGATCTTGAAGTCCTAGTGGATAATCACTTAAATATGAGCCAGCAGTGTGCTGCAACTGCCAAAAAAGTCAACACAGTGCTAGGCTGCATTAACAGAGGGATAGAATCAAGATCACGTGAAGTGTTAATACCACTTTACAATGCCTTGGTAAGGCCACAGTTGGAATACTGCATCCAGTTTTGGTCACCATGATGTAAAAAAGATATTGAGACTCTAGAAAGAGTACAAAGAAGAGCAACAAAGATGATCAGGGAACTGGAGGCTAAAACATATAAGGAATGGTTGCTGAATTTGGTATGTCTACTCTAATGAAGAGAAGGATGAGGGGTGACATGATAGCAGTGTTCCAATATCTCAGGGGCTGCCACAAAGAAAAGGGAGTCAAGCTATTCTCCAAAGCACCTGAAGGCAGGACAAGAAGCAATGGTTGGAAACTAACCAAACAGAGAAGCAACCTACAACTAAGGAGAAATTTTCTGACAGTTAGAACAATTAATCAGGGAACAACCTGCCTCCAGAAGCTGTGAATGCTGGAAGTTTTTAAGAAGAGACCGGACAGCCATTTGTCTGAAATGGTATAGTGTTTCCTGCCTGAGCAGGGGGTTGGACTAGATGACCTCCAAAGTCCCTTCCAACATCATCATTATTAAACTTTAATTCATTAAACATGAACCTCAGTCAACTGAACATTCAAACTGATTGGCACTAATGGTTGACATGGGTTGCTGCCAGCATCCTAGGTATCAACCAGGTATCTCCTTAAAATGTAAGATGTTCCGAGTTGCACAGTTTTTTGTAGCTTTGTTGGAGTTATTGCAGGAATCTGCAATTTCTTGATGTATTTTGCAAAGTTTTTGGACATAGTTCCCAGTGCCCCGATGACAATGGGTATCACTGTTACACGTTTCATCCATAATCACACAGGTTGCAATATGTTGTTGTTGTTGTTGTGTTGTTGTTGTGTGTTTAAGGCCCTTCCTTTGGGAGGATGTTGAACATGTCCTACTTTATTATAAATGTTTATAGTGTTCAGTGTAAAACTACATTCTTTATTACAGTGGCATCTGTAGGAAGGTAAGATCAGCGTTTTGCACATCCTATCCCTTTTTTATGCACAGTACTTTGTCACAGACATGCCCATACACAGGGTCCCTCTGTGAGAGAGTTGGGCAGTTTTAAAAATGGGATAAATACAATATTTTTCCAATCAGAAAAAAGTGATAAATTGAAGCTCAGCTGCTATTCCCTGAGCCCTAAACCTTTATTGGCCAGGAATTGGCTAAAAAGCCAATGAATTCATACATTTAACTTTAGTTCTCAAGCACAAAGTTTTATGTAATCATCTAAGCCAGGGGTGTCAAACTGCCAGCCCACGGGCTGGATAGGTCACGCTGAAACTGCACCCACCCCATTGCCAGCAATGGGAAAAAAGTCGTGATACGTTGTGACACGTCACCTGACATTGCGAGTTTGACACCCCTGATCTAAGCACTTTGCTATTTCAGGTAGAAAAAAGAGAATTCTTTTTCAATTCTTAGGTTATAGGTTGAGTTGGGTTGGGTCAGCTGCCACCTATGTCCGTGCATCTTGTCACATGCATTATATGCCCATCCCTTTGTGCCACATTCATACATCCTATTCCTCTTATCCCTCTTTCTACTAGTTAACTTGAGCTGTTGTTGGAAAAGAGAGAGCAATCAGGTTTCCTCCTTTGTTCCACTGACCTCTTAATTTCCTATTATTTTTATGAATGGGAAGCAAAAATCAGAGGAGCTGGTTTATCCTCTGTCTGGAAAGGCAGGGTGCTTTGTTTCTCACAATTAATGACCACAGAGAATCAATTATTTGTTTCCGACAGCCAGTCAAGCCTGCTGATGAATTCCCTGGTGAGAAAAAATGGATTTTTATTTTTTCCTGTCTCATACCCAGTTTCATGTTCTTGTTATTATCTTATCCTGTTCTGGCCTTTTTTATCCCCTTTTCCACAAGGAAATAATTCTGAAACTTATATGTCATCTTTTTTGTCATTGCCAGTAATAGTACATTTCTTTTCTTCTTCTTTTTTTCTGATGATAATGAATTATTAAGCAAATGCTAAACTATAAACAAATTAATATGGTTGCTATTTAAGAGGGAATTTAAGCCATTTTAAAAAGGAGACAGTAAAATTTTCATTTACTTTACAGGTGCAGCAAATGTTCTAAGACATTTAATAGGACTTTGAATTCTGCTTTTAAATGTTTATTGACCCACATACATCCCTCCTCTGAGAATGATGGAAGTATGATCTGTGCATTTCATAAAGAAATTATTTAATGAAGCCTTTTTTAAAAATCAAACTTCGATAATATTTTAACATATCACAGTATTTTGTTCTTATTCCTTTTGTGCCACCATATTGTATGTATGTATTAATTTGATTCTTTCATACTTTGCCTATTTCTTGTAACATTTATGTTATGAACAGGTGTGAATTATCTAATCTGGAAGCAGGATTTTTCCCCCTCTGCAGAAGCAGAAATGTAACAAATGAAAAGAACTTTATATTTCAAAATTGTTTCAATGTATGTCATGAAATTCCAGATCTTTTTAAAACATTTGTTTCATTTTGCTGGTAATTATCCAAAACTGGAGGTGCTTTTCTATTATGAAGCTTGGGCACTATTCTACTCATTATTATTTCATTGTAAACTATATGCATAATTGCAGTTGATTTCTCTTACTTTGGAAGGGTTTACTTATGCATCTCAGAATATTTTATCTAGATTATTCTAGATTACAGGTGTCAAACTCGCTGCATCACCTGATGTGTTGCGACGTATCGTGACTTTTTTCACATTGCAAAGCTGGGCCGGCAGTTTGACACCCCTGTTCTAGATCGTGAAGATCATGACAAGCACTGGTCCCAAGACAGAACCTTGAGATACCCCACTGCATGCTTCCTTTCATGATAAAGCTATTCTGGATTCCTTCTACCCAATCAATGAAAATGATCTTTGTTCATCTTTAGCACCACTTATCTTTACCAAAACAACTGGAGCATCACTTGAACACACTGGCACTGACAAAATCACAGTCAGTCAATTGCAAAAGGCAGCTTTACTTGGAATAGCTTACAACCTGCAACAAAATCTCTTATATTATTAAACAACATTTATTTATCCCAAGTCCTTAGGATAAAGACTCAATAGGGTAGACAAAAATGCCAAACCCAATCTAAATAGCTGGCTGACTGTGTGACCAACCATAATAATAATAGTACAAGATTTCTGAAAGGAAAAGCTTATTATTCTTCTGGAAGCATGTGCTGAGCATTCCTTAGAGGACCAACACAGTGATGCTACTAAGGCTGGGAACAGAGTTTGGGAGAAGAAAGAAAATATGCCAGGTGCAAGAGATCTCAGGAGACATCCGGCCAATGGTCCACTCAATTCCAGCAGCACCACTGAACCCAGATTTCTTTGAATTCCCTCTTAGTCTACAACTCTATATCCAGCGTGTGTGTGCGTGTGTGTGTGTGTGTGTTTCCTAAATGTCATGATACTATTGAGACCAATTACTTGAAAAACATGTGATACTTTTATCCCTTATTAGAAATATTTAAGAGCACCCAGTTCTACAACAGGTGTACCTGAGGGAACACCTGCTGCCGGCATCGACTTCCCTCCGCCCTGTGCGTTCCCACAGAGAGGGCCTCCTCAGGGTGCCACCGGTCAGAGAATGTCGACTGGTGGCCCCCAGGGGGAGATCCTTCTCTGTGGGCGCCCCGGAGCTATGGAATCAGCTCCCGGTTGAGCTCCGGACGGCGCCCGACCTTCGCTCCTTTCGCCGCGAGCTAAAAACATACTTTTTTGAACAAGCTGGCCTGGCCTGATGGGGGGATCGGGGGCTATTTATTAGGTTTTAAATATCTATTTTAGTATGTGGGCATTTATTTAATTTAGTTTTAACTTTTGTAATTTGTATTTTTATTCTTGCCCTGTTCACCGCCTTCTTCTCCAGTGAGTCCTTCATTCTCATTAGGTGGCCAAAGTATTTGAGTTTTAGCTTCAGGATCTGGCCTTCTAAAGAGCAGTCAGGATTGGCTTCCGGTGGCGACGCGACGTCGAAAGACAGCCATTTTCGGGCTGCCCGCTCCGCAGCTGTGTTTATCCATCGTAAACAGTGCCGATCAGCTGTTTAGATGGATTTGAAGCCCCCTCCTCGGGAGAAGAGGAGGGGGTGAGGCCCCAGGTAGGGGTTGAGCTCTCCAGGGCTGCCTGAGCTGAGAGCTTGGGCGGCTGAAGGATGAGCCCCCCCGAAGCCTGGGTTGCTCCGAGCTGCGCAGCGCCTCTGCTCTGGGATTCTTGGAGCAGAGCCAGGCGTTAGCAACCACCCCTGCCAAAAGGAAATACTTTTGATTATCAAGATGCAGGCAGAGCGGTACAGGAGGTCAAGGTGAAGTGGACTCTTTATTTTTACTCTCTAGCTCAATGGATTTTATAGCTTTAAAGTGAAACTGCGTAATAAGTGAAAGTGGGGGAAGATGGCGGCTAAAACTTCTAAAGCTCTTCGGAATGCGGGGTCTTCCCTGGTGCAAGAGACCTCACTGCAAGCTTTGCTTCCTCCTGCATCTCCCCCGGTATTGACGCTTAAGGATTTACAAGACGCTCTTGGAAAGCATGCACAACTGATGTCTGATATGATAGATGAAAAGTTGAAAAAGCTGGAGGAGAAAATGGAGGAGAAAATGGAGAAATTGGAGAAGAAGATGGAAGAGAAGCTGAGAGCAATGAGGGTGGACATCTTGTCTACGGTTGAATCCGTAGCTGAATGTGTGCTACAGCTGGATATAAAAGTGGAGGATCTCAGTCAAAAGAACTCTATATTAGAAGCAAAGGTATTAGAAAATGAAAATATAAGGGATAAAGTGGACGAAGAATTGAGCCTTGTTCAGTACAATCAGATGCAGTATGCTATTAGAATTAGGGGTTTAAAGGAGAATGGTAAAGAAGATTTAAAGCAGCTGATTTCTGAGGCTCTGGAAGGGGTACTGGGCCAGTCAGCATCTGAAATTGAGGGAAATATGGACAAAGTTTTTCGTGTAAATTCATGGATTGCAAGACAGAGGAAGTTACCCAGAGATGTGGTGGTCTATTTTACAAAGAGAGTAATTAGAGATGAAGTCATTCAAGCTGCTTATGATACTAATTTGGTAGTGGCTGAGCAAGAAGTTTTGGTTTTAAAAGAGATCCCTCCGAAGATCCTAAGGAGAAGGAAAGATTTTGCATTTCTAGTACAGGAACTTAAGAAACGTGATATTAAGTTCAGATGGGAGATTCCAGTTGGGTTGATGGCGACGTACGAAGGTAAAAGACATCGTTTGGTTACTGTGGCTCAGGCACGTGATTTTTATAGTAATGTGTTAAAAGCAACCCCCCTATCATTTTTGGAAGCTGCAAAAGGATACAGTGTGGGAAAGTTTCAAGATGTTGCAGATAGACAGACAGAGGACAATGGTGTTGGAGGGGATCAAGCTACAGTTTCACCGGTTGCTGCAGGAGGCCAGAAGATGACGCGTGCCGCCCTAAGAAGAGCGAGACGAGAGCGAGAGCAAGACCAGCAGAAAGTTATGGAATCTTCAAAGTGTGCTTACAGTGAAGATGTAGGAGGAGAGCGGTCTAAAGAAGTTTTGGGGGTCATGACAGAGGTGCTCCAAAAGTTTTGGGGCGTTAAGATTGCTGATTAAATTTTTAGATTAGAATGTCAATGGAGTAAAATTATTATAGAGGAGAAAGAAAGTTTTTTTTTCTTTTTTTAATATTTTACACAATTTAAGATTGATGTTATTTGCTTGCTAGAAAAGTATATTAGGGTTATGGACTTAAAGTATGTGTTGAACTAAGAGTGGGTATGTAAGCTCCTAATTAACAACAAGTTGTCTTAGAGATTGCCTAAATTTTTTTTTATATATACTCTTTTTATCTGAACTTTTATTTGAACTTAAGGATGATTTGGAACTGTGAGACATTTGGCGTGATACATGCAAGAACTATTTTTGATTATAGTTTAGTTTGGTTGGAGATTATTAAGATTAACAGAGATAAGCGCTTTTGGTGCGTAACTGAGAATTTGTTTGGAAATTAGAGAAAGGTGGGAGAATGCAAATAGCAGGTGAAAGTTTTTTTTTTCCTTTTCTTTTTTTTTTTTGAAATTAATATGAATAAGGACTGGGATTAAGAAAATTTATTTTGAGTAAAGATCTTTTTCTGTTTTCCTCTTTTTCTTTTCTACTTTATTTGTAATATTAATATTGTTTGTACTCATTTTATATGAGCTAGAGAGAGATAGAATTTATAGTTTATTGTTGATAACATAGGGGTGTTTATGTTTGTTTTTTGATTTTATGCCCTGTATTTAGCTCTGGGAAGTCGGGGGGGGGGAGGAGGGAGTGGGGGAGAGGGAGAGGGGTGGGGGAGGGGGGGATTAAAGTTAAAATGTATTGTAAAACTTTTTAAATAAAAATAAAAAAAAAGAGCAGTCAGGATTGATCTCCTCTAGGACTGACCGGTTTGATCGCCTTGCAGTCCAAGGGACTCGCAGGAGTCTTCTCCAGCACCAAAGTTCAAAGGATTCAATTCTTTGGCGGTCAGCCTTTCTTATGGTCCAACTTTCACTGCCATACATTGCAACTGGGAAGACCATAGCCTTGACTATACGCACTTTTGTTGACTGGGTGATGTCTCTGCTTTTTAGTGTGCTGTCTAGATTTGCCATGGCTTTCCTCCCCAGGAGCAAGTGTCTTTTAATTTCTTGGCTACAGTCCCCATCTGCAGTGATCCTGGAGCCCAGGAAAATAAAATCTGTCACTACCTCCATTTCTTCCCAATCTATTTGCCAGGAATTGAGAGGGCCAGATGCCATGATCTTGGTTTTCTTAATGTTAAGTTTCAACCCAAGTTTTGCACTCTCCTTCTTCACCCGCAACAAGAGGCTCTTTAGTTCTTCTTCACTTTCTGCCATTAGAGTGGTATCATCTGCATATCTTAGGTTGTTGATATTTCTTCCGGCAATCTTAATTCCAACTTTTGATTCATCTAGCCCTGCCTTTCTCATGATGTGCTCTGCATATAAGTTAAATAGGCAGGGCGACAGTATACAGCCTTGCCGGACTCCTTTCCCAATTTTGAACCAATCAGTGGTTCCATGTCCAGTTCTCACTGTTGCTTCTTGACCCGCATATAGGTTTCTCAAGAGACAAATAAGATGGTCTGGTACTCCCATCTCTTTAAGAACTTGCCACAGTTTGTTATGATCCACACAATCAAAGGCTTTAGCATAGTCAATGAAGCAGAAGTAGATGTTTTTCTGGAACTCCCTAACTTTCTCCATGATCCAGCGTATGTTGGCAATTTGATCTCTAGTTCCTCTGCCTCTTCGAAATCCTGCCTGTACTTCTGGTAGTTCTCGATCCACATACTGCTGAAGTCTAGCTTGTAGGATTTTAAGCATGACTTTACTAGCATGAGAAATGAGTGCAATGGTGCGATAGTTTGAACATTCTTTGGCACTGCCTTTCTTTGGAATTGGGATGTAAACTGATCTTTTCCAATCCTGTGGCCAGTGTTGAGTTTTCCAAATTTGCTGGCAAATTGAGTGTAGCACTTTTACTGCACTGTCTTTTAAGATTTTGAATAGCTCAGCTGGAATACTGTCACCTCCACTAGCTTTGTTGTTGCTCAGCTTTTCTAAGGCCCACTTCACTTCACATTCTAGGATGTCTGGCTCGAGGTTAGTGACCACCTCATTGTGATTATCAGGGACGTTAAGCTCATTCTTGTATAGTTCTTCTGTGTAATTTTGCCACCTCTTCTTAATCTCTTCTGCCTCTGTTAGGTCCCTGCCATTTTGGTCCTTTATCATGCCCATTTTTGCATTAAATGTTCTCTTCATCTCTCCAATTTTCTTGAAAAGATCTCTGGTCCTATTCTATTGTTTTCTTCTATTTCTTTGCACTGTTCATTTAAGAAGGCATTCTTATCTCTTCTAGCTATTCTCTGGAATTCTGCATTCACTTGGGCATATCTATGTTTTTCTCCCTTGCCTTTCGCTTCCCTCCTTTCCTCATCTATTTGCAAAGCTTCCTCAGACAGCCATGTTGCTTTCTTGCATTTCTTTTTCTTTGGGATGGTTTTGGTTGCTACCTGTTGTACAATGTTGCGAACCTCTGTCCATAGTTCTTCAGGCACTCTGTCTATCAGATCTAATTCCTTAAATCTATTTGTCACCTCTACTGTATATTCAACAGGGATATGATTTAATTCATACCTGAGTGGCCTAGTGCTTTTCCCTACTTTCTTCAGTTTAAGCCTAAACTTTGCAAGGAGAAGCTCATGGTCTGAGCCACAGTCAGCTCCTGTCTTGTTTTTACTGACTGTATAGAGCTTCTCCATCTTTGACTGCAGAGCACATAGTCAATCTGATTTCTGTGTTGACCGTCTGGTGATGTCCATGTGTAGAGCCGTCTCTTGGGTTGTTGGAAAAGAGTGTTTGCTATGACCATCGTATTCTCTTGACAAAATTCTATCAGCCTGTGCCCTGCTTCATTTTGTACTCCAAGGCCAAACTTGCCTGTTATTCCAGTTATCTTTTGGCTTCCTACTTTAGCATTCCAATCCCCCATGATGATAAGGACATCATTTTTTGGTGTTAGTTCTATAAGATGCTGTAGGGCTTCATAGAACCGGTCAATTTCATCCTCTTCAGCACCGGTGGTTGGGGCATATACTTGGACTACTGTGATATTGAATGGTTTGCCTTGGATTCGAACTGAGATCATTCTGTCATTTTGAGGATTGTATCCCAGTATTGCTTTTCCTACTCTTTTATTGACTATGAAGGCTACTCCATTTCTTCTGAGGGATTCTTGCCCGCAGTAGTATACCTGATGGTCATCTGAATTAAATTCACCCATTCCTGTCCATTTTAGTTCGCTGATACCTAAGATGTCGATGTTCAGTCTTGTCATCTCTTGTTTGACCACGTCCAGCTTTCCTTGATTCATGGATCTTACATTCCAGGTTCCTATGGAGGAAAAATCTTTACAGCATCGGACTTTCCTTTCACCACCAGACACATCCACAGCTGAGCGTCCTTTCGGCTTTGGCCCAGTCGCTTCATTCTTTCTGGCGCTACTAGTACTAGCCCTCTGCTCTTCCCCAGTAGCATATTGGACGCCTTCCGACCTGAGGGGCTCATCTTCCAGCGTCATATCGTTTTGCCTTTTGGTACTGTCCATAGGGTTTTCATGGCAAAGATACTGGAGTGGGTTGCCATTTCCTTCTCCAGTGGATCACGTTTTGTCAGAACTCTTGGCTATGACCTGTCCGTCTTGGGTGGCCCTGCACGGCATAGCTCATAGCTTCATTGAATTACGCAAGCCCCTTTGCCACGACAAGGCAGTAATCCATGAAGGGGATTCAAGACCTAGACTGAAAAAAAAAATATTTCATAGCACAGATACTACATTTTCCTGAAAAATCATTAACCAACCAAAGAACTAAAAGTGGAGAAAGAAGGATGTCAGAAAGGGAGGATGAGGGATAGTATATTTCTCCACATGGTGAAGCTTTTAAATTTTAAGAAAAATTATGGAAATTGTAACAAGTAGAAAGCTGAGAATCTGGGTCACCATGGCAAATTTCCAGAAGCTCGGTGTTTTGCAGTGTGTCATTGGTGTGAAGAAAGTTCCTAACCCAATTTCCACCTGTTGTTTTTCTCTAGGCCCAAACAGTTGTGTTCCCCCACTTAATGAAGCAAACATCCACTACTAAAGGATTTAGATTGAGGGCAAAGGGAGGTAGCTTTGGAAGGTAACTGGGGGAGAAAAAAAATACAAAATGGAGGAAAAGCTATTTCTTTTCTCTCCTTTGCTTTGCAAAAATAATAATTTTACTGAATTATGCTAATTTACTGCATTAATGTAACTTCAGACTTCAGACTTCATTTTCATAACACAAATAAAATAATAAATAAAAATAAAAATATGATGGAAAGATACTGAAAAATTATATTGTGAATCAAACAAGGTTGAACCATATAGCCTGGAAGTTTTCTTTTGCTCCCAACAAATTAATTTAAATGTTGACAAATAGGATTTGACATCACTTGATATCAGAGAAGCAATAAATGGGTATCCCACTTCCATTTGTTGTGGCCTCACAGTTGTTCTTCCAATTATACTGTATGAATGGGGAATATTTATCTACCATTTCCCACTTTTATTCCCTCTTTGGATTCAATTCTTTAATGATGGTTATGTCCTAAGATGGCTACAACAATGTAAAGAAATAAGGCTGTGTATGTAAGAGCTTGCTTTATCAGATACAGAGCATTAAAAGTGGAAAAAGCATCTTCATACATGCTGAGGAAAATAACTTCACTCACAAATGGTGGATGATTTTTGCACAGAATTTTGTAACAAAAAAGGACAATAATAGCATGATCTCAGACAAAGTCATCTCATAGATTTTGCTCGTTGCTTCCCAAGCTCCTTTTCCCATTTGTCTTAAAATTCATATAACCAGATTTTGATTACTTCAGAGGCCACAAACAGATAGCTGGGGATACAAGTGATCCATCCCCCCTTTTAATATCAAACTCCAGTTAGTTACCTTACTGTTCTGGCCAGGAATCTGAAAAGAATTCACATCTTCTGATCCCATCTGAGAAAATTCAGTACAGGTAGTCCTCAACTTACAACAGTTCATAGAGTGATTGTTTAAAGTTAGAACAGCACTGAAAAAAATGATTTATGACTATTTTTATACTTATGGCCATTGCAGAAACCCCACAGTCAGGTAAAAAAAATTCAGACACTTCTCAACTGACTCATATTTATGATGGTTGCAATGTCCAGGATCCTGTGATCCCCTTTTATGACCTTCTGACAAGCAAAGTCAATGGGGAAATCAGATTCACTTAACAACCATGTTACCAACTTAACAACTGCAGTGATTCACTTAACAACTGTGGCACAAAAGGCCGTAAAATGGGGCAAAACCCATTTAACAAATGTCTCATTTAGCAACATAAATGTTGGGCTCAATTGTGGTCATAGGTTGAGGACAACCTATATCTCTTCTTCTTTAGAACTGAAATACCTGCAGCTGAAATAGTTTTTATGCTAGTCTAAACTATCATCCAAAGCAACATTTCTACCTAACTTTCCCTGGAATTAAATCTTACTGAATATGTCATCATTATTTTTGAATAAACATGGATATGATACTGTCTAACAGAACACCTGCATTAAAAATGACTGCATAGTAGAAGTTCATTTTGAAATAAATACTGATGTATTTTATAACAATTAAAATTACAGTTTAATGACATCCTGAAGGAGTTCTTGGGACTGAATCCAGGATTGCTGCGTGCACCTGGTAACCTGGGTTACTAAATTGTGTGTGTCTGATCTATTCCATTATAATACAGTCTCTAAAAAAAATCATTCACATATTTACATGTGGGTCCAAATTACTTATTTGCTATCCAGGAGAATTATTAATCATTTTTATAGTTACCTATTGCATTCGTCTCCAACTAGGTGCCTTCCAGATAATGTTAGATTTTAGCTCTAAGATTTCTCTATTGTCCATACTGCCTGGGGAATGTGAAGGTTACAGCATTACCCCTAGAGCAGCACTGCTCTGCAGTATGCCAGAAACTGGGCCACACAAAAAAGAGAAGCCCCATCCGTGGGATGCAGGCAGTACATGAAACTACGATCCCTCCGGTCCACTGGAAAACCTAAGGTTGGCACTTTGGCGGGTCGAACCCTGAGTGCCACCTAACAGAGTGAGCACCTGTTACTCGTCCCAGCTTCTGCCAACCTAGCAGTTTGAAAGCACATAAAAATGCAAGTAGAAAAATAGGGACCACTACGGTGGGAAGGTAACAGCGTTCCGTGCGCCTTTGGCGTCTAGTCATGCCGGCCACATGACCATGGAGACGTCCTCGGACAAGCGCTGGCTCTTCGGCTTTGAAACGGAGATGACCACCGGCCCCTAGAGTCGGAAACAACTAGCATGCATGTGCAGGGGAACCTTTACCTTTACCTTTTTAGGGAACTGGACCCTGGTGCCCAAAAGGTTGGATGCACCTCCCTAGAGAGAGAGCCAATTGGTGAAAGCTGATTTAGAAAAAAACTAACAGAATATGTATTTATCCTACAGGTCCCCAAACTGACATCCTTGAAGGATGTTCAAGTACAATATTCATCATGTCAATGCTAGATAAAGCTAATGGAAGTGACCGAGGGGCTATTGAAAACGGCTATATAGTTAACTGAAAGACTAGCATAGTTTTCTTTAAGAATCCAAAATAAAAACATAGAATGCCCTGCCATATCAACTAATGAATAGTGCCTAACCAAAAGTTTATCAGAAAAGAGGAGAAAATAGTATTTGAACCATAGCAACACTTTTGCCAACTAGAGCTTCGTCTATTTCATTGGGTTTGGCAGGAATGCAAAGGAAGTATTAAACGTCTTCGTAAAGAATGATGAGAACCCAGGACCAAGGGAGATCTGAATGGAGCTCCTTGCATTGTTGTTACTGTAACCTGTTTGGTTTGCACTTCTGAGAAGTAGGTCAAAAATAACCCTTGAGTGTTCCCTTAAAAAAAAAAAGTTTTTTTGCAATTGAGGTAAACCAGCAGGAAATGGTTTCCTTTGTTTCATTGTCAAAAACAATTCAAATTTTTGTCCTCCTTGCAATTAATTTCTTCAAGAAGACAAAAAGCCAGCAGTTTGCATGTCATCATATATAATTTTCATCTGCAAATTCTCAGTGGGTTATTAACACCTCCCTGCCAAAAGCTGCACGTTATTAAAGGATCGCTTTGTCACTAGGATATCAACCCCTCCCCCCAAAAAAATTGGCACCAAATATCCTGGGAAAAAGCAGATTCTAAGCCATTAAGTAGTTTCTAAACATAAAAATGTGTTTTATCATCATAGCTCAGCAAGATTGATAGTTTTATAAGAATTAGGGTTTGACAGAAAAAGAAGAGAAAAAGGAGAGTACTTAACTTAATGTCTGGAGCAAACCTGTTGAGTTCCTCTTATATGACAGTTTCTCTGATAACTGGATTTGTCTTCCAGCTTGAAGCTGTTGTGCCCAGTTTCAGATCCTACATGGAATACCTAGATCCGTGGTGGTGAACCTATGGCACGCGTGCCACAGGTGGCACGCAGAGCCCTCTCTGTGGGCACGCGCGCTGTCGCCCCAGTCCTAGGCCTTCAGCTAGGACTTTTCACTTTAGGCCTCCACCGCTGTGTGCAAAAAAAAAAGGTTCAATTGATCAATTTCAACTTGTTACGGGGAAAAAAAATCTCGCAAAGTTGGAATTGATTGATTGAACTTTTTAGTCGCACCCACTCTGCTGTTACCACTGCAGCCACGCCCACCCAATGGACCACACCCACCTAATGGGCCACACCCACCCAGCACCTGACAATACATAAGTGGGTTTTGGGTTGCAGTTTGGGCACTCGGTCTCTAAAAGGTTTGCCATCACTGACCTAGATGGTCGTGTCTGTGCTGGTCAATTTCATCCCCACCAAATCAATTCCTGGGCAAGCTGCTGTTCTGTTTTGCACAGTTTAATTGACTTGTTTCTTCTTGGAGAATGTTATTGACTAGTTTAGCTTATCTCCAAAGCAGAACTACATGCCTGCAACAAGGACACTTATATTCTGCTTCAAGAACCTCTGTGCAGTCTTGCTGCCTTCTTTAAGGCATCATCGTCAAGATAGAAGCCACACGAAGCTTCTCAACGAGCAAACTGCAATTTATTCTTCCTTTCAGCTTTTGTTTTCCTCCAAGGCAAAGGCATCCTCTGTTTTCCTATTCCCACTATGTACTAAAGGAGCCAAAGAATGCAGCTGGGCATATCTTGGTGTGCTGCAAAATGCACTGTTAAGCATGCTTTCCTCGTAGCCATTTTTCATCTCTGTGTATCAAGGCTAAATTACTCTTTCAATTCTCAAGCATAACATGTCAAACATTATTTTTCAAGAGGAGATCAAACAGGAATTTTCCAGTTTCCAAAAGCTTTCTCCCTCTGTGAATGTAGCTTCTGCTTTTCAACCTTATTCTCAAGTTGATTTAGAATTTTGTTAGTGATTTCTTTTGATTGTGTTTTTGTGTTTTCTTTGTTATTGGAAAGTGGCACAATGTGCTAGTGTTATAGCTTTTCTATTGTCCCTCTATCATCCTGCATTCACTTCCTGATTTAAAAAAGCACAGTGGAAGTTGCTTCTCAGGGTATGCTCATTATGGTTTAACTGTAGCAGAGAAAGTAAAAAATGGAGTATAATTCTGAAGAGTGATTACATCGTGAAAAGCAGCACATCTATACATGTCCCTCCTCCACCCCAGAGCAAATCAACACCTATGAACACGTAACTGAAATATCATTGGAGGACAAATAAAAGGGAATCCAGAATTTTTAACCATTTTGTTTTTACATTTTATGATACATATTAATCAAAATTGTTGAAGGATTTTAATTTCAGAATACAATAATTTAAAAATGGAGGATGTGAAGAGGAGAATAGGATAGGATGCCTTGGAATGGGAAAGGATCGTTTTTTCTTATGTTACAGAATTGTTAAATAAAACTTATATTCAACATTTATTTGAGTTTTCAGATAGTCACCAAAAAATACATTGACTGACATATTCAATTATCATGCAAGTTCTCTTCCTTTTTGTTTGGACTATCAAATTTAGTCATCATGGCATATCCATGACTGACAGTTGACAGATATGGCCTGATAACATTTCAGTACTGCTAGGATGAAATGGGGGTCATTAAAATCATATTCATTAGTGAGTTGGATTATTTTTTTAAGATACACACACACACACACACACACACACACACACACAAATCTCCAGCCCAACTCAATCTCCTGCAGGAGTAAATCCTCTTCATCGAAGATTATGGACTAAATTTCCATAGTGGTTAGTAGATAGATTCTCTGTAAATATATATACAGAGCTGAAGAAGCTTCTTGGTTGAGAAGTGAAATGTCTTCAAGGAAAAAACAAAATCCAATTGCTTTTGAAAAAGCACTTTTGGGATAACCAAGACCTGGGTGACTGAGAATCTCCATAGACATTGTATTATGAATCAGGGAAGAATCATTTTATGAAGCCATTTAACTAGCTTATTCTTTTGCCATCTCCTTTCAAAGCCAGAATTTAGATACAATATCTTATAATTATAATACATCCACTGTAGCAGAGGAACATCAGAAGTTGGAAATGAATCTCCATTTTGGAGATGAGAAGGTGCTCAGGACATCAGTTTGGGTTAGTGGGTTGTGTGGGGGGGTGTCCTAGCAAAAGGTCTCAATATCAGTATCAGTAATGTAGCAAACCTCAGACTTAACAGTGTTTGTGGTTTGGGTTGTATATGTTTCATATATTTCCAAAAAATGTGCTAAGCTAGCTGAATTTCATTTAGAAGTATGTTCTTGCTCATTCTGCTGAGTGGCTGATTTTGCCCTAAATTTTTACACTGAAGCATCTGTGATAATAAGAACATAAGGTATTACTCAGAAAAAATAGGAATTAAAAATGCTTACAAAATGTACCACTCAGAGATATTATACTCACAAATCATGGTATTTTATATGGCATGACAGTCTATATTAAAAAAATATATACTCAAAGTCAATCTGGCTGGATTCCAGTCACTTTGCATATCCATAGAAGGTAAGTTGCTGTTTTGTAGATATTTTACTAAAATCTTATTTGAATATGTTTATATTATAAGCAACATGAGAACTTTAGTAAAGGGCAGTACATATATATAAATCATAAAGGGCATCAAATAAATAGGAGATCCTAATAAATATTCACTCTCAATTTTCACTGAATTGATTAGGATAAATGCTGCAACTTTATGCACAAACACTTGAAGTTAAGTCCCATTTTAACTATTAACATTTTCTTTTAAGTAAATTTGTTTCCCCATAGTTTTAATTTTTATTTGAAAGTTAAAAGATAACAGTTGTCTCAAGCCAAGCCCAGTTCCTGATAATACATCAGTTTAGTTTTCTTGGCAACCATACTGAAGACTTTTTTCCTTACCAACTTATCCACAGCTGAGAGACTTTTATAGTGTTCTATTTAAAAAGTAACCAGGTCTGACCCCGCTTGTCTTTGCAAGGCTGGCTGAATTAAACTAGGTTCTACCAAGTTATATAAAAATGTATAAACATTCTTTTCAAAGAGTATATGTCTACTGAGTTTTGTAGAGGTTTAGAATGTTTGAAAATAAAATGAGAAAGGTGTTTCATATCCAGTTTGGTTATGCTTGTCATCACCAACTTAAAGAAGATACATCTTCTCCTGGGTTCACCTAGAAGCTGCATGGCCCTAAGAAAATATGCATTTGACTTAAGGAGGTGTTAAGAGATGGTGACAGGGTGCAACCCTGTATTGCTACCTTGTCACCACTGCCTTGGTGCTTCCTTACCTCATGACAACCCATGAAACTCCAGAAGGAAGTGTGGTCTCTCTGAGAAGCCACTGAGAGTTATGGAGAGCACATCCATACTAGACCCCAAATATTTTTCTTATTATGGAACTAAATACAGGTAGTCCTCGAGTTATGACCACAATTGAGCCCAAAATTTCTGTTGTTAAGTGAGACATTTGTTAAGTGAATTTTGCCCCAATTTATGACCTTTCTTGTCACAGTTGTTAAGTGAATCATTTGATAAGTTAGTGACACGGCCGTTAAGTGAAACTGGCTTAGCAATTGACTTTGTTTGTCAGAAGGTCGCAAAAGGGTATCACGTGACCTTGGGACACAGAAATGGTCATTAGTATGAACCAGTTGCCAAGCATCTGAATTTCAATCACATGATCACGGGGATGCTGCAAAGGTCATAACTGTGAAAAATGGTCATAAGTCACTGTTGTAACAAACTGCAGATAAGGATTTGGTTCCACTAGATTTCTGCTTTACTTTTATAATAAGAGATCCAGAGGGACACCCTCTACCAAACCTTCCTACCATTTCTCATTATTTTGTCCCTTATTATTCTTACCACAGAATATTTGTCAAGGAGGAAAAACTGGGAGGCCTCCAAGTGACTTTTGATTGCTTTTGCATGGAGCCCTCCCGTTTAGAGGTCCTCAGAGTATTCAGTTACAGCATGTATTCTGCAATCACCTCAAGAACTGTTTAAGAAGGATATTGCATATGGTAAATTTTATGTCTCTCCTCAGCAATGTTTTCAGTAAATCAAAACATTCTGTGTAGATGGTAAAATTAGCCCTTTTATGGTTTGTTTCTGCTTTAAATCAGGTAGGCAAGAACTGTTATATTTACTGAAAGAAATATAGGACAGCCGTGTATTAAGAAAGCACCTGGGGTTCAAGGCTTTCATCTGTCAAGACGTTGACAGAAAGAGGGCAACTAGCATTAAATAGCTCATTAAAAAGAAAGTAGGTAACTAAAAATTCTCAGAGCTAATGGAGAAGAATAATATAAACTGCCTATGCATAGTTGCAAGGTTGAAGGTGGATTCTGGAAAAATTGTCAGCAACTAAAAATTCAGCCATTATAAGCCATTTCATTCACTCTAATAACTTCATGACTTCTGCTTTTTGCCCTGCAACAAAAAAATAGCTGTGATATCAAGTTTTAACTTCACAAATCCCACATCTTTAGTGCAGCTGAAGTAAATACTGATATTTTGTGAGGAACCCATAAGTTTATTCAGTGGTGTGCTAACAGATTTTTCTACCCTAGAACATCTGGAAGGAACCAAGTTGTCAATTTTATTCCTTTTTAAATAAGTCTAAATATATGTTAAGGGATGCGGTGGCTCAGTGGGTTAGGACGCTGAGCTTGTCGATCAGAAGGTCGGCAGTTTGGCAGGTCGAATCCCGAGTGCCGCGTAACAGAGTGAGCACCTGCTACTCATCCCAGCTTCTGCCAACCTAGCAGTTCGAAAGCACGTAAAAATGCAAGTAGAAAAATAGGGACCACTACGGTGGGAAGGTAACAGCGTTCCATGCGCCTTTGGCGTCTAGTCATGCCGGCCACATGACCACAGAGATGTCCTCGGACAAACGCTGGCTCTTTGGCTTTGAAACGGAGATGCGCATGTGTGGGGTAAAGGTAAAAAAGGTAAAGGTTCCCCCGCACATGCATGCTAGTCGTTTCCAACTCTAAGGGCCGGTGCTCATCTCTGTTTCAAAACCGAAGAGCCAGCGCTTGTCCGAGGACATCTCTGTGGTCATGTGGCAGGCATGACTAGACGCCAAAGGCGCACGGAACACTGTTACCTTCCCACCATAGTGGTCCCTATTTTTCTACTTGCATTTTTACGTGCTTTCGAACTGCTAGGTTGGCAGAAGCTGGGACGAGTAACAGGCACTCACTCTGTTACGCGGCACTCAGGATTCAACCTGCCAAACTGCCGACCATCTGATCGACAAGCTCAGCGTCCTAACCCACTGAGCCACCGCGTCCCTGTTTTTTACCTTTAAATACATGTTATTAAAATAACATACTCTGCTCCTGTTTATGTATTCTCTTTTATTGTTTTTCCTATGTCAAATTTAATCATGATAGCTTCTCAGGTCAAGTTTATCCTTCTTTATTTTGTGAACTAACCTAAAGTCACTGAGTTAAAGCAAAATGTTTCTTCCTGCATTCTGTTTTACTATATATCACCTATGAATAATATATAATATGTCAATTTGTAAGGGGAGGAATACTAGGATAATTATATTTTTATGGATTTTTTTTCTGTGCTTATTTTTAATTCTGAAGTAAGTACTGTTCTGTAAATCTCATCCCTGATCGTTAATCATAACTAAATAATTCCCCTTGAAATAATGACTTGAAAAGGTACAGATCATGTCATATTTGTTTAACCTTAATATGCTGAACTTGTGCATCGGTTGAAAATACATTTAAATAGAATAGCTTTGGCAGCAGTATTGCAGCTGTTCAGGAGCACAAGAAACACCGAGAAAATGAAACTGGAAATAGCTTTACAATAGCAACATCTTTTAAGTGGAAATTATATTCAATTTTGTGTATAATGTGATTAGAGTAGAACTACCATATCTACCGGTTGATATTGCCGGTTGAGCTCCGGATGGCGCCCGACCTTCGCTCCTT
The DNA here is from genome assembly GCF_964194415.1 of Vipera berus. Classification (NCBI taxonomy): domain Eukaryota; kingdom Metazoa; phylum Chordata; class Lepidosauria; order Squamata; family Viperidae; genus Vipera; species Vipera berus. The sequence continues at coordinate 58,654,297 of NC_138207.1, forward strand.
CCGACGCGATCTGAAAACGCATTTATTTGAACAAGCCGGCTTGGCCTGATGGGGGATGGGTTGGGTTTTTTATTGTTCTTAATATTTGTATTTACTGTTTTTAGCTTGGGCATTATGTTTAATTCCTTTTAACTTTTGTATTTTTGTATTTTTATACATTTGCCCTGTTCACCGCCCTGAGTCCTTCGGGAGAAGGGCGGTATATAAATATATATATTATTATTATTATTATTATTATTATTATTATTATTATTATTATTATTATTATTATTATTATTATTATTATTATTATTACCAAATGCAAAAACCTGGATGACTACTAGATTGTGGGAAAGAAATACAGAAAATTCAAATGGTTGGTTGCCATTTAATAGTTATCTACAATTTTGCAGATTAGATACTATATGCCAACTACTGTTTGTCCATTATCTCCAGTACAAATCATGTGTGCCAAATGTTTAACTTTTTTAAAAAAAACAACAACAAAACAACTATATTAAAACACCAACAGCTTACGATCACACTGGATATTCTCATGTTGGGATGTCTGCCAAATCAGGATGATAGCAATACCCAGTGCTTTTTTTGTAAAAGAAAAAGGTGCCGGAACTCACACATGTCATACAACCCACCTTGCCTACCCTACAAGGTTCCATCCAAAAAAGGTGCCGGAACTCTGTTCTGAGCGTTCTATGAGGAAAAAAGCCCTGGCAATACCAAATCTGGGCTGCCAAAACCCACATAACCACATGATGGCAAGCTAAAGTTTTCTATAATGCCACCCTTATTTCAGTACTTAACTGTTTTAAAGAAGAAGCATTTATGCATTAAACTTCAGAGCTTCATTCCAACAGCTTTCTTCAATCTTAAGTAGCCAACTCTTGAACAAACCTTTATTCTTACATTATCTTCTCCTGAAACCCAGCATTTCTTTACCTCAGAGTTATAATAAAGTGTGACCAATGACTGGTCATGAATCCTGGCTGAAAGGGATCCAGATGATCCACTTAATCCATGATCCTCTGAAGCTGTTGGCGACCACCTTCCTTTATGACATTTATTACATCGTTTCCATTTTTTGCCAATCTAAATTGGATGGTAGATTGGAGTTTCAGTGATAATCTCTGTTGGGCTTGATCATTACAGAATCTTATATAGAACTAACAAATCTCTTCGAAACTGATACAATACATGTCCTCTTGTAGAGAGATTTTGTTTATATTTAGTATCAATTATTAGACATCATTTAGCACATTCAATTATTGCACTGAGCTTTTTTTGTCTAGCACATTACCTTGGTCTGCTCAGCTAGAAAGAGTGCAAAAATATACAGCTTTAAGCAGATTAAATCATGATTGCTAGAGCAGCACGCACAAATGAATACCTTGGCAAGAATATCACATTCAACATAATTTAAAAATTTCCAAGAAATCAGCATGCAATATTGTATCAAAGCAATACATTTTTATTTTTGTCTCAAATTAGACTAGCCTTTTTCAGTCCTTTAAAATCAAGAAAGAGCAATCATTATTCACTGATCATGTAGATGCAAAGACTGGGAGCATTTTTTGAAAGTAATATTTAATCCACTATTCGATACTGCAGTTTTCCTATAATGCTGCTAGACCACATTTTACAAAAGAATATTTACATAATGAAATTATAACTGTTACAGGATGGAATCCTAAACATACAAGTTTTTCTCTCTCTGCATGTGATAAAAGTTATTATTTTTGCTGTGTTCCTATTGTTCTGAATTATATTTCCAAGATTTTAACTACCTGCTAGATTCTTGCCATCTCCCATTGCACAGCACAGAGACTTTTGTAATGTACACTCTGAACAGACACTTGCTAGTTAGGAAGATGGCTGGCTTAAGCAACATTAACATATTTTCTTACTTGTCACTATGATTAGCATTCTCACAGTAGCATTTTTGTTGTTGCTGCTAAAACAGATTTAACTGGCAAGAAAAAAAAAGTCTGCAACAGCTGGAAAGACAAAAGGCAGCCAGGGAAGAGGGCCATAATTATACAGACTGTAAAGCCACATGATGAACCTTATGCCCCAAGAGACAAAGCCTTGCCATGAACATCCAAACAGAAAAAAATAAGCAAAAAGACAATTCATGAGACACTCCACTATGACCAGTGCTTTTTTTGTAAAAGAAAAAGGTGCTGGAACTCACACATGTTATACAACCTGCCTTGCCTACCCTACAAGGTTCCATCCAAAAAAGGTGCCGGAACTCCGTTCTGAGCGTTCTATGAGGAAAAAAGCCCTGACTATGACTAATGATGAATAGGCACCAAAGTGGGAAGGAATAATGAATATGTGGTTCTTAAGTGGGGATAAGAAAATCACAAGGTGGATTCAAGTAAGAGCAATTTGGTTTTAAGAAAGGACTGGACTGTCAGTAAGAATCATATTACAGAGGGGAAAGGGTAGTAATAAAATCTGTATCCATAATCTGAACACTTCCTCTCTGTTGCAAGAGGAATTGGCCTTGCGAGCTACCTATGGTCCCTTTGTCCTATTGCTATTGCTTACATACAGCACCTGCCTTTTTCGCAGAAGAAAGCCAAAAAACAAACATGTATGCTCCAGCTTTTGGTAGAAAAAATTGTCTCTCAGTCATCACTGTATACAATGCGACTGAGCACCTTAAAGCATGAAGATATATCTTCCTTATGGATTTTATTCTAGTTAGTCAACCCTACTGTTGCTTTTTTATTTTTCTAGCAAACACACCACCTTTTATGAAATCAAACACTCTTTTTCTCTCCATGCAAAAACAAGCATTGGCTAATGTTCAAGTGAAATGATTTATCGGGAAAGTCTTTGAAGATGAAGGACAACCTAGGCATCAACTGCTTTATGTTACCAGAACATTTAGCTCAAAGACAAAAAGGAGCTTTATTGTGGGGCATTTGCTAATCCAGGAAAGCCTGTTCAAGTGACTTTCTTTTTAAAAAAAAGTTTGAGACTGAGGATAACAAGATAGTTTAGGATGTACACGGCAGACCATATAAAAACAAATATTTCCTCCAGGGCTTCTACTGCTGAGGCACTCACTTTGCTAAGTCTCATAATATGGTTCAACCTGAAGTGCCTGTGTCTGTCTCTAATGAAATATCAAAAGAAACCATGACCAATGTTCTTAAAGGATATAGACAAGCTTTCTTAGGAGGGGGGGGAACCATTGGCTTGCCTACAGTATCTATAGTTAACACATTTCACCATGGATGTTAACTTCTTGGTCTCCTACCCCCTTGCATTTCTCAACATCCACAGCCATTTCTTTCTAACGAGGGCATCAGCATTTCTTGTCAGCCGCAGGAATTATCATTATCCACCAAAGAGTCAAAGCTTACCTGACCACAACAGCTTGATGTTAGGAAGGTATTTCAAGTGACTGTGTATCATTTTCAAAAAGAATTGCAATATGCTGGTGTCTTCCAGCTCCAACAGTGTAATTAGATTCCCTCAGCTACAGACTGAAAAGAGCCTGATTGAGGGCAATGGCTAAATCTGAAGATGGATCACATATTGCCAAGGTAAGCTGCAGGTGGTTTATCACAGCAGCAAGTCAATTGGTTTTTAGGATAGGTAGCATTTCTAGATTTGAAGCTTTTTTTTTTTGCTGGCATTTGTTCAGGCATAAAAAATTGTATTGTTCTATCTCAAACAATTTTCAAAGAGAGCACTCTTGAGGCAGCATTAAAAAAGTTAATCAGAAAACACAGGCCAGCATAAATTGACTTTCTGCATTAAAACATTGGCCTAATACTCAGAATAATCTAAAATGCTGTATCTTATAACATTCTAACTTCATTACAACAAATGCTGTTTTATCTCGAATATTTTTATGATACAAAGTCCTAATATAGTAACTGGTTTTTTTATAACCAGATTATTTATATCATTTTAAGTGGCATTTTAGATCTGAACCAAATAGCTGTGCCCTTGACATGTAAATTGGTGCTATTTTGAAATGAAAAGTTATTCAGAGCCCAACATCATTTTATATGAGTTATTGAGATTATTTGTAATATTAATAAGTTGTTCACCATTCTCTGATTACCGTTTCAGTCTTCTGGAATGGAGCGAGATAAGCAATATATTTATACACTGTGCATATATTTCAAGGATGGAATCTTTGGGACCTTGGTGAACAATTTATTACTGAGTAAACATTAAGAGATGAACCAAATTGCTATGCATGAAAAAAAACTGCATGGAAATTAAAGCACTAAAAGTGATTTTAAACACGCTTCTAAATTTTTGATGTATAGATCATGCAATGTATAAAGAGAACTTTCCAATATTTCAGCCACTGATAGATGTTTACCTTACATTTAAATCCTTGGGCATCATAAATTTTCTTCCTCAGTTTCCTATATTGCATTTTGTTATCATACGCTATTTGATCAAAACTTTCTATAGGTTTACAAGGCATTCTCTAATTGTTACATTGGATCTACCTATTGTTATTTCAAATTACCTGGAATTGTGTGGCTAAAAGTGTCTATACATCCATCCATACTATATTTTTGTCTTCAAAAATGCAGTGGAATATGCTTAAATGCAGAAGAACCATCTATCTAAAAGAGCAAACATGTTTCACAGGATATACTGGACTAGATTAATAATTTCTGACCTAACAGTAATTTATCATTCAACTCAATTCAACTATCATTATAAACCAAATGCCATTTAGATAACTGGATTGTGAAAACCTTAAGGGATTTGAAATCATTGCTCTTCCTCCTTTTTCATTGTCCACACTTCATATTCTGGAAGAGACTATTGTTATTTTACAATGGGCCTGCATGTCTAAAAATTTAAGCAATGCACAAGTCTGAAGGCTGTTAAATTCTGTTAAAGTTCCTGTTAAAGCTCCATTCATTAGGACATGGAAACCTTGACCCCAGATGCCAAGAAAATGACGCTACTTTTCTCCTTGCTTGACCAAAAAAACTAGCAGGAGAAAAGCATTGTTGTTTTTTTTACTTTCCACCTTACGTTTTATGACTGTGTCATAGTCTCTCTCTCTCTCTCTCTCTCTCTCTCTCTCTCTCTCTCTCTCTCTCTCTCTCTCTCTCTCTCTCTCTCTCTCTTGTGTAAATAGCAGATGCAATTAAATTCAGACAAGCACAACTCAGAAGCCATTCTGATTCTATTAATCATCTTTCATAAAGGAAAAAAGAGAAATATAAAATAACATTAGCATTCTGCTTGCTCATTCAAGTCCTCGAATAGCTTGTCAGCCTTCACGTGTTTACAAAAGGGATTTCTGATATTTTAATACCTTTTCTCATATTTGGTTCTCTTTTTTCCACCCTGAATATGCTTTTCCTATTTGATTTCAGCAATTTAAGGACTCAGATATTTCACTCATCACCCTACATTTTCCAAATACATGCATGTTGTAGATGTACTTCATTTATGTAGGGCTGATTTCATTCCCCAAATAGCAACTTATTACAACCTGCCGTGGTCAAAAAGGACTTTATTTAATCCTGTGGCAGCTGGATTTCCTCCCGCATCAGTGTCCTGCCTTCATTCAAAAAAGGAGCTTATCGAAAGGAGAGGGGGGAGAAAAACAAATCTAAGTCTTCCTGTTGATTAATATGTGCAATTAGCAGAGTGGAGAGAAAGCAGGTTGATATGTTTCAGTCCATCATGGCTGCAAAATTGAACTGTGAGTGGTAGCTAGTGCACTCAAGTGAAGCAGGCTTCATGCAGCGAGTTAATGGAAACGCAGCAAGCTTTTCTTTTTAACAAGCACTTCAGCAATTATCTCTGCATACTCACAGTAAAATGAGATAAAGTTGGCCAGAGCATTATGAAGGCCGTTAGTGGAAAAATAAATTTACTGCTGCTTCCAGTCATTGGGAACCTAGTTAGTTCATTGTTTCATTCACTGCACCTATTAGCTAAAGATGTCAGGCTACATATATCAGAACAAACAGCCAGCATGTTTCAAAGAGGGGATCACATTTATTAAGGGCCTGAGGTAAGAAAACTCGCAAGAGGCCCATAAAGAGCTTCACTGTGAACCAGAGGCTATTATATTATCACTGATTAAAAAAAAAAGAAGTGACACGTGCATTGTGAATCTTGCCATATGGACCTTCAGATGGGTCTCTGGTATTGTCCCTCTGTCTAAAAGAATCTATGTTGCTAAAGAGAAGAAAATCCAAAAATTCAACTGGGGAAAACTAGATCATAAGCTTCTTTCCTTCTTTCCTCTCTCCCCCTTTTCTGTAATACCTGCTTATTTACTAATTTGAATTGCCGCAATCTGCTCTACAAGGGGCTTCCTTTGAAGACCCCCTAGAAACATCAACTGGTCTAAAATGCTGCAGTGCACACAGTAATGGGAGCCCCTAGATTTGCCCATGTAACAACTATCTGCGTGACCATCTTTCCATCTACCTGTCCTACCAGGTTAGATAGGGTGGCCACTCTTCTAGTGCATTCCCCTAAATATTGCCATCTGATGGGAGCTACGAAGTGTGCTTTTTCTGTCTGTACCCCCTGCCCTATGGAACATTCTGCCCCCTGAGGTTCAACAGGTTTCTGTCCCCCTAGCCCAGGCATAGGCAACCTTGGCTCTTTTATGAGTCATGGACTTCAACTCCCAGAATTCCTGAGCCAGCCATGCTGGCTCAGGAATTCTGGGAGTTGAAGTCCACGACTCATAAAAGAGCCAAGGTTGCCTACCCCTGCCCTAGCCTTTCATGAAGGTTTGAAGACATGGCTTTACCCACAAGGGCTGAGATAAGAGACTGTATAATTTACAGCACCAGATTTTTGTTGTTGTTAATGTGTTTGGTTTTATTATGGTTTCTGTGCTGTTTTTACTCTTGATTGGGAGCCGCCCAAAGCTGGTTTTAAGATGGGTGGCTATATAAATGTTTTAAATAAATAAATATAATAAAGCAGGTAGTTGGAACAGGCTGAACACTGGCATGTAAACTTTCAGCTGAGCGTTGAATCAGAGTCAGAGAGTTCCCTTTCATATCACATGGCCCTTTGAACCATTTCATCAGTAGAAACACACTTCAGGATAGTCTTAGTAGTTTTCTCCTGTACAAGGTGCAGAGACCTCACTGTCTTACAAGATCAGCTCCTGCCAGACTTTCAGGTTAGTCCAGGCAAGAAACAAAATAACAGAATAAAAGAGTTGGAAGGGACTTTGGAGGTCTTCTAGTCCAACCCCCAGCTCAGGGAGGAAACCCTATACCATTCCAGACAAATGTCTAATCTCTTCTTAAAAACCTCCAGCATTGGAGCATTCACAACTTCTGGAGGCAAATCGTTCCGCTGATTAACTGTTCTGACTGTCCAAAAATTTCTCCTTAGTTCTAGGTTGATTCTCTCCTTGATTAGTTTCCATCCATTGCTTCTTGTCCTGCCTTCAGGTGCTTTGGAGAACAAGACTCCCTCTTCTTTATGCCAACCAAAAGCAAGAGTACTAATACTACCTTTATTGTAAGGTTACAGTACCAGAATCTTGCAAATCTGAAAGTGCTTCCTCCTCCCTCTGCTTTATATTCCAGAGAAATCAGGAGAGTCCGTTCCAATTTCCTTCCTTCCTTTGGATTTAGGCGATTCTTGTGTAGGCTGCAAACTTCAGATAGATCCTGTTCCTGAAGTAAATCAGATTAATTCAATGGCTGCTGGGAAATATGAATACATGGTTAACTTCTGGTTTGGGTATGGAACCTGCTCTTGAAGCATTTATTAATCGGATTGCATGAAGGAAAAAAATCAGTTTTTGTTTCACCCCAAGCATAAAAAAGCCTTGTCTACTTAATGGCAGTGAGTCTGGTGGAGTAATCTTAAAATGCAACCCTGGGTAGTTCGGTTGAGGAGGTTGTGATGGTCAGACAGATGTTTAAGAATTCTGAAGGTTTAGAGACAAGGTGGAGGCTTCCTCTAGCTTCTGGGTGGGTTCTGTTATTTTGTCTCTGCTTCCCTTGGTAAAAGCAATGAGTGAGATGGGATGGGATGGGATGGGATGGATGGATGGATGGATGGATGAATGGATGAGACTGATAGTCGGGGGAGTCTTTGCCAAGTCATAGTGTTCAAGTTGGGTGACTACCGTATATACTTGATTATAAGCCGACTCGAGTATAAGCCGAGACCCCCAATTTCACCCCCCAAAACTGGAAAAAGTTATTGACTCGAGTATAAGCCGATCCGCCGTTCTGCAAGCCTCCGCCGCCGGCGGAGGCTGGATCCGCGCTCTGCAAGCCTCTGCCGCCAGCAGAGGCTCGATCCGCCATTTTGAAAGCCTGAATACACAGGAATACCCTGTGTGGCCGCGGCTCTCGGGGAAGCCCTGGCTGTCCGCTTCCTCGCTCCACGCTGCCATTCGGGGCCCGCGCGTTCCCCGGGCAAATCGCGGCGCCCACCAGGCGAGGAAACACACCTGCTCCAGTCGCCCCCCCTTCCCTCAGGAGACGCGAAGCAAGTGACCGCCCGGAGCTTACCGAGGACTTGCGCGCGGCCGAGGCTTCGGTGCTTCCAGGATCGCGCGCACCTCTCCCAAGCCGCCGCCGTCCGGAGACCTGCCGAAGTTTGGGGAGGTTTGGGGAGGTGCGCGCGCACCTCCCCAAACCTCCCCAAACGTCGGCAGGTCTCCGTTCCTCCGCGCCCTGCCTGCCTGCTTCTTTCCGCTGCAGATCGCGCGCACCTCCCCAAACCTCCCCAAACTTCGGCAGGTCTCCGGACGGCGGTGGCTTGGGAGAGGTGCACGCGATCCCGGAAGCACCGAAGCCTCGGCCGCGCACAAGTCCTCGGTAAGTTTTTTTGTTGACTGGAGTATAAGCCGAAGTGGAATTTTTCAGCCCAAAAAGTGGGCTGAAAAATTCGGCTTATACTCAAGTATATACGGTATATACACTTTGTAAATAAATACATTAATTAAAATAGTCCCATTTATTTAATAGCACAGCCAGTGAGGACCTTCATAATTTCATCAAGTGTTGTTAGGAATTTGAATTTAGCCACTTAGAGCTTCTGATTTTCTGCATAGTTACAGGACATCAAAAATGGAAAGTTTTTTCTTGATTGTATGTGCAACAGCCTTAAAGAGACAAGCTTTCAGTTATCCTACATATTATATAAAAAGGAAAAGGATGGAAGACCTACCTAGGGGATTCAATTCCTATTTTAATTGATATTTGTTGTTCTTCTGGAACTTTAGTTTTATGAGCTCAGAATATAGCAAAAACTGTTGTGCTTGTTGGTAAGAAAGTACTATTTCAGGCTTAAAATCCTGAGTTGATGAAATGAGGTTACTTCCAGTCTTGTGAGTTGGCTTTCTGCTGACTAAATGGAAAGATAGGTCAATATCATTTTATATGGGCAAGATTTAATTTTTAAAAAAACAGTCAACATCATATATCTATTGTAATATGCATACTTTGTTTTATACCGTACATGTTAAGGTGTTTGTTTGCTTCTTCGCTTTCCTTTCTAGTTTCTTTTCATATTTTCATATTTATTGTTTTGTATCTTTTATTTCTGTATATTTTTCTAGTCATTTTATTCTCTAGTTGTAAGTAAATACCATCACTAGATCAATTCTGCTATTTTATGTGCAGTTCTGTGTTTGTGATTGTTGTCTTCCCTTGTTTTGTTTGTATTTCCCTTTTCCCAATACATTCCTTTTTTTAGCTTAATTGAGATTTAGCTAATTAGTTTAATAAAGGGATTCCTCATTAAAACCTCCCTACCTACAAGATTGTATGGTTATATAGCTCTGCCTTGTGTTTCAGTACTGCTTTGTGCTATCCTTGCGGGTTTGGGCAAGAAGATCCAAATCACCATTTGGTCCATGGCCTCTTTCTGACTTTCTAAAATACAACCTTGATTTCTAACCAGAAATCAAGGTTGTATTTTAATATACGTACCTAATTCATTTCTCTCCATTGTTAACAGAATAAAGACAGCTCTATCATTTTTCTAAGTAATTGATCACATTTTTGTTTCATATAGAAACTCTCTAAATCAAGACTATTGCCTTCCTAGTGCTAAAACAGAGAAAATAAAGTATTTATTTATAAATAAATAAAAATAATTCCTCTGCACTATTGAGGAAGTGCTAATCTTTAAATTTGCTAATAATAAAAATTTTGTATACCTTTGATCTTTTAATTAATTACTGCCTAGATGAATCATGGTTGAAAGTGATGTCTAGTTTAGGAAGCAAAATACAGAAATGGGAAACTTGGTAAATCAATGGGGATTTAACAGCCTTTCATCTGTGCTGATCAAAGTTATCTACCCTGACCCAGATGAAGCAGAATCCTCATTTTAGGCTCCTTGATGAAAGATTCATTTTTCTTTCTTTCTATTTTATTTTATTTATCCAATTTTCAATCAACTTCACAACAGAATTTCAAAGCCATCATTGTTTATTACCTTTTTACTAAACTAGGCTTAAAGCGTAACAGAGTATATCTGATTCCAAAGGTAATCCTTGTAGCAATGATACAAGAAGGTTAGATTGGCAGCAGTGTACTAGAAACATTTTGAAAAGGGATTTTATCTTTTCTATATACATTCATACATTCCATCTCCAGCTCTGGTCATCAGATACTTTTAAATGTTCTTTCAAAGAGCAATAATGCTTTTCAGATATAAAAGTAGAATGAAAGAAACATGATGCCATTCATATACCCTTTCCTATCATCTCTCTAAAATAATTGCGTGTCTTCTGTGATACTGAAGGCCAAGTCATATTTTCCACATTGTATTGTGCAACTGAACCCTGTTTGGGTTGATGTTCTAAGCCAGGGGTCTTCAAACTTGGCCCTTTTATGATTTGTGGACTTGAACTCCCAGAATTCCTCAGCCAGCATGCCTGGCTGAGGAATTCTGGGAGTTGAAGTCCACAAGTCATAAGAGGGTCAAGTTTGAAGACCCCTCTTCTAAGCAAAACATGGCCAGGCAGCAATTCAGTGTGACTGAATTCATAGGGCTCTTACTTCTATGGTCATTCTCCTTTGATCACATGCATATCCATGGATCAGGGGGATGCACTCCAAATGTCCAGCTTCTTCCACCCTACATAGGATATGTTTGGAGAGACATGTCTCTGTCTTTGCCTACACCTCATAGGCAGCTACAGCATTCAGCTAGCAACCTAGGCCGCTGCTATATTTACCTCAACATATCCCTAAACTGGACACATTCAACACAAAGTAGAAGAATTTAATCATCATTTTAAAAATGTCCAAAACCAGACTATCCTATCTTCTGTTCCAACGATGCCCTTATACTGTAACCCTAGCTTTTCCCAAGGGTACCTCAGATGTGATCAACCACAGTTTTCATCATTCACAATTAAAATACCCATTTATCATGCTGGCTGTGATTAGGGAGATGAATTTCAGTACAATAGAATAGAATTTGTTTGGGGAAGGTTCCATCAGAGGAAGAGTGTTAAAAATTAATCTAAGATCACATGTTCTGCCTGATGGTCCACAAATGATGTACCAGAATAGAATTTTCACAAATTTGTCCAAATCCAGTAAGATGGCACTAGTTCCTATCATATTATTTTACCTTCCTCCTGAATTTTAATTTTGGATTTGACGTTAACATTAGTATTACTGCTAATTATTTGCTCCTTGAAAATGACTACATCCTAAAAGCTGGTAACATATAAATATCAATTTAATTTCAGAAAAATAAAATCTATAGATGAACGAGATGAGGCACACTTATAATGTAAGCAAAGAAGCACATTGGTGAAATGCTTTCAGGACTGAGGGTGGAAAGCTGTATTTGTTTCAGCTTCAGCACTAATCTTTGCTTTCATGTGCTGGTAATTGCCACTGAGTTGGTTAAGTGCTATTTCTATAAAGAGCATCAGTGAAGCCAGTGGTTCCCATCATTAGGCAATTTTCGCTAATTGTAGGTTGGAGCTTCTGTTTGCTCGATATGTATGGCTAGCTTGTTCCCATAAGGGAAGAATCTGAATATACTGATAAAATCAAACACAGACACCTGAAGAAGTGTTTCTGCATCATTTTTTTTAAAAAAAGGCCAAACATCCTGTTTAGGATCAAACAGTTTCAAAATATTCTTTAGGATTTGTTTTAAACTGATGGCAATAATGTGAAATTAATCAGATTCAATTTTTCCCACTAAATGTCATAGTTTATTATTAGATTAGACTCTAGGAGGTTTAATTTTAGACTTTGTGATTTAAATGGTGCAGTGGAGATTAAATACTAGGCATAATTAAGCATGTTGATATGGTTGGAATGAATTATAAATCTCATTAAGTGCAATGTCCTGTACAGGTTCACAGGAACTAAAGGACCCACATGTTACTAGAAACTAAATCTAGCAACTGTAGTGGGATAAGAAAAGAAAGATGGAGATTGGAACTAGGAATGCAGCTGAGAATTTATTACAAGTGATGTTTCATGCAATTCTCTGTTTGCAAAGAGTTACATTTGCTATTCTTCTTCTTCCTAGCATTTTGACAGACAGACAGACAGACATGTTGCCTACGCCTTTGGATTGCAAGTGAATAATTGAAACTGTTTGATGATGAACATGATCCAGCTGGCTTTCATAAATAAGGCAGGACTAGAACTCACAGTTTCCTGGTTTCTAGCCTGGTGCCTTAACCACTAGAACAGGGATGTCAAACTGCCGGCCCGTGGGCCAGACGCATCATCCAGAAGCCACACCCACCCCATTGCCGGCAATGGCAAAACTGTCCCGATACGTTGTGCGATGTCATGTGATGTCATGAGTTTGACATGTCTGCACTAGACCAAATATTTACAATACATTTCAGTTACATTAATCTGAAATATTTTTCCCAAGGATACCATTCATACTAGATAATAGATGTGACGATTCTGTCACATCTGTCAAGCCTCTCAAAGCAATGAACAAACAAGGAAGCAAGAAATACAAGAAATATCACATTTTTAATATTAGGATTTAGAGTAAAGTGTGCTAGGAATTTCCAGCCACTGGAAGTTACAAAATTAATCAGGGCAGAGCCTCTTTGAACAATCAAAATCTCTTTTTCATAGTTTTTTTAAAAAAATCTGGACTTCTATTTTCTAAAAAACTCTTTCTTTATCTCTTAGTCGTTTATATCCAACAAACCTTCCATTACATTCCCAGTCTCTCCACAATTTCTCACACACTCAAAACTTCAGCAGCACTTTTAGTAACAAGATGGGAGTGGAATTCAATTATCCAAAGGTTTATTTGAACACTGTCTGAACCGCATACAAACCAAAATGCACTTGCCTACTTCAATCCACTTGTTTCTTAATTTTGCAATCTAGTTTGTATCTCAATAAGGGAAGTGGTGGCTCAGTGGGTTAGGACGCTGAGCTTGTCGATCAGATGGTCGGCAGTTTGGCGGGTCGAATCCCGAGTGCTGCATAACAGAGTGAGTGCCTGTTACTCGTCCCAGCTTCTGCCAACCTAGCAGTTTGAAAGCATGTAAAAATGCAAGTAGAAAAATAGGGACCACTATGGTGGGAAGGTAACAGCGTTCCATGCGCCTTTGGCGTCTAGTCATGCTGGCCACATGACCACGGAGACGTCCTCGGACAAGCGCTGGCTCTTCGGTTTTGAAACAGAGAAGAGCACCGGCCCCTAGAGTTGGAAATGACTAGCACGCATGTGCGGGGGAATCTTTACCTTTATCTTTGTATCTCAAACACAACTGCATAAAAACATGTAACTCAAACAATTACACAAAATAAGTATTAATCAGAAGCACAAAAAGTACTTACTAAGGGAACGTATGCATTAAAAATATATTAAATAAATCACTTTAAAAAAAATATTGTGGGGAAAAATGTGTATTGCAGGTTATATGTGACCAAAAATGGTAGAAATTTTCAGGTGGAGATTTCTTGAGTATGTATGTCAATGGGATTTGGCAAATGGGATTCAGAAACAGAGCAAACTAAAAATCATAAAATACAGAAAACATACTCTTTCTGTTCTTGCCCAAAGTTAGATTTCCTGATTTAAAAGAAAACCTCTTAGTACTGGTAGAGTATTTACCTGAAAAACAATAGGGCAATACACTGACACAAAAATGATCAAAAGAGGGTAACATTGGGCAACAGCAAGAAGCAGACCGCCCTTTACCAGAAGGGCCTTCAATCACCTTCACCAAAGATTTGGTAAAGCTTGCCTGGCTGAGGAATTCTGGGAGTTGAAGTCCACAAGTCATAAAAGGGCCAGGTTTGAAGACCCCCGTGGTAAAGAGACAGAGCTTCCAAGATCTCTGAATCACCTTCTGGGTGGGACCCACCTGAATCTCAGAGGGGAATCCATTTTAGAGGGCAAGCTCTGTGACAGAAAAGGCACACTTCCAAGGTCCTGACACATGGCATTGTTTAATCAAAGGAACTTGGAACGTGCAAATCCTATGCCATGTAGATCTGTTCTGTTTGTTCTATTTAATGAAACAAAGGCAAAAAATAATAATGGATGTCCACTCACAAAAAATTAATAAAAAGGAAAATTAATTTTCTGAACCACAGCCAAATATTATAAAGATTACATAAGAAATACATAAGAACAAGACTTAGTTAGCAACACACATTTTAACATGTTTTTCAATTATATCACCTGCACCTGCAGTGTTAATATTTTTAAAGTTTCTCACAGCATTTATGAATTCCTTTTCATTTTTTTTCCTAGGCATTAACATTGCAGGGTTTGGGAGGGCTCCTTCTGACAGTAATGACTCTTTGTGGTGTCAAGATTAAAACGCAACATCTAAGGTCAAAACTATGATCCCTCCAATAAAAACATTAAGAAACACTACAGGTTGTCCTTGACTTATGACCAGTTGCTTAGAGTTAACTGATCAGAGTTACAACAAAGTCCCCAGAACTGCATATGTCCTAGTCTCAAAGTTCTAATAGCCACCCCTCCTGTGATCGTGTGACTGCATTTTGGGTGCTTGGCAACTGATTCACATTTATGGCCATTTCGCAGCATCCCATAGTCACATGACCACAATATTTGGCTTTTTTTTGCTAGAAACAGGTGTTTACGTCTAGTTTCCAGCAAAAAACACCTATTGGCTATAATAGTTTGCTTAACAATTGACGCACTTCACTTACCAAACACTGCAAAAACAGGTTGCAAAACTGAGCATAGTTAACTAGTGACCCAAGTAGTTATCACAACTTATGACCACAATTCCAGGTTCAATTATGGTCATAGGTCAAGGACTACCTGTATTCCTTGTTTCTGTTCCACTCTTTGGCTTGGCGCTAAGATTCCCACTAAGTCAGGGGAGTCAAACTCAATTTCATTGAGGGCTGCATCAGCATTGCAGTTGCCCTCGGGGGGCCAGCTGGGTGTGGCCAGGGTGGGCGTGGCCTACTGGGTGGGCATGGCTGGAGTGCGTATGGCCTACTGGGTGGGAATGGCCAGCTCTACATCATTTGTGTCAAGGGTGCCTATGGGGGCCTGGGCAGGAGTGGGACAGATCTGAGGGTCTCTGGCAGAAGGAGATGGGACCAGGGAAGTGCCAAGGCATGGTCCACCGGAGGAGCCTCACTGTTCCTCTCAGGCCATGGGGGGGGCTGGACAGTGGTGCGAAGGTCAAATGCCCAGCCCAGCCCTCAAGCACCCAAGGCACTAAGCCCAGCCCCACTTCCCCAAGGGGGTGCCCAGCTGCATTTACCTCCTCCTCAAGGCTGCTGCTGCTGTGCTTGTTCTCCTTAGCCAGGTTGCTCATGATGGGTACGAGGGCAAAATCAAGAGGGAGGCCCATTCCCTCTCCATGTGAGGAGACCTGGCTTTGTATCCAAAGCTTCCTTAGCAATAGGGAGACCCCCCAGCATAGGCCAGGAGGCGGGGGCAAGGGGATGGTGAAAGGGCAGCAGGGCAGGACTAAGGTAGGACTTCCCTCAGACCTTCCCTCTCCTTCCTTCCTTCCAAAGAACAGAGTGGTGGGAAAATATTTGAGATTAGGGAGGGAGAAAAACAGGCAAGAAACACAGCTGGGGAAGTGTCATCCTTTGTGAGGAATGAAGAAATGCACCATCGCCTGGAAGTGGCCAGCACATGGCCCTCGCCTACTTCACATATCCGGCTTGGTGGGCTCTAGCGGAGGGGATGCCATGAGCAGCGTGAGAGTCGATGTTACCTGCGCAATGCTGCCAGCCCCTAGCCTGCCCGGTTTTTGGCAGGGCCATGTGCTGGCCACTTCCAGGCAATGGTGCATTTCTTCATTCCTCACAAAGGGTGATACCTCCCCAGCATGCACCGAGGGGGCAGTGCCGACACGGCACGGGCCAGTCCTTCACTGTTTCCAGATGGCCTTGTGGATCTAAGACTGAATGTATTTCAGTATAGATGACCACCATGAAATTGTACATTGGCTCCTGGCCAGCCTGGGCCGGGGCCAAGTCAGCAGGGGCTGTTCACTTAATGTTCCCAGGATGGGTTCGCAGGCCACATGAAACCACTTCGTGGGCCGCATCCAGCCCCCGGACCTTGTGTTTGACATGTCTGTACTAAGTACTCCTTCCAATTAGAGCTATACTGCATTCAGATCTCAAAGAGGAAATATTCTTTGGATCCGGAGTGATGTATATTTGCAGTAATTATTTGCAGTGCCTTAAAGAAGCCTGTTTCATGCTTCAGAGAGAACTGCTATGCACATCTACCTTCCAGCATTCCACAATTTCAATCCATCCTAGATCACTTCATCACTTTTTATTTTTAATTCATTCACTTTGCTGGAAGTTCTGTTTTTAGCCCTCTCCACTCATCTCCAAAATATTATTTTATTTCTATAAAAAGGGCTCTGTATTTCTTTGACTCATTTATTTTTAACCATTCCATGCTGTCTTTGATTACATTTTTTGCAGTTATCTTTTGATCTGTATACTGGTTACAGAATATATTTTTTGTTCTTCTTTCCTAGTCTTGTCTCTGTTTTATCTCTAAGATTCACTCTTGACATTTCCAAATAAACCTAATGTCCTCCAGTCAGTACCTCTTATCCCCCTTGCACTTTAAAAAAAATCTTTCCGTATTTCATCACAAATCAGTTGTGCCTTATGATTCATATTTGATATTCACTCTGTTGCATGAATGTATATATAGATGAGAATTAAATCGTATTTTCAAAAGAGGCAGACCTTTTTCTAACCAGATATTCATATCTCACCATTTTCCTTTATTCATGGGTCCCCAAATGGCCCAATCATGTATTCTATATTCTGTTATTTTGTTTCCACCTAACCATACATTTACTTAACAGAATAATTTTTCCCTTCATTTGAATTAATTTGGAATATTGGATAATTTTCCCCAAATTAATTTCTGGTTCCCCCATTATCACTGTTAATTGGAATATAACTGTTATCAACATATATGAATCTATAACAACCTAGCTAATATCCTTTCATATTTTTTGACATACGTTTTATCCTTTCATTGATCAGCATGCCATAAAATCAAACCATCTTCATTCACATTTACTACACTCTCCATCAATTCTTGGTTTCATACATACCTAATGTATCTATTTTTATTTCTTCCATTTTATTTCCTATTTTATGCTCTTAGAATAGAATAGAGCTGTAAGGGACCTTGGAGGTCTTCTACTCTAGCCCCTTGCTTAAGCAGGAAACCGTATAACATTTCAGACAAGTGGCTATCTGGTCTCTTCTTAAAAATCTCCAGTGATGAAGCACCCACAAAGTCTGAAGGCAAGCTGTTCCACTGGTTAATTGTTTACTGTTAGGAAGTTTCTCCTCCAGGTTGCTTCTCTCCTTGATTGGTTTCCATCTCTTCTTTCTTTTCCTGCCCTCTGCTGCTTTGGGAAATAATTTGAGCTCCTCTTCTTTATGAGTGCCTTTCAAATACTAGAATACTGTTATCATCTTCTTACTGCTCTTCAGCACTTATTCCTCTTACATTCCAAGTTTCAATTTTCCATGTGTTACGGTCATCATTAGATGGGTCAAACTGACTTCTGTAACCCATATGGTCAGTCAATATTTTCACCCAACACTTTTTAGTAAGGGAGAAATTTAGGTTACCAGTTTTAGACATATCTCTGCCACGTATGGCATCCCCTGTTAATGGTCTTTAGACTTTATTTTTTTCCATATTTTGGCTAATATACCACAAATGCAACCAAGCCCCAATCTTCCCCCGTGTTAATTCATGCAAACTGATCTCTAGAACTCTTAATCTAGAGACTTTTGTGCAAACCAACATACTGATAATCACAGCCTGCCAATTTGATAGGATGCAGTTCCCAGTCTTTAAAAACCTTGAATTTGAACTTATTTTTTTCAGTGTCTCCTGACAGAACAGAAATTCTGTTCAAGAGGACATATCTCAATATACTTGTAAATGTGAGTCATTGGTTTCATTTTAATAATGTTATAAATCAAAATCCTAATATAAATCAAATTAAGACTAAGTACAATGAAAAACAATGCCATACAAAGGACTAAGAATCAATTCAAGGAAGAGCTTCCATAAAGGACCCTCCACTCTTATGGTCCCATTAATTCCTTTTTTAGAAAAATTATATATATATTCTCCCTGTTAGCACATTACCAAAATGGAGTTTTGTTGCCTCCATCATTTTTATCTCTTTATCCTAGTTTTTCATTAAAAAGCCACTTTGTCGCCTCTTACTAGATTTTTTTAATCTAGTAATCTGGTATGCAAATTTCATGTTATGATTAAGCAGAAACAATTCATCAAAAGTTATCAGACATTAGACTCCGATTAACAAGATACACCTTTAGTTGGTCTTCCTGCTTTGTAGATATATCATAGGAAATGGGGTAGAAAGTATCTAAACATTGGCATAGATCAAGGTTCATTATGGAGTTCACTGGACTTCAACTAATGCCAGTTTTCCACTTCAGGAAATCTAGTGATCAACTATCAATAGCTGGACTTAATTGGTCCATAATATTTTCTTTAACCCAGTGCTTAGGCAACATTCAGCTATCAAGCAGCAATCTTTTTCAAGCAACAGTTTTCTTGTCATAACCACTACTATTGACAATAGCAACAAAAATGATGGGGAGTGGATTAACTTTTATCCCCCTGATACATCCAACAAGCATCATGGCCAATTAAGAACTATTCTGTAGTATCTACCAAGAGCAGCAGCAGCAGATATGGTGTTCTTGAGAGCAAGACATGGAAAATTGGTCAAGGTGTAGGAAGGAAATTTTCTAGGATGGGAAACGGGGTAAGAAATCTTTGAAGACAAGCCAAGCTCTATAGCAAGTGAACATATGCTTCAATTTGACACCATCAAGTGTTCCTAAAATCAGTGGTTTCATGGGCAACACTGCTTTGGATATTCAGCATAAGGCCATCATCTCAGGTATTCCAAACATGGGTTTATTTATGAGAGAACTCCATGAGAAAATTCAAACAATTACAAAAGGGGAAAATGACAAACAAAAAAGTTGATAGTGGATGACTGCTGAGAATGAAAACAAGAAAAGGAAAAAAGAACGATCATAATTTTTAACATTTTTTTTCCTACCCCATAAATTATATATAAAAGAGACCTTGCAAAGTAAAACATCAAAATTGGGAAGTCCTTGGTGCAGCTTTTATGAAGTAGCTAATGTCCAGAGAGTCTGAAACTAACCTGGAGAACAAACTAACATCATTATCCACATTTTAATAGTAAAACTCAGCTTTGAAGGAGAATTTAAATAGCTGCCCTTTTGGAATTCACCTCAGCTATTGGCAGACCAAGTGGAATTTAAATGCTTAATTCATTCCAGCTTTATTCCATCCTTTCATGCCAGATTAATTCTTTTTTTATATAAAGATTATTCTCTTAAAATGTATGTTTACATGAGATCAGATTGCATGTGAGCAGAACAGATCGTCCATCATATAATTTCTTTTGAGAGATGATGCCCCTTTGGAATTTAACCTTTAGTTTCTGGACTATTCTGGTTGACAGTCTTATTACCATCGCCTTGGTAACCCTTAATAAAACAGAGATAACATCAACAGTTACTTCTCCAGTATTCATTGTAGCATAAACCACAATGATTCAGTGAGATGCATATTAATTTGTGATTTGCTATTTGTATTTCTAACACAATGTGTGGGTTTCCATTGTAATGCTTTCTATCATATTCTGCAGCCCGCAACAAAGAGCAATATTTCATTAAGGATGGTTAACTTTCTTTAGTACATTACAGGCACAGGTCTGTTCCCAGAGAAAGTCGTAATAACATGGTCTGAACTTTTTCAGAGAATTCTTTATGAATACTTGGTGTGGAAGAAAGTAGAGAAGTAGAGCTAGTCTTGGGAAAGGGAAAGGCAGCAATGAAATGTTAAGGAAGGAGACATAGCAAGTCAGTCCTGAGAAAAAGGAAAAGAAACACAACATAACTCTTCCATGATTTTTTGGTGTATGATTTAAAAAGAAACCCCAGGACTTTCTAAATTTTGTTATCCTATCTTATAGCCACAGACAGCACTCCTGCAATCCGTGCTGCTTCTGTTTCTTGTCCTGGCCCACATCACTGGACTGATATTTGGGGAGGAGTGGTGATCTAAGAATGTGTATTAGAGCACAGCTGAAGAAACATCACAGCATCTTTAGGAAAAGATGGAAAAGGTTGAAACTGGAAGCTCAAAACAATCATTTCCTCCCAACTTAGCAATCTTAGACTTCTATAACCGAGTTTGTTACTTTGGGTAAAAATAACTTGTGGTCCTCCAGGTATTACTAAACTAAAACTTTTAGCATCCTCTATAATTAATCATGATTGTTGGGGGATTTGGAGTTCAAAGGCCACAGTTTCCCCATTTTGAATGTAGGTTATATTGAGCCATGTGTTTTCATTTTGGATTGCTCCTAACTCAAGAGAAGTTTAATTCAGCAGGGTTAATACTGAATTAAACCATCTACATATAACATCTCTTCTTCAAAATAATATTGGATAGGAGATTATCAGATTCTGAAAATGCTTTGTCCAAACTCATAAACTGTCTCTATGCTACACCTCCAAGAATATACAGCATAAGTAGGGTCTTTCCACACACTAAAAATATCTACACTGAAGCCTCTCTTTTAAATCATACCATCATCATAAAGACAGTCAGTATGCATCAACAGAAAATATTATTTGTAGCTCAGGGTTGAACTGTAGAGTCCCTGGTACTCTCTGAGCATGGTTGTTTTCTTGCAGATATTTCATTATCAAACTAGGTAACATCATCAGTGCTGGTAGGGAATGAGGTTTGCTCTCATTTTATATTCTAGTGGCTTGCCCAGTCATTGTTGGTGAGGGTAGTCCTTGATTGGGTTGTTATTCATTGTTTACTTGTTTGGAAGTTCCTTGATTGGGGTATTGTTTGCTTCTTGATTGTTGGTGAAATGTTAATTTTGTTATTAATCTCTGCTTATCTGGATGTTGATTGCTGGTGTGAAGATGTTTTGGTCTTTTTGTTTTCTTTTGACTACTTGTCTTTTTAAAATGGCATGTATGTTGTTTATCTCTATGTGCCTGGTGATTTGTCCAGGCTTCCAGGAATTCTCTTGCAGTTTTGGACTTGACTTGATCTAGGATACTCACAGTTTCCCAGTTGAAATTATGGTTTAGTCTGTCCATGTGTTGTAAAATTAAGAAGTTTTTATCATGTCTTTTGACTGCTACTTGGGGTGGTTCATGGATGCAGGTCTATCAGATTTCTACTTGTTTGTCCTACTTATTGGTTGTTGCACTCCTTACACTGTGTGACTCCTGTTTTTTCTTATGAGGCTCCTGGGTCATTTGGTTTACTTAGGATATTTTGGAGGGCTTTAGTTGATTTGTGTGCTACAATGATGCCATATGACTGCAATAGTCTGTTGGTGGGAGTTGGAATGAAAGATATCAAAAGAACTTGATTTCTGTTTTCTGATTTCAGCATAGCTTTACAAGTGCCAACAGCATCAAACTGTAGCAATGAGAATAAGAACCTCATATAAATGTTTCCTGCCTGAGCAGGGGTTGGATTAGAAGACCTCAAAGGTCCTTCCAACATCATTGTTATGAAATTTATTTGCGGAGGTCTCCTTGTGCTACCAAAGAGTTGCACAGACAAGGAAGGGCACTGAGAGCAGTAAAAGTCACACACAGAAATACACTGAGTTCTAAAAGCAAAAAGTATTTTACTTTGAGGTGGTGTAAAAACAAAAATGCACAGTCAAAAATAAACAGTCCAAGTCATACACAATAGCAACAGTCCAAAGAGTAATCCAAACTACAAAGTCTTCTTACCGGTCCAGAGGTCAATACACAGTTCAGGTTACAACAGTAGTAAACCAACAGCAGAGCAAAAACAGTAATAGTAGAGATCAGTGAATTCAGAGAGAGAAAGAAGCTACGTTCCTAGCTTCCTCTTATGGCCATGAGAACACTTACACACCCATTGGCCAATTAACTTCTTAAAGACATAGCATTATGGTTAATATATTTTCAACCCAACATTGTAGGCTAACACCATATGCCTAACATTCTCCCCTTTGGGTAGAATAATATATAACTCTTACAATCTTATGCACATTCTTTCACAATTAGCATTGTGTTTCACAGCACTTTGTACCTTCGTAAAATGGTCAGCAATATTTACATCAGATGAACAATACTCTAGCTGTATTAATTTATCTTTGACACATTGTCTGACATTTAAATAACGAAGATCAGTATGTTTAGATCTTGTTCTTACTGCAGCATTATTAGCCATCTTTATTGCAGCTTGATTGTCCTCATACACAATAAATGGATCATTTACATTTAAACCCATATCTAACAATAATTGTTTGTACACTAGCAGTTCTGTACATAACACTGATAGACATGAAAATTCAGCCTCCATTGTAGATAAGCTTATGTGTTTTTGTCTAATAGACTTCCATCCAATTAAAGAATCACCCAACATTATAGCCAACCCTGAGGTAGATTTACGACTGTTTGAATCAGAGGCAAAACTCGCATCTGCATATGCAGTAAGGATTAACTCACGATTTGGCTCTAAATATAACGAGTAGTGAATAGTCTGCTTCAAATACCTTAATACTCGTTTAGCTGATTGCCAGTGTCTAACAGTTGGATTATTGTTGTACCTAGCTAATTGATTTACACAGTAAGAAATATCAGGTCTAGTCCAATTACTCAGATACATAAGACTTCCTATCAAAGATTGGTACATAGTCTTATCAAATACAGGACTCTCAACATTAGTGTCCTTAAAATCCATAGCCATCGGAGTTTTTGCTGGTTTACACATTTCCATGTTGTATCTCTTTAATAACTGAGATATTTTACTGGCTTGTGACATCTTAAAACCCCTATTTGTTTTCACAATATCTAACCCCAAATAGTGGCTAATTTCTCCAAGATTTCTAATTGTGAATTTATTTTGCAATCTTGAAATGATAGTTTGTGCTTCTAACTCAGTTTTTGTTATTATTGCAATATCATCTGTGAATAATAAGAGAAAAGATAATGCTCCGTTGTGTTCTCTTCTAAACAAACAAGGATCAGCATTACTGGCTACAAAACCTATTGCACTTAACTCATTAACTATACATTTGTTCCACTCATAGCCTGATTGTTTCAATCCATAGAGGCTTTTCTTTAATTCCCAACAATCATGGTCTCTATCACTGGTCAATCCTGGTGGTATTCTTAAATAAATAGTATGTTGCAATGGAGCATGTAAATATGCAGTTTCAACATCTACATGATTAACCATATATTGGTTTTTAGCCGCCCATACTAAAGCTGCTCTTAAAGTAGTTGCCCTTAGACTGGGTGCAAACACTTCGTCATAATCCTCAGTAGTTTGGGCAAAACCTTGTGCAACCAAACGTGCCTTATGGGTTATAGTTCCATCTACACCCTTCTTTATTTTATATATCCATTTACAACCTATAGCTTGCTCACCAGGTGGCAGTTTTGCTTTCTGATAAACATTAAGATTCTGCAAAGACTTCAACTCCCTGTTCATTGCAGCTTTCCATGATGCCTGTTCCTTTTCAGGATACATCCTGATCTCATCATAGTTAGATGGCTCTACACTAACTTGACATACTATACTAGCTTCATAGCGATCAGGTGGATGTCTGATACGCATTGAACGCCAAGGAATTACAGGGCTTTGAGTTTCAGACTCCTTTCCTTCCTCTGATTCCTCTATTATCTCCCCTATCTCCTCTTCATCTTTTATATTTACAGGAGATGTATTATCATTACTAGTTACGTTATCAGAGGAGTCCTCAAACACTAGAGGATCAGTATTAACAGTTACTTGCTCTAACCTATCCCAACCAACGTGCTCAAGGAATTTTGCACTAGCACTGTTATATACATTAGTTGTGCCTCGTTCCCAGAAACGATAGGATCTGTGGTTAGCTTCGTAACCTACGAAGTATAATTGCCTAGCCCTATGTTGGCCTTTACTCCTGAGTTGTGCAGGAATGTGGACCCAAGCTGGGGTGCCAAATGTGTGCAGGTAATCAAGGTTTGGTCTTCTACCATGCCATATTGTATATGGTATTTTACCAGTAGAAGTATTAACAACTATATTCAGAACATGGTTTGCACATTTTGCTGCCTCCCCCCACAGTCTATCTGTTAAGCCTGAATCTCTTAACATGGTTCTAATCATGGCTTGTAACGTTTGCCCACGTCTCTCAACAAAAGCATTATGTTGAGGCCTATATGGGGCTGAACGTTTATGCTCAATGCCAGCTGATTCTAGCATATCAACAAAATGCTTATTTGTAAATTCAGTGCCATTATCAGTAATTATGCACTGAACCTTTCTCTTTGTTTTTCTCTCCACGAACTTCAGCCAGTTTGCAAATTGTTGGAAAGTATCTGCCTTTGACTTAAGCAGATAACAAAAACCATATCTAGAGTAGTGGTCCAATATACTTAAAACATAACATGACCCTCCTAAACTTGGTTTCATGGGTCCAATTAAATCAGCAAACACAACTTCCAAAGGTACAGTTGTTTTGAAGCTGTTTATCCTGTTTGCCGGACTTGCCTTACTCTTTTCCTGATTACAGGCATTGCAATTCAAATACTTACTACATGGCTTCAGTTTAATTCCTTCTACTAACTCAACTGTTTTACGTAGTGAGTTAAAGTTTACATGCCCTAACCGCCTATGCAATAAATGTATACACTCATCATGTGGCTTCTTGTTCTCACATATCGAGTTAGCTTTAACTGTACTAACCTGGTTACTTGTGAGAACGAATAAACCATTTTTCAAATTAGCAGTTACACAGGTTCCATTCCTCTCAATAGTGCATTGCTCCCCTCTGAATGTTACCACAAACCCAACCTTAACCAATTCCCTTACAGATAACAAGTTGAATCTTAGCTTAGGTATATATAACATAGGTAACTGTTCATCAATGCATGGACAATAGGAATTACCTTCACCAGAGGCCTTCATCCTCCAACCGTTTGCTAGTGAAACATATTGGTTGCTGTTTTTCATATTAACAAACCTCTTTTTCACTTTAGTAATGCATTGTGAAGCCCCACTATCAACAACCCACAATTCATTATTTCTGGATGTTGATTCACCAGAAATAGCCAAACCAATGCCCTTCTTAGCCTTCCCACTGCTATTCACATTCTGTTTTTTACCCTTTCTACAGAATTTGGCTATATGCCCTCTAGCCCCACAAGAATAACATTTCTTGACGTTGTAAGCAGTGGTGAATTGCTGCTTCTCTCGTGGCTGTGTCTCTCTCAGCTGGTCTCTGTCACGCCTCCTTCTGGACTCTTCCAGCAGTCTCCCAGTAATGTTAGTCAATGTCAGTTCCTCTCTGGTCAGGACTTCCAAAGAAGAAACATATCCATCATAACTCTCATCCAAAGATGACAGAATAATGTAGACCTGATGCAACTCTGAAAAAATCAGCTCCTTTTCATGAAGCTCTTGAAAAGTTGCCTTCATGTAATTTAAATGGGTCAGCATATCTCCATTCTTCTGCAGACGAGCCCTAAACAGCTTACGTGTAAGGTGTATATGTGCACCCACACTGTCACGAACATAAAGCCTTCGCAAAACATCCCAACACCTTGCAGCAGACTCCTCACCACGAATATGGACAAGCTGCTGGTCATTCAGTGTTAGTCCAATAATGCAAAGAGCTTTCTCATTGCTTCTTTTAAAGTCGTCTAACTTCTTTGCATCCTCTTCATCATCTGGATCCCAAGCAGTAGTATCTGGTGGGTTATTTACAACAGCCCATAGTCCTTCCTTGCGCAAAAGCAAGCAGCATTTTGTGGACCAGGAAACATAGTTTGTCCCATCCAACCGGGTTATCCAGGAGATGCCTGACAACAGTTCCTGTGCCATTTTACACCAAATACAAACTCAGCTAGGAATACTGTGTGTACTAACTCTCAGTACAGGCCTGGGCCCATAACCAGTGTTATGAAATTTATTTGCGGAGGTCTCCTTGTGCTACCAAAGAGTTGCACAGACAAGGAAGGGCACTGAGAGCAGTAAAAGTCACACACAGAAATACACTGAGTTCTAAAAGCAAAAAGTATTTTACTTTGAGGTGGTGTAAAAACAAAAATGCACAGTCAAAAATAAACAGTCCAAGTCATACACAATAGCAACAGTCCAAAGAGTAATCCAAACTACAAAGTCTTCTTACCGGTCCAGAGGTCAATACACAGTTCAGGTTACAACAGTAGTAAACCAACAGCAGAGCAAAAACAGTAATAGTAGAGATCAGTGAATTCAGAGAGAGAAAGAAGCTACGTTCCTAGCTTCCTCTTATGGCCATGAGAACACTTACACACCCATTGGCCAATTAACTTCTTAAAGACATAGCATTATGGTTAATATATTTTCAACCCAACATTGTAGGCTAACACCATATGCCTAACAATCATCATCATCAACAACAACAACAACAACTTTGGTCCTAATCATTCCAATAACAATTTAACCTTTATTCTTAGTCTAATAGCTAAAGCAGAACTTTAAAAATTACCTTATATCAGAAATTAATTACCTGAACTGTCCCTCCATTTCTTGAATCTCCTCACCTAAACATGTGAGATTTTCTAGTATACATTGATTAGAAGTTATTACATATATCAAATAAATACCAGTATTTTTTTATTTTGTGGAAGCTGGTTTTTCTATCACTAGATGGCAGCATTGAGGATTTATTCTATTTTGAAAGCTTTGAATCCCCTGGAGCCATAATGAGCTTCTGTAAGGAAAATTGAGTTTTTAACCCCATGCTCATATCCAATCAGCAAAGAAAGGGCTCAAAATATGATTTAAAAGCAGATTCTTTCTTTGTTTACAGCATTACCTATTTTGCTGTTCTGTTTCAAAGAGAAATATCTAAGGCAGCTAACATCAACTTTTCAGTGCATAAAAGAAAAAAAATCTTAAAATACACAAAGGTACCTGTATATACAGTGATACAGCTGCATTCGTTCCATGCATTTTTTCCACTAATATCCCCAAATGATTTGTAACTTGGAAGTAACATTTTTTTTGTTTTATATTCCTATGTTGTAAGGAATCTTGTAAGCTTTGCTCAACAGTGAGATGGGTGGCAGGTAAATGTATGTATGTATGTATGTATGTATGTATGTATGTATGTATGTATGTAAATAAATAAATAAATTAAATAAATAAATAAATAAATAAAGTATAGATTTAAATTTCTGAGAGTATGGAGTTTGTTTACTCTGAAATAGATATTATACTTTGAGTTCTTTAAAGAAAAAAGGTACTATTAATTACTATTTTTCCTTTTGTCTTCAGATTAGATGGTATTTGCAGACCTAATTTCAGAATGATTTAAAAATTCACTTTTTGCCCTACTAAAAGTGTGAATACAAAGAAATTAAACTAATATTTTCCCATTTTCTGACAAGTTGATAAGAACAAAGAGTTAAGATATGAGGGGTTTTCTTCAACAACAGATGGTACTTTTAAAATGAAACTTACAACTGGTAGAGCAAGATTTAACCTAATGCTATGAGTTTGGGGAGTTGACAGCACTGGTGTCTTCTCACAGAACCTCTTTCTTGAAGTATTCATATGAAATATGATGTATCTGACATATTAATAACAGCATTCTGACGGCCAAGAAGCTTCACAACTATTCTGAAGAATGCTGGTAGGAGTTTCCAAGTAATCTTGTGCTTGTCAAATGACATACCACAGAGTCTCTTTATTGAGCAAGCAATGTAAAGAATATTTCATCTCACGGATGGAATAGAAAAACAAAATCCTCCAGAATTTTCAGATGCCATCACCATCACCAAGTCATGTGAAAAATAATACAGGGACATTCAACTTCCTGCCAAGTTTCCCAGACTTTGCCTTTCTCTTGACATTGCGACACAGTGCTGTTTTAAGCAAACCTAATGAGCTTGCATTCTTCTGCTGGGCCATTCCCAGCATGGGATTTTGCTGAGGCAGTCTCTTCCTAAAGAAACAGTGTTGGTGAACAATAAACAGACCAGGGTCTCCCACTCATCCCTGTTACACACACACACACACACACACACACACACACAGAGAGAGAGAGAGAGAGAGAGAGAGAGTCTGGTTTTCTACCTTCCAATTCAGAGTACCATTTTTGTCTTACAATATTTATTGAAAGCTTGTTCTATGGCCTTTTAAAAAAGCAGGAAATTTAGTAATATTCTCAGGGTCTAATGATAACCATCCAGATTCAGATGCTAAGGCAAACCACAAATCTGAAGGCATTTAGTGAGATAAGAAAAAAATATACTAACTACAAAAAAAAAATCCAAGGATCAAAGCTGGAGAAATCAGTCTGAAACATGAAGGTTTGCAGAAATCAAGAGAATAGACCTTTATGGAATCCAGGACACCACAATTCAAATTTTGCAGAAGACTGAAGCTGATGTCAGAAAGAAGATCTAAGTCAGAGGTGTCAAACTCAATTTCATTGAGGGCCGCATCAGTATTGCAGTTGCCCTCAAGGGGCTGGGTGGGCGTGGCCTACTGGGTGGGCGTGGCCTACTGGGTGGACATGGCTAGAGTGCATATGGCCTACTGGGTGGGCGTGGCTAGAGTGCATATGGCCTACTGGGTGGGCGTGGCCAGCTCTACATAGTTCGCATCAAGGGTGCCTATGGGGGCCTGGGCAGGAGTGGGACAGATCTGAGGGTCTCTGGTAGAAGGAGGGTCTCTGGGCCAGGGCCAAGGCAGTGGGGGCCATTCCCTCACTGTTTCCAGGATGGCTTTGCGGGCCACATGAAACCACTTCGCGGGCCGGATCCGGGCCCCGGGCCTTGTGTTTGACATGTCTGATTTAAGTTATTGACATGATTGTGATGTTAACTGAAGGGAATACATGCAAACAGGATCTCGGAACCCAGACCAGGCCAATGGATAGCGCTGATCTAGCATAAAAGGGCTTAGTCTAAAGCCCAGAGCTATCTGCCGTGAAAGCCTCAGATGTAGCCGTAGAATATTTCAGAATTTTTTCCCCAAGTATCAACTTTTAATGTAACAAAAATGATACATTATTAAGTACTTGTTAATATAGTAGAATTTAATTACATTTAAACTGAGTCATATTCAGCCTTTGTTGTGGCACCTGCATGCAACCCAACACCATACACGAACCCTTTGGATATAATTAAAAAAAACTGTGTACCCCTAAGACAGAGTGAATAAAAATCATTCAAATACTTGTAGCATAAAAAAAGGAAGTTATTATTCTGTTCGGAACATTTCACGCAAATTAAATTAAATTTGTTTCTGATTAGCAGAATTTATGGTGATGCCATTGCACAAACACCCTTCCTGGTTTAAGTTCACATACATTAAGAATGCGAGATTGGATAGCCATGTTTGTTTCTCAAATAATGCTATGAACATAGTAATGGCACAATTGGAGAATATGTTCACAAAAACAGATAAATTCAGATATCGATTTCACATGATGTGGCTAATGTAAACACAAAGGATTGCAGCAGATTATTAATGGCATCTGAAAATCTGTATGTTTCAGATGTGATACACCTGTTTTTCTATTATCACTTAATTTCTGAAAGTTCTTGCATAAGAAAAGCCAATCAATGCACAGCATGCTGAAACCTTCAAGTGAGCATCAGGCATATGTAAAAGAGATCTTTGTAATCACAAGGAAGGAATTAGGTTGAACTACGTTGTATTCTCTCCTCAATGAATTAATCTAAATATGATTTCATATGTAACAAATAGCCCTGGGATGTAACCTCTAGCAATAAGTAATGGTAGAATTAACAATGATTAGCAGCATGCAATGGTTTAATTAGAGATTAAAATGTAATAAAACATTCTGTTTCAAAAATAAATGGTAGGCAGGTGGTGAGCTGTGATTATATTCATTACTGGTACTTATTAGCTATGAAACATACTAGGCTATTGGCTATGGAAAGTGCCCAAATTTCTCACTGCTTATTTTTCTGTCCCTCTCCTACTCCACCACCTGTTTATTTTATTGACCTCTTAAATTTTGATATTTTCAAAAGTCCACCAAGCTCAAATCTGGTTTTACTTCAGGCTGCATTTGGCTCTCCAAATAAATCTAATTCATCTGTTCACTAATACAGCATCTAGACGGTTAATCCATTTTTATTGACAGTTAATCATCTAGATTATTAGATGGAAAAGGTCTTTAACCTGTCACTTGAGAAAGTACCATATCGTCAAAGAGTGACCATGTTGTCAAGTGTCATTTTATAAGCCTGTTACCTAGTAACTATAATCCCACAGAAAGTATATTATTAGTTGACTATCCCACAGGGGAGTCAGCAAGGTGTAGCTTTAAGAAAAGTCAAGATGGCACCTGTGATGGTGCAATGAAGCTCTGACTATGTCAGGAGTGGGCAACTATGGCCCCTTTGCAACCTGTGGACTTCAACTCCCAGAATTCCTGATACCAGAATTCCTAGCTCAGGAATTCTGGGAGTTGCGGATGCAGATGCACTTAAAAAAAACAGCAGAAACTTCAACCACATCATCGCGGTCACCATTTTGACTTTTAAACACATGCACCACAGATACACCTGATGTCCTGTAACCATGGGACAATTTAATTTTTGTGTCACATAATTCAAGCAGTTATATCATGACAATAGAAGACTCCAACATGCAGAAAATGGGGAGGGGGGCTACATCCCAGCTTTCTAGGTAAAGTAGAACTTCAGCAAAGAATTTACAGGCTTCTAAGATCAGAATATGAAATTAAATCCCTTGGCCCTTATTTTTCTTGAAACTATTTGAGGCTGCTGCTATCAAATAATCATCACAACATTTACCATAGAGACCCAGCTATTAAGCCCCTGAGATAGTTTTTAGGGATTTGTATGTGTTGCCTGGAGGCTTTATACAATGCATATTTCTTCTTAAAAACCTCCAGTAATGGAGCATCCACAAAGTCTGAAGGCAAGCTGTTCCACTGGTTAATAGTCCTCACTGTCAGAAAGTTTCTCCTTAATTCCAGGTTGCTTCTCTCCATGATTAGTTTCCACCCATTGTTTCTTGTCTTGCCTTCTGATGCTTTGGAGCAAGGCTTTTCAACCTTTTCACCCATTGTACCACTTTTAGGATATGGCAACATCCGAGTACCACCAGTCGCCTAGGAAGGTGTCAAAAACTTGATGACCCCCCCAAAAAAGGAAAAAAGTGATGAAGTACAGGTAGTCCTCGACTTACAACAGTTCGCTTACTGACTGTTCGAAGTTACAATGGCACTGAAAAAAGTGCCCCCAAGCCACAGCAGAGCAAGACACCTGCCTGCCTGCCCGGTGGCGCTCTTCCTCTTGTCCAAGGTTTTCATTGTTGTGAGCATTTCTGTTGAGGATTGGCAGTGGGGGTGGGGTGGTGGGGTATTTGGTTTTTATTCCCCGTCTGCTGGGTGGTTTCAGGAGGTTTTGGTCACTTCACATGACCCTGGGACACTGTGACCAGCATAAATATGAATCAGTTGCCAAGCATCTGAATGTAAATCACAAAACCCTGGATATGCTGCAACATTCCAGCAGATCAGTGGTTCTTCTGGCTCAGCAGAAGTGCCAAGATCAGCGCCGAGCTCCAGATGGAGCCTGGCGCTGATCCTGGCGCTTCTGCTGAGCCCTGACAGCCCTGCAGTTCCAGCCATCTCTCACTCAGGCTTTTGCAGTGCTGCCACTGGTTCAGCTCATTCCCCTCCCCCCTACCACTTTTCTAGGATGGTCGCGTACCACCTGCCAGGTGCCAATGTATCACAGGTGGTACCCGGACCACTGGTTGAAAAGCCCTGCTTTGGAGAATGAATGAATGAATGAATGAATGAATGAATGAATGAATGAATGAATGAATGCCTGTTTGGCATTTTTCTACAATTTCTACATTCTACATTTTTCTACAATCTCCCATCTCAAAGGAAAAAAAATGTACTACTGAAAATTGTTGAAACTAAACATTAAGAAAACCAAGATCATGGCATCTGGCCCTCTCAATTCCTGGCAAATAGATGGGGAAGAAATGGAGGTAGTGACAGATTTTATTTTCCTGGGCTCCAAGATCACTGCAGATGGGGACTGTAGCCAAGAAATTAAAAGACGCTTGCTCCTTGGGAGGAAAGCCATGGCAAATCTAGACGGCACACTAAAAAGCAGAGACATCACCCTGTCAACAAAAGTGCGTATAGTCAAGGCTATGGTCTTCCCAGTTGCAATGTATGGCAGTGAAAGCTGGACCATAAGAAAGGCTGAGCGCCAAAGAATTGAGGCCTTTGAACTGTGGTGCTGGAGAAGACTCCTGCGAGTCCCTTGGACTGCAAGGCGATCAAACCGGTCAGTCCTAGAGGAGATCAACCCTGACTGCTCTTTAGAAGGCCAGATCCTGAAGCTAAAACTCAAATACTTTGGCCACCTAATGAGAAGGAAGGACTCACTGGAGAAGAGCCTAATGCTGGGAAAGATTGAGGGCAATAGAAGAAGGGGACGACAAAGAATGAGGTGGCTGGATGGAGTCACTGAAGCAGTAGGCGTGAGCCTAGATGGACTCCAGAAGATGGTAGAGGACAGGAAGGCCTGGAGGAACATTATCCATAGGGTCGCGATGGGTCGGAAACGACTTCGCAACTAACAACAACAACAACTGAAAATTGTAGCTTTACTATTAAATTGAGGGCACAAGCAGTTGCCCATCCCTAATTAAAGTCTTGTGTTAGGTGCTGTGTCCAGTAATACATGAAATCTTACCTGTTCTGAGCAAAAGTTCATTATTTTGAACAAATAATAGTGATGTGATCCTTATCAACTTTGTGATAGAAACGTGTTGCAAAATGTTAAGATCCTTGGTATAAGGAAATAAGACTGACCTTCAAAAGAGGAAGTTCCCCATCTCAATCTTATTTTTGGCACAGAAAGCAGGTTTTTATTGGTCTATTCAATTGTCCTCACTAATGACTTTCAGGGATTGAATATCTCAGGGATCTCCAGCTTCAACAACATATATTTTACCATTGGGCTACAGCTCCTCTCCCAAAACTCAAGGGATGACCTTTAGATATCTTTCTTTTCATTCTCAATTTCCCCAATCTACAATATGGAAGAAGAGGAATCCACTGCCTGCTTTTCCCAGCAAGATCGATTTGGATGTATTTGTTTTTTTTAATTAAAAAGTTTTACAATACATTTTTAAATACAATAAACTCCCTCCTCCCACTCCCCTCTCCCCAACCCTCCCCTACCCTACCCTCCCCACTCCCCGACTTCCCAGAGCTGAATACAGGGTATAGTAATACAAACATAAGCTAAAATATGCTAACAACAAAAATAAAACATTAAGTTCTATCGGACTTTAACTCTCCATAGTCATAATATTAATAAAGTAACAAATAACTAATCATACATCATAAAAATCCACTACTTATTCAAATGCTAAATGAAACTTTTTAGTCCCATATTTATTCTGAATATATTCAATCCATCTTCTCTATTCCACAATATATCTCTGTTGCAATTGGTCTTTCAAATATGCTGAAATCTTTGTCATTTCTGCCAAGTTGGAAACTTTCAAAGTCCACTCTTCTATAGTCGGCAATTCCTCCTTCTTCCAATATTGCGCAACTAAAAGTCTTGCTGCCGTAATTAGATGCAACATCAACTTAGTATCTATAACAGTAGTATCTGTAATAATACCCAATAAAAACAATTGCAGAGAAAACTTTATCCTTTTCTTAAATATCTTTTGCATATTCCACCAAATTTTAATCCAAAAGGCTTTAACCTTTTTACAAGTCCACCATATATGAAAATATGTTGCATCCACACAACCACACCTCCAACAATTTGGACGTATTTGTTATTACGTATGTACCTGCCTATTTAGAATTACATCAATAGCCAGGGCTTTTTTTCCTCATAGAACGCTCAGAACGGAGTTCCGGCACCTTTTTTGGATGGAACCTTGTAGGGTAGGCAAGGTGGGTTCTATGACATGTGTGAGTTCCGGCACCTTTTTCTTTTACAAAAAAAGCACTGGCAATAGCAATAGCACTTAGATTTACATACCATCCCATAGTGGTTTCCAGTGATTTACAGTGTCAGCATATTACCCCCAACAACCTGAGTCCCCATTTTACTGACCTTGGATCAATCTTGAGCCCCATCATGATCAGCCTGTGGGCAGAGTTTGCCTGCAATACTGCATTCTAACCACTGCATCACCATGGCTCCTAAATGATATATTGATTTAGTGGATTCTGGTCAATAGACAGTTTATAACACTATATATTAGTTAATCTTCAAGGTACCAGCAATTTCTTTATTTTTTTCAAGCAGATGTAGGAAATACTTCCAACACCTGAAACTTCTGTTCTCCTTTTAAGAATCACTACTGCATTACAAATAAGAATGGAACCTTAAGAAACACCTACAGAAAACTAGCTTTTCAAGAAAAAGTATCAATTTATACTACTGTATAATTCTGTCTGGTTATTATTTGAAAGAAATTATGGCTCTTTAAAATTTTTAATAAGCTAACTATTATTGGCAAATTCTACACTTACGTTGGCAGATTTATGCAGCTACGTGCAAAGCAAGTTTGCAGCTGAATATATAGGCTACCCTTGCCTGATATTACCAGAAATAAATTAAAATCTTCCAGATTTGGATCACTATACTCAGTGTAGTTACATAAGAACATAAATTCAAGGAATTAGGGCCTCTATCTTTATACTCACACAAATCTTTTGTAGGTAATGAATTGTTTAGAAATTCAGTTAGCGCAAAAGCCTTTGAAAGAGAGACTGATAGTCCTTCAGCGGTTTTCTTTAGAGGTTATCTCTGTAAGGCAGGTGGAAGAGGAAATAAATGAGCTTAACTTTGTAAGAATAATTATGATGTATTATTAGAAACTAATGGTGACCTAATGAACTCTTTTAAACAGATATGCCATGAACTGCAATCTAGCTCTCTCAGAGGCATAAAAAAGGATACTTAAAATAGAAAAAAAAAATGCTGGCCATTTTTAAACAAAATTATATTTAGAGGAAACTCCATATCTAATAAAACACTTTATACATCAGAAGAGAAACAATTTTATTGGCTCTAAAGCACGGGATAGACTTGCGAATTCTCTTTGAAAGTTCTAAAGGGGGTGAAACAAAATAGAAGGCTTTATTGGAGAAGTTCACGTTTTAGAAATCAGTGGCAAGTCCTTAGGACAGTAGTTCTAAACAGTGGTCCACCGCAGCCTCATTTCATTCACTATTCATAAGGCAGCAAGTATCTATCTGGCTTGCCACCCTGGGCTTCATTCACTGTATTTTGTGCCAATCAGGCAGCTATACCATAGCTCATTTTTGGCTTTAGCCCTCACTTCCGTGTATTTACCACCAGATAGTTGGCTTGCAAAAATGGATCAGTAGCTGAAAACTGGCTTACCAAAACGTACCAGTGATAATACAACTAGCAATGTCAACACTAAAATTCAGAAAATTGGCAATAGTGAATAGATCTTGCATGCAATTACTGCCTGCAAATCCATATGTCTTCTGCTAAATGAAACGATGACCTTACACAAACAACACAAGGAAAAATGCAAGTGGAAGGTATTGAGATGAATGTCTAAAAAGGGGATTTAACTAAGCCGGAGATCTATTCCACCTAAGACATAAGTGCTCATAGATTCTACTCAAAAACATTCTTTAGCAGCACATTTGTATCCAGGATTGCTTACAAAATATTATTCAAATATGATTTTATTCGAATGATAAATATGTTTTTATTAATGTTTACATAAAACTTAGTTTTAAAAGCCCTGTAAAATGGGGAGGGGGAATGGAAAGCATATACAAATTCAATCATAGCCATGGCCTTATTTGTTGAAAAACATTAACTCTTGTCAACTTAAGAGATAAAAACATAGGGAATTGAGGTTTATGGAATTGGCTCCCGTGTTTTTCTAACATTTGCTTAAAGATAAACATTTAGAGCTTTAAATACTGAAACTAGGGTTCATGAGCTCCTTCTCCTTAGGGCAACTAAGCCCTTGAAAATGTTCCTATTGTAACCTTACAAGGTATTGTAAGAAATGCAATGGCAAAAAGATATTTCCAAAGTATATCCTTGTAAAACACGGATGCTTCCATTCCCAATATCGGAGGCATGGAATCATACCTACAAAAAAGTTAGGAAGAAAAGAGCAGTGGAACCTCTTGGTGTTCCCAAATCTGACAGCAATTTTTTCCTTCTGAAGAAATAAATTACCTCTTAGAATAAGCTCTTCCAGCTATTGAAAGTACCAGATGAAGCAGGTGAAGCTATGTGGCTGCTTTATTCTTAAAAGCAAGGCGGCCTCCTTGCTTCAATTGGCAGCTTCTTGTGCTTTGGAGGAAGCAAAGCCTCTCTCCAAAGATCTCTCCAACCTTAATAATGATGCTCTCTTCATTATTTTGACTGGGAGGCAGCCATCCAAAGGACTTCTGCCCATCAAAACTGATACCCAGATAATTAGTTTCCAATGCAGTGGCTCCAGTGATGTTGGACCAATTGTTACTGCTTGTCTTTTCCTTTCTTAAGTGTCAGGATAAATTTCTGGGTCATGAGACAAGGGAAAGGAAGAGAAAGTCAACAATTGCAGGTTCTAAGTGAGCACAAAATCTATGACAAAAGCTGCCCTTGCCTTAATTGTGGATACACACATTTGACTGAACATGCTCACTTTCTCAAGTATCCCTGCTTTGGTGCTGAGCACCAGCATTTTGAATTCTGACTGGAAACTGACAAGAGACCTGGTTTTACTTTTAAACGGCCAGTGAAATGCATTCAGACAGTAAACTAGCTTCTGTGTTTGGAACCAACTGCAGTTTCAAAATAATCTTCAAAAACAGCTATGTGATACAATGAAGTAATCAAGAGAGTGGGTGGAGAAAATATTTCTGTGGGCGTACTGTTGAACATGTCAAAGTTTCAAATAGTGGAAAATCTAGATCTAAGCTACTAACTGGTACATCATAGTGGGATGGTAGCATAGTTGTGTTCTAGACACAGTTTAATTCCTAAATGAATTTGAGATGCGGAATCTTGCAAGTCTGCTCTCTTCTTGCATGGGTGAGAGAGGTACAGAAACAGAGAAAATCAGCCATGGGCCATGCTAAACATGGTTCAACTAGAACTCTGGCCATGAGAATTGACATTCAGTCATTTCCAGACCATTTTTGCACAAGAGTCAAGCTGCTTAGCACTGCACTGTGGAAGTACCCATGCAAGCAACTAAAGTTAATTGCAACTCTTCACTGACTTTATCTTGAGGCTTTCAATTCTCAGAGGTATTTCTTGATTTAGATATAGATAATACTGCTTTCAGTATCAAATATATTAATTATGAATATTTAGTTAGTAAGATCTTTCTTCTTGCACTTCAGGGACAAAATGCATGCGGTGTGAGAACTAATATTAAAATAGCATGTAGTACTGCGGTTTCATTAGGAGGAGAAGGGGAGGAAAAACCTTCAGCTCTATAGAAATAAGTTAATTGAACCTCAAATGCCCTCAGTTACAATCAACAGGTGGTTTAAACCTGTAATTCTGTTGCTGCTTTATAATTCAAGCTAGAGAGAATGACGCCACCAATGATGTATTAGACAAAGTAGTGCAATGTATACTCAAGTTGCAACATTTTCATTAGGGTGAAATCTGTTACTCATGACTGGAAAAGAACTCTTCAGTGTTCATTTATATGGTCAGTAATTAAAATACCGAGCATCTAATGTTGGCAAGCTTCATGGATAGAAATCAAATCCTGAACTCTTTGTTATTGAAAGGGTAAGTTTTAGTACTGAACAAGTGTCATACTGTAAAGAGTTCTTAGACGCCGTCAAAAAGGCATGGGAACCTTTCAGTTAGAGAAAAACAAGGATCTTGTTTTTGGAGCCCACTTGTGATCTGAATGGATTAAGTTACTTTGGCTTCAAAAGAAAGAATCTCTGTTATTTGAGAAGCTATCTTTCCAGGGCCCAAGAAAAATTTTGAATAACCATGTTGTGATATTTATTAGCCAAAATTCTTTTATATTTCCTTTTAGAAACACAGAAACACTCAGGATCATTTTTAGATTTTTTATTCCATTTTTCAGCAAAACTAAGGAAGCATGTACAATAATGATATCAGAGGAAACAACCATCATCACAACAAAACAAATCATATCTGGTCATGTAGCATTTTTTCTTTTTCAGTCTAACATAATATCTTTAGGGAAAAGAAAAA
This sequence comes from Vipera berus, assembly GCF_964194415.1. NCBI lineage: Eukaryota > Metazoa > Chordata > Lepidosauria > Squamata > Viperidae > Vipera > Vipera berus. The sequence goes on from NC_138207.1 coordinate 58,693,122, forward strand.
TTACTGGGATTTTGAAAAGCTCAGAGAATTAAAACTAAAATATTTCTAATAACTAGTAGAATTAGGGTTTATTGAAAAGCTTTGATTCAACATATTTAGATAATTGGCTTAAAGTTAAAACAATACAAATTTTCAACTTTGTTCCAACTTTGGTTCTATAAAAAAGGGAAATTTCACTTCCATTCTTTTCATTCCTCCTTCACTTCTGTAACTGTGAATAAACACCATTTGTCAAAATAAAGTTCTTTGTTTAACTACCTGGTTTGTATTTATGTAGTTTGGAATTTGCTTTATTTACTTACCGTAATTCATTTTACTGCATTTGCATGTCACTCTCCTTTCAAGTAATTTAAAGCAAAGAATTTTCTTTACATACCAAAACCCAGACAAATATGAATCTTACAGAAGATCTGAATTCAAAATACTTATTTTCAAAAATGTCAAACATATTCCAGAGAATTAGCCCCTTCAAGAAAAATCCTCATTATCCTACTGAAAACAAAGCAAAAATAGCACAAATTTGTTTTATTTTGAGCTGATAGCTTTCTTATTCATAGAATAATCAGCGTTAATTACGGAAAGAGGAGAAAATTCTCTAAAATGGACGAAGTTTTCTTTCATTTTTTTAAAATCCAGGACTCCTATAAGATTATACTCTTTTTCATTACTAGATTGTTTTTTACAGATAGATTTGTACTTTGTTATTGCTTTTACATGCAAACTGTAGGATAATAAAAGGCAGATCCAAAGAGCAGAGTCAAGAGAGTAATCGGTCTGCGGTCACTATGTTCCCACAAGTGATCAGGTCCAATCTTCCTTCATTAATTCTTTTCTAATGCCAATTTAGTGCTGATTGTTAGTGGACTAGATTTTCTTGTATGTAGGCATGAGCAATCAATCTTCTTAACTGGAACTTAAAGTGTGATGCTGATTCTTCACGCCTGACAGAAACTTTCTTATAAGACAAGGCTACCTTAAAGATTGTCTACATCCTTCTTTTGTACATTGTTGAAAATCTGCATTAGAACTGCTACACCCACTAAGGAAAACAGTCAATGAGCACCTAATACAAGGATTTCTCAAAATACTTTCCCACAGTTAAATAGAGGGGTAATCATGAGATCTGATAAGAAAGGTCAAGATGGTGCCCATGATAGTGTAATGAAACTGTGTTTTATGTCAATTGCACTATCACGGCTGCCATTTTTACCACATGCTGCAGACTCCTCTTCCAGCTCACAATTACCTATGAACTTCAATCATGACATTTAAAAAAGCTTTAAAAACCTATCTTCATTTTGTTTTAGGATCTTTTCTTACTTCTGTGGCTTACAACTTGCACCCTAAACCAACATCATCATCAGGTGCAACTCTCAAACTGTAATAAAATAATAAAATTATTAAATGCATGCAGAATAATCATACTATTCTGTTTTTAAAATCACCTTTTAAATGAATTTTTAAGACTGTTTCAATATATTTCTATTGCACCTTACAGTTGTTAACAGTCTCACAATGTATTTTTATTCAAAGGAAAATTGGAATTTATCAAATAAATTTTAAAAATGTACTGATTGTCTTGGAACCATTTACTTTTTAGATCATCCACTCTCTTATCCAGCATGTCATTCAAAAACTAAATGCAAACTTTGCTTGAAAAATGTTTCACACTGCTGTCAAAAGCGAATCATATAATAAAAAAAACATTTGGCCCTATTAGCTCCCTATTAGGTCAGTGCACTTAAATAGTTACAACTTCTGAATAGTAATCCATGTTTTTGTTTCTTGTCTTCATCACTTTATGAGGTATTGGCTCTGAAAACTGACTGTTAAGTTATTGGAATGAACGACTGTTATACATTAATTAAGAGATGCCTTGGTTCTTCTTTACTCTAGCAGCAAATAGTGTCCAAAAATATTCTCCTCTAGCTGCACCATGTTGCAGTTCCAGCTCATTCTATCAAGCTATATTTGGTATGGAGTTCTTGTCCAAGTTATGCATTTTAGTTTCGTATTATTTTACCACATTATTTTTATATACAGTATATTGTAGCAACTTTTCCATCTACTTTCCTCTGCCAAGGAACACAAGAAAAGTTGATATCTCTTATAACATTCTGAATAACATCTGTCTTCCTACTAAATTTCCTAAAATACCAGTTTGTGGCAGGCTTAGGAGAGGCTATTCTCCAAAGTGCTAGTCAAGCAATAAGCAAGAGAGCAGCAGCACAAATATTTAATTTAGTCAAGCTATAAATCTTATCTAACAACAGCTCATCTTTACATTCATGTTGCTAGAACAGGTGATACATACATAATGCAAAGAACCAGAGGCATACCTAGCTTGCATTTAGCAAATGACTTCAGGATCCACATGCACTTGATAGTAGAATTTATTCATTTTTTTCTTTTTTGTGCTTAAAAACACAAGAGTAGAGTAATTGTAGATGTTGTTTAAACTGACAGATGATTTTTCTCCTTCATGTATTTTGCAGTCATAAAATGGGGAAACAAAAGGGATTTTCAGAAGCTTTTATCAGCATAAACCACAGTGAGGAAAATGCAACTCACAATATTTCCATGCTGCCATGTTATAATATTACAATCCTGCAGTTCTAAGGAAAAATCTGTTACCACAGATAACACAAGAACAGTCAAACAAATAAATGTTAAAACTTTTTGATTCAGGAAGGAATTCCTCCCCATGCTTGCAGGCTAAGAAAGCATCCATCATCAGATAAGTAGAGGTAAGAACAATAATATGTTTATATGTGACCATATTGTTCACTTGGCTATCTTTGGCTGAAGATTGAAAAGGTTAAGATCAACCTGTAGTTCCTTTAAAGAAGAGATAGACAACTTTTTTAAAGCTCTGGGACATTGCACAATATTTTGAATACAAAAACCTTCAGAAAAATGTAGTCCCCAAAATCTAGATCCTAATCTCAATCTCAACTCAACCATGATTCACAGAGTGTGATTTGGGTTCATTCACTGTCTTCCACTTCATCCTATTCCATAGTAGAGTTGAGAAGTTTAAATGATGGTCTCTGAAACATAAGAATAGAATTCAATCAGACCAGGAGAGGATAAGGAGCTGAGAAAAAAGAATCTTTTTTTTTTTTTTTTTTTTTATTGAAAAGTTTTAAAATACAATTTTCCCTTGAAAACCCCCCTTCCCCCTCCCTCCTCCCCCCCTACCTCCCCTCCTCCCCCCTCCCTCCTCCCCCCCCTACCTCCCCCCCTCCCCCCCCCTACTTCCCAGAGCTGAATACAAGGTATATATATATATAAAAAAGCAAACCTAAGCAACCATATACTAACAACTATAAATTCTAAAATCCATCACTCTCTAGCTTATATAGGATAAAACAAACCTTAACAATATTAAACATATATATAAAAAAAAAAAAAAACTAGAATAAGAAAAGGACACTCTCTAGCTTATATAGAATGGAACAAACCTTAATAGTATTAAACATATATTAAAAACAAAAAAAAGGAAAAAGAAAAAAAAAAAAACCCTTCTCAACCCTATACTTATCCTAAATAAACTCCATCCATTTTATCCATTCCATGATATAACATTCTTACAAATAGTTTTCCAAATTAACCAAGGATCCCAAATCAAAAAACTTTAAAGTCAAAAAAGAATCTTCAGCCTATAATCCAGTAAGTACACTGTGCTATCCCTACTCATTTCACTACTCATGTGAAAGTCATAAATATGATAATGATAATGATAATGATGATGATTACTGTGATTATTATGATTGTTATATGATTGTTATTATTGGTTGCCTAGTCAGCCAGATGTTCATATTGGATTTGGCATTTTTATTCACCTATTGAATCCTTTCTAAAGTCCTGGGATGGGACAACATCGATGTTTGATGGTGTTAGAAGTCTTGTTGTAGGAAGCAATCTATTCTGAGTAAAGCTGCCTTTTTGTAATTGACTGATGGTGAATTTGTCAATGCAAATAGTTTTGTGACTGCACCCAAGGCACCTATTACTATTGGTACCATTTCTTCTTTCTTTTGCCACAGTCGTTCTATTTATTATAAAAGCCAACCACAGCTAAAGAACCGGCAGATGTGGTTTCACATTTTTGTCTGTGTAATAATAGTTGTTGTTATTTATATGCCTCCAAAGGACCGTCACTACCCAAACAGCTTGAAACAAAAAAACAAATTTTCATCATAATTGTTCATAAATAATCTATAACCGTAAACAACTCAATCATAAGTTGCGAGTAATAGCAAACAACATTTTGGCAGTACAATAATGGAAGAATTTATACTGCTTCACCTCTTTTATTGCATTGTGTAACCCCAGACCTAAGTATGTACCTGTGCTTAATCCAATTTATTTGTCTTTCTCTACATGCTCTAGGCATTGTTTCTCATCTTCATCTTCCAAAGTTCTTCAGAGATTTAGGGTTTGCTCTGTGATTAGTGTACAGAAAAAGCCACTGAGGAACAATGCATGTCAAGAACTAAGCTCACAACCTGTAGCCAGAGATTAACAAGCCATCCGAACAGATCATCAGAACATTGGAGAAGTTCTCCAAGCGTCATCTGGAAATCATCTAGATACAACATTCTGACAGAACCAGGTGGCAATTAGTCTTAATTAGGAGCTGTTCATGACAGAGGCTTATGGGAAATTTAGTTCAAAGCATACAAAGGGTGTAAGGTGGCTGCTCTTTTTTTCAGGCCATCACTGATTTTATATCATCAGACCTTTAAACTGATTTACAATCTAACTTGGCCTCATGGTTGTATTAAAGAAGACCATTTCCTAAGTAAAGTTGATATTATAGCAGTCAGAGAAATGGATATTCATTTGTAGCCAAAATCTTTAGGAAATTATGGGGGACGATCATAATTTTAGGTGTAAGTAAAGGAAATCAGGAATGCAAATTGTGAACATCAATTATATTTTATTGGAATGTACTTACCATAGTGGAATGATAACGACCCACAAATAAATCATGAAAGTCAGTAGGAATTTTAAAGTTTCTAAGTCTTTAAAAGAGACTTGATTTTTCCAGTGGCAGAGTATTGAGGCCAAAATTTAAGTAAAAAAGATGAAGCAGCATGTTACAAGAGTCCTTTCTAAGGTTTTCCGATGGTCTCATTCATTAGGTGAGTCTATCTAGTAAGGACTTACCTTACTATCTAACTGCTCCATCAAAATGTTTGTATTGTCTTTTTCACTAAAAACACTTTCATTGCTCGATATCAACTCAGTCAACATGCTTTTTAGAGTTTAGGGAGAGATAATTACATTCTTTTTTTTAGAAGCTCTACCTAGGAAGGGGAATAAATGCATAACAAAAAAAATTGCACAAAAGGAAAACAGAAAATATCCTGGTAGCTCAGAAGAATTGTTAGATTATTATACTTGCTTTATATTCTAAAACTGCGGCTCAACCAAATAATAGAATTGCTGTTATCTCAAAAAGTAATGCAAGCTGGATTATTCCAGGCACGTTTTTGTCACTTAATTTCACATTGGCCTGGCCCCATGATTGCCCCTGTGACACATCTAATCATAACACCAGCAGTAAGCCCTAAAGCTTCTCTTTTCCCCATCAGGGATGCTTGACTTCTTTCTAAAATTTACAGTGGAAACATGAGAGTTTCCTAGTAACACAGATTAGCATGCATTGCTTTAATTAACAAATAATTCCCCTTAGGGGTAACCTTAGTTAGTACTCCTATAAAAGCTCAAACGCAAACAAAAAGTTCATCTTAACACGCTTCTAAAACTGCACCACTGATAAACTGTCTTTTCGCAAACTATACATATACAAGGCTATTTTGGATATTCTTCAAGGACTAGTAGTCATGGGCTTCATCCATGGGAAGCTTTTTTACATTAGCCATTGTTGCACCTCACAAAAGGCAGTGCAATCCCTTGTTTGGCTATGCTTTAAGACATCTTTCCTTATCGTAGCCAAGAAAGGCATAAAAAACTGCTTTTTAAGTTCAAATATATTTTTGTATACCCAACGTTAACCCTAGATTGATTGTAAACACTTCCAGTCAGAGGCTATCTGGTTGCACTATTTATAACCATGATAAGATGACAACCAAATAGGATACTGAAGTTAGCCTGTTCCTATTGATCCTACAAGCTTAGGCATTGTAAATACATAGCTGGGGTTGAAAAATGGCAACATCATGATTTTGTTCCACAATAATAATTCCTTTACGTGGAATCTTGCTTCTTTCTTTTCTAATGGCTTTGACATGCTAAAATCTGGAGGAAATTTACCAGGGATTTAGCAATGGTATGACTGGGTGTACACACAAAACTTACTGATGCCCCCAAATTATGTTGAGATTCAATTTATGGTGGTTGTTGATTTAACACAAAGCTCCAGTTTTCCAACAAGAATGGGATTGCCTGCAATCTCTCCACCTTTAAATACAATATCCTAGTTCCCAAATCTTTGAAAGGGAAAGCTGAAAACATTGAGTCATTCAGGAAGACAAGTTCATAGAAACTGGATTATCACATATAGTAGACAGATGCATGATCCAATCATGACAGAAAGACAAAATGTCTAGAAACTTTAAATAATTTTGCCTTAGGACAGCTGTTCATAAAATTACCCACAGGGAAGGTTACCTTGAATTTAATAACCTAATGAGAGAGGTGAGTGTTGTTAAATTGATTGGAAAGCATGACCATATTACTATCAAACCAAATTGATTGATAGAAAATTACCAAACAACTCCAACCAGTCACATTTGACTTTCAAAAATAAAACTGTGGGGAAATAAGATTTTAAAAAGGAAGCTGAAAATCATAGAGAGTCAAATATTTCCTTAAAGCATGTGAATTAATCCAAAGCATAATAGTGCAAGTATAACTAGGTCAAAACATGTATGACTATGTCCAAGAGATCATAATGTGATTAATTAGTCAAGGTCATGAGTTCTATTTTCCCTCACTCTCTCTCTATTTGGATGAGATGTTTCATTTTCTGAAGAAAGCATTTTTAGAGAGTAGAAAGCTTTCTTCAGAACAATTGAGAACTCTTACTCAAAACAGGAGAATGAAAGGAAACCAGATGTGTACAAATGAAATAAAAGATAATAATGGATGCCAAAAGGGTATTTATTGAGAGGAGGGCCATAATGCTACTAATATTTAAACTAAAAGTGAAAAACATCTTAAGTACGGTATATCAGAAACAGGAAAAAATACAAAAAATCTGAATAAATGTTCATCTTTCTTTGCTGCAGAAGATGTGGAGCAGATAATTAAGCCTGAACTGATATATTTAGGAAGGAAATTTCAAAAGATGAGATATCCAAGTTCTAGAACTTTTTGATTCTCTTTAAAAAGTGCTATCCATCTTTAAGATATGCCTCTACATCATAAGAATGAAAGTTAGGTATTCTAATGTTAATTTTCAAAAGGGATTGAAAATCAAATATGGAATTTGCTAGGTGAAATAGTCTTTATGTTACAGAATGGGACTCCTTTAAAAGGTGATCAACATATACGTAGAGAATAAGACTGTTATGCTTATATTGCACAGATATGTGTATATTCAGGAACAATAGCAGTATACATCTCAATACCCATATATTTTTCAACACTACATAAATTGGAGAAGGCTATGAGAGTCCCAAGCATCTCATAGTTATATCTGTGGACAGTTTGGGAACAGAATGTTGGATTAAATAGATATTTAGTTGAATTCTGCCTGTCTTTTCTTATATTCTTATGCTTCCTTGGAGGTATATTGCAGTTACTTCATGTTTGTAGCCAGCCAAGAGGACAAAAGGGTCCTGGACAGAACCAGTACCCTGTCAATTTGCTGAGAGGTGACTTTCCAAAGGACACAAGCATTCCTTGTGGCCAAAGGGAGAGAGAAAGAGACTACTTAAGTTAAAGTTGCTATCATTTCATGCAAATTTTCTACCCTCTAGATATGAAAGTACCCAGATGCAACTCCTTTTCTTTTGCCCAACCTTATTTCTCACCTTGCTGAATGTTTGGTAGTGCACAGAATATAATTGGAGTTGACATATCACGTCAGTCGGAAAGGAGGTCTGGTTTAACTTTTTGTCTAGCTCCATAATAATAAAGATGGCTTTGTCATGAAACATGCAATCCTTGGTGATATTTTAAATTGCATACTATCAACTCCGTGTTGACTCTTAGTGACCAAACAGGTAGACTTTCTCTAGGTTGCCAGACTACACTTCAGGTCTTCCAACACTACACTCACCCCCCCACACACATCAGTCACGAAATATCTCTATCTTGCTGCTGGTTGTCCTTTTCTTCTCTTTCCTTCTATATTTCCCATCATTGCCTCTAGAGAGCTCAGTCTTCACATAATGTCTCCAAAGTAGAATAATTTGAGTCTGGTTATTGTGCCTGGAGTGAGAACTCTGAATTGATTTGTTCAATCAGCCATTTGTTTCCTCAGCTGTCCAAGGTATTCTCAGGAGTCTTCTCCAACACAAAAGTTTAAAAGCGTCAATACTCTTTTCATCCTGCTTTTTCTTTCTCTCTTAATGAGTGTCACAAAGAGTGTTATGTTACCTGCACAATTCCGATCTTTGTAGGTATAGCCATATCACAGCCTCTGAATAAAGATGCCTTTATTCCAGTGGTGGGATTCAGCTGGTTCGCATCACTTCGGCAGAACCGGTAGCTAATTTTTTGTTCCCCAGGCCTGGAATGGACTTCCAGAAGTGGCATCCACACAGAGAACCGGTTGTTCACATATTTGAATCCCACCACTGCTTCATTCAGAGCAGTACTGTAGGTAACCCAGTGGTGGTATTATTACTAATATATTACTACTGCCTATAAGGAGTAATACTGCATATATACCTATATTTTGTTAGCTGCTGCCAAAGCATTTTAGTCTGGATAAGATTTTCTTAAACCATTTTGGAGTCAAAAATGCTAAAGGTACAACAAAGTCACTGAACTCCAGGATAAATATAAAAACAAACTGTTTAATGCTAAGCTTTCGTCGGTCCTCTGCCAACGTCAGCAGAGTGAAAGCCGGTGGCTGGAAGGTTTGCTTATATAGCTAGCTGTTTCAACGATCTGCTCATAGAGCACGTAACCGCTGTAACTATACTGGGGAAACCGCAAAGCAACTTAAGACCAGGGTCCATGAATACAGGTTAGCTGTCAGATGACATGAACAGCACTCATAGGTGTGGATGCACATAGCTGACAGCAACCACTCATTCGACTTTGCGGAGCGGAAACCATAGCCCAAGACTCTACAAAGGGTGGCCACCTTTTTAAAGAGGCCTGGTTATTGAATGAATATTTGATTAACTGACATATAGATCTACTGCCAGCTTACCAGGCGCTGAGGAAACATGAAAAAACAATGCAAAGACTTACAGTGAATGCAACAAATGCCACCCATATACAGGAGGAAGGGGTCAAGAAAGGATGCCCATCCACTGAACAACATGAAATCACAGCAAGTGGAAAGAGGGAGATGCCAATATGACCCACCTGAGAATCAGGAGAGAGACGACAGACTAACGAGAGCAGGGCAATGCACACAACAGGAGGAATGTCACCAGACGAGATCACAGAACAACTTACTGAGTCCATAGGAGAAGGCAACTTAGAGGATGATTCGGCAATGACGTTGAACAGCTGCACGCGAGCGGAGCTATATAAGCAAACCTTCCAGCCACTGGCTTTCACTCTGACGTTGGCAAAGAACTGACGAAAGCTTAGTATTAAACAGTTTGTTTTTATATTTATCCCAGAGTTCAGTGACTTTGTTGTACTTTTAGTATGAATATACCTGGGATTCAAGTTTTTAAGATTATTAGAGACAATATGTGTGTGTGTGTGTGTGTGTGTGTGTGTGTGTGTGTGTGTGTGTGTGTGTGTGTGTAAACACATACATACATACACCTACATACACACATATACACACATACTTATACACAGGGCTTTTTTTCTCATAGAACGCTCAGAATCGTGTTCTGGCACCTTTTTTTGCACAAAAAAGCTCCCTCTATTGGCTTTCTAAAGCCTATTGCAGGAGTAGCCAATCTTGGCTCTTTTATGACTTGTGGACTTCAACTCCCAAAAATCCTGAGCCAGCCACACTGAGGGGAAAGAGAGAGGATTCCAAGCCTAGCCATGCTGGCTCAGGAATTCTGGGAGTTGAAGTCCTTGAGTCATAAAAGAGCCAAGGTTGCTTACCCCTGCACTAGAGGAGGACATTAAAATTATTTACAAGGTTACTGTCAGGACCCACCCCAATCCACGTCTTAGGAAAACAAAAACTCTTGGAGTCAGTTCTAGTCCAAAAGGAATTTTTACTAGGACATGTTTGGTTGTGGAAATACAAGACAGGACCTGGTATTGTTTTACAGATTGAAACTTTATAAAGAGTTCCCGGTTCAACCCCCCTTCCCTCAACCCCATTTGATCAGCCCCCCCATCATTTACTTCGTGTCATCCCTTTCGTGGGAAAAAGGGAACTTCGGATCTTTACGGTTATTGCCTTCTTCCTTTACAGATTCAAATGGAGACACAGGCCAGATGCCTTCTTCCCTAACCCTCCCCTTTGTTCCCCCAGTTCAAAAGGTTTCCCTTGGTCTTTGAAATAACCTAAGGCAGGCTGAATCCACATCCACTCCTCCTTCCTCAGGAGATGGAAGACTCCGGGGGGGGGGATAATGTTTTAAACTTATATTTATGAATGTGATATAAATGGATTCTGACAATTACTTCTTTAGGAACTAAACTTTTAGAATCTAAAACAGCTAATTCAAAAAAGCCAACAGGAAAGAACCTCACATTTTTCATCTGCTTCTGTCTTTTGGAAGGTAAAATTAGATAACAAAATAATCTATTTCTAATGTTAACATCTCTGCAATGAAATCAATAAAGGTAATAGGAAAGAAATGAGAAACATTTTTCTCAATATAATATGTCTAATTTAGCTGATGCTAGAAAAAAAATAGTATCTTTTGTACATACTCTTGAAAACTATTTTGAATCTATGACCATCTATTACAACTAAACCACTTTAAATCAAACAATTCTTAAGAATGAAATATTCTTAATTTGGACTTTACTTTTACTGTTTGGACTGTTGTGTGTTTTGAAAAATAGATTATTTAGAATCTAGTTATGTTGCACTTCAGTCTTTAAATAATTAACCTAGTATATACATAACAATATACGATGTTTTCCATGGTGAGCTTCACATCAATAACAACATTTATTAAAAAGGCTAAAATAATTTCTGGTGGTATTATCTGTACATTAAAATTTTGTTTAGTCACAATCTTTCACTTTTCACACTGGACAAGCAGTGGTCATGTAACATAGCAAAAGATGTTACATATATGCATAAGCATAGTTAGTAGCATATGCCTTTTTAAAAATATCAAACATGCAAAGAAACAAAAATAAGTCCAAAATATCTGTATTACATCCAGAAATGCCAACTTTGCAACCAATATTTCTCATGCATAACTATGGCACCCTAAGGATACCTGCATACATGCATTTGCTACTCTGGGATCAATAACATAGCAGGCATTGCTTTTTCCTTCCAGTAACAGATTACTGGGAAATACCAAACATGGCCTTGAGAATTCCAATGTGGTTGGAAAGAGGCCTAGTAATGCCAGCACAAATACATCACACTTGCTGAACGTGCACACACAACTAATTACAATCTTCAATTACATGTGATATATCTAAAATGAGATGGGCTGTCTCAACTGCAACTTGCAAACTGTTCCGTTTTGCGGCAAAACAACCCAGGACAAGCTGATCAGCAGAGCTTAGAGTGGACTCATTAACACAATTTTTGGGAAGGAAAGAAACAGAAGGACAGTTTAACATCTTCCAGTTGATGTTATGTAACATCTTCTGGGAGTTGAAGTCCACGAGTCATAAAAGAGCCAAGGTTGCTTACCCCGGGCCTATTGGCTTTCAAAAGCCAATAGGAATTGCTGCTGAGTGCACCAAAAAACCTGGCCGGCAAACATTGCACAGGCAAGTTGTCTGCAGCGAAGGCAGGAACTTTGCACCTCTCCCTGCAGCCCAACTACACCATCTCAATTAGGTAAGTAAGATATTATTTGCAAATAGGATGGCAATAAACAATTTAGGCTGCATTTACATCAGGGCTTTTCAACCTTTTCAGAAATTGTACCACTTTTAGGGCATGACAATATTCAAGTACCACCAGTGCTTAACAAGGTGTCAAAAACTTGACTTAAAAAGGGGGGGTACTTTTGGTTTCATTGGTTAGATTCATTTATTGTTATAGAAATGGCTAGTTTATAATATTATATCTGAGGGATATCTGAGGGAACACCTGCTGCCAGCATCAAGCTCCCTTTGTCCTGTGCACTCCCACAGGGAGGGTCTTCTCAGGGTACCGCCGGTAAAAGATTGCCGGCGGACAATACCCAGGGGGAGGGCCTTCTCTGTGGGTGCGCCTGCCCTTTGGAATCAGCTGCCTGTAGAGCTTAGGACTGCCCCTGACCTTTGCTCATTCCGCCAGGACATGAAGACCTGGCTCTTTGAGCTCTCTGGCCTAGACTGAGAATATTAATTGGGATTTTAATTGTATTTTAACTGGGGTTTTATTCCAAGGTCAATATAATCTTTTTAATTGATTTTAAGTTTTGTAATTTGTTGTATTGTTTTTAAAAAACCTTGTGAACCGCCCTGAGTCCTACGGGAGAAGGGCGGTATATAAATCGAATAAATAAATAAATAAAAATAGAAAAGCAAAAAGTTGAGGGTCAATGTTAATGCTTCCTTCGACTCCTGCAACAGAGGAAGTCAGTGTCTTTTCTTTCTCCCTTCTCCCCCTCACTTTTCCCTTTTTCTCTCGCCCTTCGCTCGCAAAAGCCCCCCCTCACTCACTCTGCTCACAAAAGCCTCCAGTTGCTCTCACACACTCCTCCGTCTCTTTCAAAGGCACCTCATTCAGTCTCTCCCCCACTAACTCTGTCTCTTTCAAAGGCCTCTTGCTCACTCACTCACTTACTGCCCCGTCGCTTCCAAACGTCATTTGCTCATTCACTCACTCACTTACTGCTCCGTCACTTCCAAATGCTTCCAAATGCCACTTGCTCGCTCACTCACTGCATTTGGAAGCGATGGGGCAGTAAGTGAACGAGTGCTGGTGCCGGAGGCCATCAGCTGTTTGGTGCCGGAGACCACTGCCACAAGGAACACAGCTCTGGGTTGGGTTTCGGAGCAGCTCCAGGTGGGGGCTCAGCATGACAGGCTGCGGCGTGGCGGCTGTGGGGAGGGGAATCCCCGTGGCCTGTGGCTCCGAGGACGGGCAGCGATACCATAGCAAGACACTGGCATCGCTCCCAGTGACAGCACTTCTGAGTTCCAGCACCTTTTTTTTAGAAAAAAAGCACTGCTTATACACACATATAAACACACACACACACACATATAAATCTAGTAACCCACAGCTGATTTTTGTTTTAGTGTAAGATCAAGATTCAAAAATATTTTTAATACCACAATTAGCTGAGCACAGTATTTGCTCTAATTATTACAAATACACCAGCTGATATGAAGCTAATCTGGATTTCAGGTCCTTAATTTTACCCATTATGCCTTAAGTTAGTTGGCCTGATTAACATATTACAGCAGCCTCTCTTTCCTTCAATAAGCAAATATTTTCCAAGGCTGCCTATTTTCAGTGAGAGGAACGTTTTTCACCCCAAATCAATCTATATACATGTAATCATGAGAAAGAAAAAGGGAGAAACAGAGAGAGAGATTCAAAAAGAGAAAAATTCCATGAAAAGCTATTATACAAATAATTCAGGATTTGTCTGTAACATGTACTTAAAATAGTACAGACTCATGTGGATCATTTGATTAATTATGTCTATAAATCATTCAGTCACAAGAATGATCAAGCTAAACATAATTTGTCGAAGAGTCTGAAAAACAATATTTACATTATGAAATAATGTAGGCATTAAGAGCCCTCTCTTTGTAAACTTCTGTTTTGTCATGAGGTCAGGTTATCATTAGCCTCTTATTGAAACATTGGCTTGTTTGCAACTATCTGGCAAATAAACTGCTGTAGAAAAATTTGAGCCAGAAATGGCTTAGCTCACCTAGCCTGCACCCCCACTATAGTATAACAGTTATTTCAATGCAGATAATAAACCCTTTAAACTATTTCAATTTTTTTTGCATAATTTTCTTAGGAAAACTCTCCAGACATATAAGGTGATAAAACAGCCCAATCTGAAATAAAAATGATTAGAACAATGAACAACGGGAATAAGGGGGAAAGGCAAACATAAATAAAAATATATTTTTTAAAAAATAAATCACCAAAAGGTGAGTAATATTTACCATCAGTAAATCCACATTAGTTGTGTTATGACTAATACACTTAACTTGGTGCTTAAATAACAGAAATGAATGCACCTATCCATTCAGGTTTTTTTGCTATAAATGTTCCAAAGATGGGGAAAAGGTTCTCTTAATGATAAGTAGTGGTTATATTCAGTGGGAACAATATTCAGGGAATAGTTTCTAAAATTAGTTTTAAAATTCAGCCCAGTGCCAGGTTTATAATGCCCTTAGGTAGCTAATTTTTGTTGCCCAGGTCCAGAACAGATGTCCGAAAGCGGCATCCACACAGAGAACTGGTTGTTCACATATTTGAATCCCACCACTGCCCCTAGGTCACCTCCCACTAACACAAAAATGTTCATTTTAAGAATGATTTAGAAGGAAAGGTCAAATTGGTGCCACCTAATCTTTGGCACTCTTGGCCAATGCTACTTAACCTTGGCTTAGCCCATATAAGTGTGTAGACAAACTAAGGAATACCAGAATAATAAACCAATGTCATGTACTTTATGTCAACATTACTTTTAATGGAAGAGCTATAATAACAGAAGCTTGCACATCTGAATGTGCTTTCCCCTCACTCCCTTTATCTCTGTGTGAATTAGGAATTGGCTTGTCTGAGACATTTTCTCAAGTTACATTTTTTGACCTGGGTTTAGGGCACTTTTATCTGACCATTGCAACTTACGTAATTGCACCCTTCCTTGTGTACTTCAAGGCCATTCCACACATGCCTATAATATTTAATAATATAATTTTATCTCCCACGCTTTTAGTTTATTGATCACATTGTAACCAATATGAATTAGTGTGAGAAGTATGAGTGGGAATAACCTAACAATCATGGTGTCAAGATGGAAGTGAGTAGTGGATAGTATCAGATTTAAACTGATAAAATTCTGATTCAAATTCCTAATTCAATATAGCTACAGGACCCCAGTTAAGGAAACATAAGTTCAGCTCAATACAGCTGCTGTGAAATTAAATCAAGGTGCAAACAGAATTATATAGAACACTGAATTATTTGGAGAAAGTATGTCATAAAAATGTATCACTAATAGAATAACTAAAGTAGAGTTATTGATATTGTTCTCTACAGAACACAAAAAATGTGTTTTATTTTTTCAAAATGATATAAAGCTACAAAATTGTTTTCTTTTTCAATTTTTTTGTTCATATGTATCTCATACAGAATAGTCTTACTAACATGGATAGCAATGTGTTCTCCAGAAATCCATTTTCCCCTCTATTTAATTCCACAAGCCAGTAGGGAATTGTATTTTCAAGGTTCGGCTTGCAAAAAAAGCTAAAAATAAGCCAACTTTTCTTGAAAGGTTTGGCCTCTCAGTCTCATATTTCAAAAATAAAGTTATGTCTGGCCTTGGCTGGAGCCTGTTGGGAGATTCAGAGCTAATATAAAGGAGTCATGTTAGATTGGGTTGGAAAAAGATGAAAAGATAAACTGCATTCCTTTCAAGCTAACAAAGCTTTTATTGAAAGTTTTAATTTCAGCTTTCAAAGCAGTGGTAAAGAGGAGACTGTCCAGTATTTAGACACAAGAACCAATTCCTGAACTAATTTTATTTTGAAATCATCACTATTCCTAATCATAGGATCAATAATTTGTCAGCAACTTATCCCAACAACTGGGAGATGACATATAAGTAACTTACCAGCAACTATGAATGTGGTATCTTCCAACATGTTCATAAGCATAACAAGCCAACAAGTCTATTTGTTTTCAATCCCCACCAATTTGAAATGGATTTATAGTTAATACAAATTTTGGTGACAGATTTTTAAAATTATATTTTATATATAACACGAATATTCCTTTCTTATAGCAGAAGGGCAAACTGACGAAGTTTGTTCTCATATGTAATGCCCACCCTTTTACCATGCAAGAGAAGTATTATGTTCAGAAACAGCCGTTTATACAGACACAACTCATCTATTGTGATATCACTGAGGGCAAGAATGCTGTCTTTGTACTTGTTTGCCTCTTGACAATTTAAATTAGGTTGCTGAATGACTTGTATAAAACACAATGGTAAAGCTGTCACAAAAGCATGTTAACTAATGTATAACTGATATCTGACATCCATTGGTGAAAGGTATTTTTTACAGGATTTCATTAAAACAAAAAGATATATTAAGAGGCCTCTTTCTTGATTAATGCCTCCTGTAACTACGAGATGTGAGTTCTGGATGGGATTACAACAGGGTGGAAACAAAATTAAATTTCTATCAGTGGGTCATTCACAATGAATACTTGAGTAAGCACTAAAGTAATTAGTTTCTTTCATACATAAAGCAAAATATAAAGATGCTTGTTTACTCTAGGGTAGTGACACCACAATTTAACTTTCTCAGGCAGTGCTGGTTCAAGATCATTTTTAATTGTCTGAAAAGAACTGAAGAGTTATATGCGTATGAGTCACCTATTCCTTGTGTGTGTGTGTTTTTAAAAAAAACATGACGCTCAGTGGATAATCATTTTGGTTAATGCAGGGGTGTCAAACTCAATTTCATTGAGGGCCGCATCAGCATTGCAGTTGCCCTCAGGGGGCCGGGTGGGTATGGCCAGGGTGGGCGTGGCCTACTGGGTGGGCGTGGGTAGAGTGCGTATGGCCTACTGGGTGGGCGTGACCAGCTCTACATTGTTCGCATCAAGGGTGCCTATGGGGGCCCGGGCAGGAGTGGGACAGATCTGAGGGTCTCTGGCAGAAGGAGGGTCTCTGGGCCAGGGCCAAGGCAGTGGGGGCCGTTCCCTCACTGTTTCCAGGATGGCTTTGCGGGCCACATGAAACCACTTTGCGGGCCGGATCTGGCCCCCCGGGCCTTGTGTTTGACATGTCTGGGTTAATGGGAACATTTGAAAATCGAAGATTAAGGGATGGATGTTTTCACAAAATACTTTCCAAAGGGTGGCTGTTTTGTGTATTTCATGACAAAAGCACTCCCAAGAATATTTTTGAGAAAAGGACCCACCTTCAGATAAAGCTCCAGACTGCATTTGCTTATTATTATTATTATTTAAGAATATGTAGAGCACGGGTGTCAAACTCGCTACATCATGTGACGTGTCACAACATATCGCGACTTTTCTTGCATTGCTGGAGCTGGGGTGGGCGTGGCCTTCATATAATGCAACCAGCCCGCAGGCTGGCAGTTTGTCACCCCTGATGTAGAGCCAGGGCAGCATTATAATTATTCTTATTTATAACATAACCCGCCTCGCGACTCTAGTGGGTCAGGTAGATGTAATTGGGAAAAGATGGTCTTTCAAATAATATTCTTGTTATTATTACAGGTAGTCCTCGAGTTACAACCACAACTGAGCCCCAAATTTGTGTTGCTAAGTGAAACATTTGTTAAGTGAGTTTTTCCCATTTTACGACTTTTCTTGCGACAGTTTTAAGTGAATCATTTCAATTGTTAAGTTAGTAACATGGTTGTTAATGGGAATCTGGATTCCTCATTGACATTGTTTGTCAGAAGGTCACAAAAGTGATCACATGAAAGTGATCACATGACACACACACCCCCAGGACACTACAACCATCATGAATATGAACCAGTTGCCAAGCGTCTGAATTTTGATCACACGACCGTGGTGATGCTGCGATGGTCATAAGTATGAAAAACAGTCGTAAGTCACTTTTTTCAGTGCTGTTGTAACTTTGAACAGTCACTAAATGAACTGTTGTAATTCAAGGAGTCCCTATATTGCTGGAGGCTGGTCATTTGCTTTTTAGCACGTTGCTCTTCCATTGATTTTAAAAAATATATTTTTAAATATAAAGGAATCTTAGTAGGTGTTAATGGCGATGTCACCAGCCTTCTCCTTTGTGCTTTCTGAGGGTGCTGACAAAGCACTCCTCCCATTTGCTGCTGCTGAGATCAGGAAGGTCAGGATGAAGACCTGAGGAAATGTGCATTGCAACTTCACAACTCTAACTCTGCCTTTTTTTTTATTTGCATGCCAACATTGGAGCTTGCATTATAATGTTGCCACACACATTTTATTGTTTGCCATTGCCTACTTCCCCAGGTATCTATTGTATTTTATCTCATAAGTTTTCCCAAGGCAGTACATTCCACGTTTGCATTTGCAACATTCTTATGCAGTGAATTAAGCAACAAACCATTTATTTCAGCATTAAAACCAATAATCTGTAACCAAAGGGCTATCCCAAGTGCCTGATTTCCTCTGATATAGCCTGGTTGTATGTAACTGTCCATTATGATAATTATCACTACCATAAATACAGGTGACACTAGGTGATGGAGGGCCCAGTTATAATTTTATTGTGTTCCCTTATAAATATTTTTATCAAAATGATGGGTATAAAAGTACTTTCAAAATTTGCATCTACTATCGTCCTGGTTGGTGGAAGAAAGCAGTGACATCACAAGAGAAAGACTAATTACTTAATCTTTTAATTTAAAGTGATAGAGATTTACAGAACCTTTAAAAGTATTGGAATCCTTCTAAAGACATGGCTACATTGCAAAGAGTTGCATTATAGCCAATATTACAGAGATCAAAGTCCTGTGTGCAAGACTGAGGAAGGCTACTGAGGACCCAGTGAAGGAATGAGTGTCATAAACTCAATCAAATGGTCAAGCTTAGCACTGCACTTTGAAATGAACCCACAAACACCTGTGCGCTTATCTACAAAATTCATATAGGACTTTCTCGCACTGCTTAGCAAAGTCTGCATTGCGGCAACCTAATGGAGAAGTACAAAAAGGAGACAAATTGCAAAGAGAAGAGGTCAAGCAAGGCTGAACACTGTCAAAAATGAAATAGTATGAAAAATAGGCTGTTTACCACGGCTATTTATTTCCTCTCGGCAACCCTCTAGTTCTTTTTCAACCCCCATTGAAAGAATAAAATGAGGTTGGGTAGCGCCTGAGAAAGGAGGGGAGAGAGGGGCAAGAACTGGAAAAGGCTGCTCTTACATTTTTAAGAGGATGAGAGAAACACCACAGCCAAGAGTGAAGGGGGGCGGCATTTTACCTTGTATCAACTCCCTTCTTCCTTAAATGCAATTGCCTTCTTTGCTGTGCTGATGCAGAAAAGTAAAGAGGCAGAAGTTTCAACCTGAGATTATAAATATTTACAATGATTTGTTTCCAAATGGCCAAACTAGCATTTATATTAACATAGCACATTTCCCATCCTTATGGAGTCAAAGCCTTGGTGATAGAGCCTTGGTGGAGCAGTGGGCTAATGCCACCAGCTGCCTGCAATTAGTGCAGGTTCGCATCCCACCAGGCTCAAGGTTGACTCAGCCTTCCATCCTTCCGAGGTAGGTAAAATGAGGACCCAGATTGTTGGGGGCAATTAAGCTGACTTTGTAATAATGCCGCTTGGGGTGTGTGTAAAAGCCCTAATAAGCAGGCATATACATAGAATGAAGGCTACTGCTAAGCTTGTAAGCCGCCCTGAGTCTTCGGAGAAGGGCGGGATATAAATGGAATTAAATAAATAAATAAAATAAAGCGGCACCTTGTAAGAGGGAGAGATCAACGGTGTACGCAGAATACTGAATGTCCACTGGGACAAAAAACAAGAAGCCAGAAGAAGAAGAAATAGAAAAGAATATTCTGGAAAGGATAGGAGCTTTGTATGCTGCAACATTTTGCAACAGATACTGTACCTCTTGTAAGATCATTATTCCCATTTATGTCAAGCAGTGTGGCCAAAATTATGAAAGATATCAATATTATATTGCTTGTTGATTTGGGTGCCAGCTCTGGGAAAGGAGTATAAAAGCTTATTTTCAGGAAAGATTTTAAACCATGCTGGGCAAATGTATACCCCAGAGGCCCTTTCATGACCAAATAGTACCACGACCCATGGCTGTCAAAAAAGCCAGGATAGTTGTTAACTTTCTGGTGAGGCATGGACCCAGAAATGACAGCATATTAGGGGTGAGGGTGGTTTAAAAAATTTAAAAAATTTTAAAAACCTGATCCTTTGTTGTTGTCATTTTCCCCCCTTTATCTCCCTTCCTTATGGTAGCCTTTAGCATCCCCCAAAATTGTACGGATAGTCTTCATTGTCTATCCTTGACGGAAAACCTCAACATTTCTGCTCAGAGTTGAAAGTGAAAAGTGGATAACTTAGCATACAGTTCTCCCTACCATCATGACAATCTCACTTAATGAGTCATTTTAGTCTGTGTTGGTTCTAGAGGAGGCGTATCCAGCCCACAGCGCACAAGTTGCATGCAACCCTGGACAGCTAGTAAGGTAGCCCTACAAGATTGTAAATTTTTAATATTATGTGATTTTTAGTGATATTTATATATATTAACTATATTAATGGCCTAAGACATTTCCTTTTCACTCAGTGCAACCCAGGCAAGTCAAAAGTTTGAATACCCACGTTCCATACTCTGTGCATGGTATGGACAAGGAGAAGAACTAGTTAAATAGTAGTTACAAATCTGAATCCCCTCCACTCTTTTTCCAAATACGCCCATTTCTTAATACATGCTCTTTATTTTTTTCTCTTCATGGAAAGTAATTCAATTAAAAATAAAATTAAAAGAAGCAGAATGAAAGGCAGGTAAAAATGCAGTCATCACATTATAGAACTTGGTGTGTGACAAATCATTTGAGATAAATATATATATATTGAAAAACAGGTATGATCACTTCAGGTTTTTCATCTCCATGGGTGCAGCTCACTCAAAGATTGCTAGAATTGGACAAATTCAGCCTTCCCTAATCTGGCACCTTCAAGATATATTGGCTAGCTGTGTGGCACATTGTATATTTAATATTTTCATTACCAGGAGTGGAATGTAAATGAAACATTAAATCTTGTCAATTGTCAACTGTAAATTTGTAATTGTGATTGTATTATAAGATTCGCAAGGTTTTCAATTGCATTAAAAATCCTCCCTCCCAAAGACAATAGATTTACAGTACAACAAATTAAATAACAAATTAAAATAATCAGTATGCCTCAAAGATATTTATCTCAGCAGATCATTACAAATTAATTCCAACAGAAGGAAACACATTAAAAATTGCTCTAAATCAGTGTTTCTTAACTTCTGCAACTTTAAGGTTTGTGGACTTTAAAACTAACAGAACTCTCTAGCCAGAACTGCAGCTAGGGAATTCTGGGAATTGAAGTCCATACATTTTAAAGTCACCGGGAATGAGAAAAACTGTAAGTCTAAATCTTCCAGTTGTACCTAGAATAGAGAAAAACAAATGTTCCTTCTACTTTGGAAACATTGATAATTTCCATCCTCTTCAACCCCAGTTAGATAAATAGAGCCATGATCCATAATCTGACATTTATCAAAATTTATTTATCTGGAATTGTACTCATCAAAGTGCCATAGATGTTATAAACAAGGAATGGAAGGAACTTGGGTTTTTTTTATGTAGCAAGCCTACATTTATTATCTGATTAAAAACATTTATCTCTCTGAAAAAAAATCTCATCCATCTCTTAACAAGCAAAGACATTTATAAATAACTTACTATGCTTTGGCCGACTACTAAATATAATGATTTAGGATAAAAAAGAAGGCTCTCTGATCATTGTCTGTTAGAGTTTCAAAGCCCATTTTTCATGTTGATTTGCTGTCGCTGATAAGTGATTGCTTGATGGTATACTGCATTTCCTTTGTGTGCTAAGTTGTTTGCAAAATGAACAGAGGACAGCTTGTCACATCAAAGGGAGGACTACAAGGTGAGGCAAAAGTGTATAATCTTTTGCCCTAAGTTTTGACAGTTAATTAGCTCTCCTTCAATTTATACCTTGGTGACAGCTTGGTGAGGGTCAACTGAAACAATTTCAAGGTTAGTCCAACGCAAAATATACTGAAGAATTGGCAGAGAGTGGGTTCTCCATTACTACCATTAGGACTGATTAAATAGCATATTCTCTTACCTGGTACATAAATAGCACTGAGATCTTCCACAACAATTCCAAATCTGGAGGAAAGGATTGTTTGCACAAGGACAGACAATCTGAGACTGACAATGTCTACTAAAACATTTTGCTAGCAAAATACTTACAAGGCACCATCAATCTCAAACTAACACACTAGCAAAATACTTTCCTAGGCATTATCCATTTTAGACAGACTGCCCTATATGCAATGCTTTTTTTGTTTTTTTTAAAAAACGTGCCGGAACTCACACACGTCATACAATGCACCTTGCCTACCCTACAAGGATTATCCTTTAATTGAAAAAAAAACCTTCAATTTTTAGTGTATCTAAAAGACTAGGATTTTGTTCAAGGTAAGTTAATACTATTAATGTTACCATGCAATGTGTGGCTTTAAATTACAAGAAGGCATTTTATTAATCTTTTGGGACATTTACCACTGACATACCCATTTAGTTTAATGGTTGCTTGTAAAAGATTAAATTATTTTTAAGAATTTGTCAAACAAGGTGGAAAAATTTACATTTGGAGTTTAATATAGATATTGACTTGAAGCAAATTCAACTTGAAACTTTTTCAGTGAATAGATTACTCTTAATTTACCTTTAAGTTAAACCCAATTTAATAAATAGATCTGATTAAACCTCATGCTGTCTACCTTTACATCTGACCAATACATAATTTATATTATTATTAATAATAATACCTCCAAATCACAAGACATTGGCTTTATGGTTATTCTTCCTCTCTACAGTTTGAATATAAAGTATAAAAGACTAAAAAGAGATTTCCGTTGACATCCCAGCCTTTGAACTACCCAAGGGATTGAAACAGCAAAGTTTCGCTGTCGGGCAAGCTTCCACGCCAGCCGCCTTTCTTTCCTCTTGCTTTGCCTCTTTTTAACCTCACACCCCACTTTCTGTAAGGGAAGGCAAAAGGCTCACTCACCCTCTTGTGAAAGACAGCCTCCATGTTTATGTGTCTCCCACGCCACCATCGGCTTCCACACCACATGGTCCGACCCAGCCAATCAAGCCAGGCCCTGGCTGTGGTGCTCCAGGACCTCATGGCTCCTCCTAGAGGAGGCAGACAGTGCTGGAGGGGATCCCGCTCACACCGTACCACCAGCAGGGCATTTTCAAAAGCAAACAATTGGAAGGGCAACAATAGGAAAAGAATGCAACTCTGGAAAATCCGTCAAAAAAAGGTGCTGGAACTCTGTGCCAGTGCGTTCTATGACAAAAAAAGCCCTGTCTATATGAAACAAACAGTTACTAGCTAACAATCCTGGCAAAATGATATCCATTGAAGCAGTTTAATGTACACAATAAATATTGTGTATCACACTCAAAGGTATCAACACGGATGCCAGTAGCACCATAACAAGAGACTCTGTCTGCACTCTCTCCTCTGCTTGATGAACAAGCCTCATACATACCTGCAGCACCAAAAATGGGTGAGCTATTCAGTTAATAATCACACAAGGATTATTGTATCTTTGATACAAGCCAACAGGATGCAAACACCTCCTAGGCAATCTGCAGAACAGAATGTAACTATGCATGAGGGCTTATGCTTCCCAAAATGTCTGAGGTAGTTCTCAGACCAAAAATTGTTCTGTGTGTTATCAATACACATTTTGAGAGAACATACTGTCAGAAATGTATAATGTTAAGAAACAGTATGTTCAGGGATATGTATTTGTATGCACACTGTATATTCATATTTAAATATCACAAATGTTTAACTGGGTACTTTATCAAGCCAAGCAAAATGACATAAAATAGTATGCACACTTCTGAATCTGAGATTTTTAATCAGTTCAATTGTTAAAAATATAAAGAATAATATGAAGCAAAACAATCTAAAAATTAAACCAGATGTTTCTGTCATAGGACATGCTTTATTTAAATATGAATTTGTATTCATTTTTTACCAATTTGCAAATTAAGGTTGAAATGGGATTTGGGTGATTCATGAATAAAGAGAAAAATTACCAAAACTCGATTTATTTATTTTATCTTCAACATCTGGGAGCATGCCTGAATATTACAACCACATGGAATAAAAGTAAGGTTGGTCTTCACATATGTTTACCTCTGATACAACTTTCCCCTAGCTGGTGCTTGCACATGGTTAGGATACAGCTCCACGCTGGCTGAGAATTTTCAGTTCAGTAATATCAATAAATTTAAAGGTCTGAGAATTATTGTTATTATTAAACTTATTGTCCATAGGAAGATGCCAATCAATTTGGAAAGACCTTAGCAATTAGCCTATCCTAGATGACTGGTGTATTCATGCTCTTTAAATCACCTTGAAAGTTGTAACAATATGATTGGCTCCTCTAGAAGTGGAACCTGTTTTAATTCATGTTGGTCCTATATACGCAATTTCATGAATTTATATGAATTTCATAATTTATTTTATATGTTGCTCTGAGTTTACAAAGCTAGGAATTCTGCACTGCACAAAATTAGTACTGATTGGAACAGTATGTAAACCTTGCAAATGAAAGAATAAAATGAAATCAATCCCTGATAGGAAAGGAAAGAGAGAATTGGAGCCCTTTATCAGCCAAATGACCTATCTTTATCAACCATCCAAAGCCACATTCAATTATACTTGTTTTCCACTTGGGTTTCCTTACCATTTCATCTGGCTGATAAGATTCATCTGATATCCTGAGCATAATCCTTGTTTAAAAGGTGATTACTTGAAAGAGTAATCACCTTTTAAACAAGGATTATGCTCAGGATATCAGATGAATCCTATCAGCCAGATGAAATGGTAAGGAAAGCCAAGTGAAAGCCACCTTGTACTCTTATTAAAAACAGAATTTTACAGCAGCTTTGAGGAATGCATCCACACACTGCGAATGTCTTTTGATCATGGCTGGGAATTTGATAGTAAGCCAGGGACTGTTTCTCACTAAAAAAAATAAGCCATTTACACTCATCATGAGTTACACTCTACTACTGTTCTGGAACAGATTTTGCAACAACTGAGAAATAAGATATTTCCCCAGTGGCATGGTGTAATTTCTATCCAGCTACCATGCACCAAAATGGTGGGTTGATTATAATTACAGTAAGGAAAATGCTGTTTCATTAATTGTAGCACTTTTGATCTATATCAGGGGTTGAATTTCATGTGCTTCTCTCATCATCTATATTCTATAATTGGTTTAACAATTTCTGATCTCTCTGCCTGCCTTTCATTTACACTGTCTAATGCAGTGTTCTGACCTCCCATCTCTTTAGCTACATAACACGGCTCTTCACTTTTCATTAAATATCTGAATTTTTAAAGCAGTATGCTTTTCATTTTACTAATCTTTGTTGATGAACATAAGGCATGGTATCTGTTATACTACACTCTAGAACAGGGGTGTCAAACTCGCAACATCACGTGATGTGTTGTGACATATCACGACTTTTTTTCTATTGCCGGCAATGGGGTGGGCGTGGGTTTGCCATGACACATCCAGCCCATGGGCCGGCAGTTTGACACCCCTGATCTAGAAGAGTATTCCTTTACCAATCTGCTGCCCATTTAATATTATAGACTTCCACCACAATTCCCCTTTACCATGTTCAGCAAATGCAACATTGCCAATGAATACAGGTGAAACTGAGGCAATAGACTGAAACACTTATCTCCATCTTCTCTCCCTGCACTTGGTGACCCTTTGAGAGCTGTATGCAGTGAAATTTCATTTTAATATATGCCGATTAGTATACATTCAAAGTGAGAACAAAGTTATTATTCTATATTCTTTTTAATTCAGTGCCTCATTGTGACATCTGTTTGCAGTAAGAATACCTCTGACAACATGCTCTGACTGATTAAGACCCTCTCCTTCTTGATCCCGTGTGTGTGTGTGGGTGGGTGGGTGGGTGGGTGTTATCTATGCAGGCACCTGCATAGCAACAGCCACCAGGGGGCGTTGGCCTGAACGGTTTTGGCGGGAAACCCAGTTTCGGCGGGAAACCTAGGGCCAACCCAATTGGCTGTCCGCTTACCTGGCCAGGTTTTTAAGGAGGCCAGGTAACCCTCATCCCTCAGTTCACTACCGCCCTCCAATAAAGAGCTGAACTCACACTCCGGCTGGTGTCTCTTCCTTGCGTCGGACTCACTACACAATACTGTGTGTGTGTGTGTGTGAGAGAGAGAGAGAGAGAGAGGGAGAGATTGTTTCCTGATCTAGTCTGAGGAAACTAGTTATGAAAACAAGATATGCTGTAATGGATTGAAAATTTCCCTCATTCATTCATTTATGCTATAATCTTTTCTTCAGATTTCATTTGTCTTTTGTAATTAGCAATATGCCATAAGGAAGAAATCGACTTTCATAGTGGTACATATTCTCCCCCGCCAGTCAAGGATCCCAAAGTAAAACTGTGCCTTCAAAAGTGCTATTTGGGGAACAAGCTTTTCTAGAAATGAGAAGAAAACTATCACCGATGACATCAGCTAGTTGGGTAATGAAACATCTGCAAATATGTAAACTCAGAGAGCATCAGGGAATGCACCGAAAAAATTCTGAAGGAAAAAGCTAGTCAGATTAATTGGAAGTATATGGATAGAGTATAATGAATCTTAATTCAGAAATTATCAAAAAATGTAACCTCCATAAATCTCCTTTTAAATGGATATTTTGTCTCCTGGTTTCTTCTATGTTTTAAATTACCTAATTAGGCAATTGACGAATGCTACGGCATGAAGATGAGCTTAGAACAAGGGTATCCAACCCCCAGTCCGTGGACTGGGACCAGGCCGCGGCATGCCAGCAACTGGTCCTCACAAACAAGGCAAATCCCCATCTGTGGGATGCAGGCAACACACAAAACCACACAATCTCCGGTCTGTGGAAAAACCTTTCTCCATGGAACCAATTCCTGGTGCCCAAAAGGTTGGGGACCTCTGGCTTAGAAGATCCCCACATAGAGAAATATAGACTTTCCAGGTATCATGTTCTTTTCCAAGTGAATCTTTGCATAGGACTACAAATCAGGCATTGAGATCTGGTACCAGTGAAGAATTTTAGTGAGAAGTATCAGAGGGAAAAATAATATGAAATCACAAAACTGTTGGATTTATTATTAGCAATAGCAGTTTAAGTCAAATCATATAGATCCATTTTAGAAATGGTCCTCATCCGATATTACCAATCAAGCAGAAACCCACCTTTTCATAGTTTTGGTTTCCTGCTGTCAGACTCACTAAACTGCAGCATGGCCTCAATGCTGTTCTTAACATTTTGGATTCTTTCTTCTGCTCATGCACGAGACAGTGGCATCACTAACATCTAAAAACAAACAGAACAGAACTTTAACTTCTGAGTCTTTCCACCCACCCAGAAAGGAAAATATTAACATTTGTTATGGTTAACATTCCGTTAAGTGCTATTTATAATTTTCAAATATGACAGGGCAGGATTTCCTTGCTGTATCTCTAAGCTTTTATCAAGATACTTTGATTGGATGTCTGTAGTTTGATGCATTTCTTTCTTAAACCAAAAGCAACAGCCAAGCAAACAAAAAAGACATTTACATTCAGAGTGCAGCGGATTAAACGTCCATCTCAGTGTGGTAGAAATGAGCAGTATAAAGTAACTGCGTTAAACGTCTATGGCACTTTATCCACATTTTCTGTTCTTCCCCCTCCCCAACCCTCTTCAACATCATTTCTATTGTAAAAGCTTCTTCACTGACAAACAGTGAGCTACCTGCAGAGATTCAGCTTTTTTTGTCCTCTTCTTAAAAAAAATAATCCATGGGAAGCTGCCTACATTAGACCTTTCCTCCTGGACGTTCCCATTTTGAAAAATGCCACGCCATGAATGAGAAGTTAAAACACACAAGCAGCATCCCAGCTCTGGTAGTATTCTTTAAGTGAAGAGCAGGCTACATTAAAATAACACCTTAAAACATTTAATAACTGACTGGTGTTGGAGTCTTTACCTCCAGCTTTTGGTTTTAATTGTATTGGTGGCCAACATTTGCTCTTTGCTCTTAGCTAACCACACAGATTTAGAAACTTACTAGAATGTGATAATTATTGTTATTGGCACCTTCTATCAGCTTGGCCAATAATTTTATTTGCAGTTCAGGCAATTACTAAAAAGAAGGAAGAAGACCTTTTGTTCGTAATTAAACAAGGTAGGGGAAATATGCAAAGCAAGTTTTCTGGGATCTTTTCCAGCCATTTAATTCTTCTGATCTAGGTCATGTGTGTGGGAGAGAGCGGCACAGAATGGAGGACTCAGCAACATATCCAGGTGTCTTCCTCATAAGGGTGCATTAGTAATTTTTTTCTGGATTTTTCTGGATCTGGCTCATTTTCAGATTTGTTCTTTCTTTTGCTGGCTTCTCTGCTTACATCAGGTGTGGTCCTGTCCTGTTCATTTTTTCAGAGTGTTATCCTGCTGGCCTTCAAAAATTTAGATAATTTCTTTCCAATATTCATTGAGGTTTTTTTTTGGGGGGGGACTAGTATCCTATCTGAAGACATTTTATATAATTTCTTAATAACATTCTATCAGTTGGAAATGTAAAAAGTCGGGATTCTAAAGAAATGTAGATAGGGGCAATGATAACATTATTGTTGCACTGGAATTACATGGAGGACTTAGAGGCGTCATTTTAACCAATATACGTGTTTTTATTCTCCCACCACCACCCCTCAAAAAAACCCTCCCTTATGTTCAAGAACAGGATCTTGAAGAACTATGACTGACTCAATGTAAAGCAGGAGAGAGCAGTCTTTGGTAGCCAAAGATTAGAATGGACAGTCTTTATACTACATAGGGCCAGTTTAATTTCACAATAACTACCTGAGGATACTTATAGCATGAAAATAGGTTATAAATGTAGGGAGATGAATAAATAACATTGAAAGGACAAAAATTGTTTCAGCCCATTCTGTTAATGAATAATTTATACACATGTGTTTACAAAACACTCATTATTGAGCAATTGAAAGCATAATGAAAGCGAGAGAGTTTCTCCACATGAAAACTCAGAATGATACACTACCATTGGAAAATAAAGGGGGTATTAAATTAGCAGGGCAAGAGAGCTGCTATCAGTGTATCAGCTGACATTCAAGTCCTCGACCACATTCAGAAGTTGTCAAAACAGCAAATCATCTTTCCCCCCCCCCCTTTCTTATGTTATAAATGCAGGCAAGGTCAAGCTCTATAAATGGAGCAGATAATTAGCAGGTAGCAAACTCAAGAAGAAAATATTGTCTAGAACTCAATGGCTCGGGTTTGCTTCTTTCAAGCAGAGCACTGAGTTGGCTAAAATGGGCATTTTAGTCATGCAGAATTTGTGAAGTCTAAGCTGAAGATGAACCAAAAACAAACTGGAGAAGTTTTCACAAGGGATTTTAACCTGTGAAGAGGCCTCTGATGCTTTTTTCTAACTGCTTTTCTCAATGTGACCTGAAGCATTTCCTCCTGAGAGATGGCAAAGCCTTGATGACACACTAGTTTAGATAACTGTATTCAGCTCACATGTTCCACATTAAACACCTTGAGGGAAACTAAACTTCACTTGGAAAATCTCATCCATGTCTAAATCGCTGTATATGTTCACCAACCTAATGTCAAAAAATCCAGCTCAAGAACATCAATGATTATTCATATTCGTATTTCAGCACAAACCTTCAACAGGTGCTTCAAATGAGGCACAACAACTAGCCTTTCATGCAGTCCTCCTGTCCTCAATTTTAGCATTAGGAGATTTCACCTATTCAGATTTATTTTCTGTGGTGTAACTACGCTTTGTTTAGAACAGGGGTGTAAAACTGCCAGCCCCTGGGCTGGTTTCATCATACTGAAACCGCACCCACCCCATTGCCGGCAATGCAAAAAGAGTCACGATATGTCGCGACACATCACGTGATGTGGCGACTTTGATACCCGTGGTTTAGAACTACCATTAAACATGAGATACCTCCTGAGAGAGGTTTCCCTCCTCCTTTCCCTTCTCTCATCCTCACACTGATTGTCAATTATAGTTTTTACCCCTGTGTTTGAATTGGCAGCTCTCCCAAGGATACCAGACTTTGTCTTTCCATCAGCAGGCTAACCTCTCAGAAATAGAGTAGAACAGTGGTTCTCAACCTGTGTTCCACAGAACCCTGGAGATCTACGATGTCATCACAAGGGGTCCACAAAGGCTTGATGCAGTCTAGTGCTTTAAATCATAAGTCTTGGTGGTCCGTGGGCATGGTCTGTGGCCACAAAAGGTATTTAAAGGGAGGTCTGTGATGAAGAAAAGGTTGAGAACCACTGGAGTAGAACATGATCAAGTCTGTTGCAAGGAGAGAAGCCTGCAAAAGGAAGATCAGGTCCACAAATGGTCAGAACTGGCTGGGAGCTGTAGAGAAAAACATACCGGTATTTGAGACTGTCCCCAATTCATCCCTATAAGAATCAGGCGATGGCTTAAAATGTTGCCAAATTCTCCATTCTAACCTCTCTCCTTATAATGAACCATTAAGAGGTGGAAAGGATTCTGGAAGTTGTTCTTTGCATGCTTTCCCTACCTCATTTGGGTCTGTTTCTAGCATGTTTTCCATAAGCAGCAAAATAGCTTTTGCTTCTTTCATAACGAGAAAAGATGAACAGACATTCTTACTATTTTTAGCATTTCTATTAGTAATACACTAAGAACCAAGAAGCCTATAGTAATTGGAATCAGTGAAGTTTGGAGATAAAGACAGCAAGGAATTACACTACGGGCACAAAATAATTGCCACTAATGTAGAGGGCACATCCTACCTTGCTTGCATGGAAATTGATCCACAATATTGACGAACCAAAAGGCAAGAATATTTTAAATGTTATTGGACCTTAGAGGGAATAAATTCCTGTGTCTCTTAACTAAGAACCTTGATGAGGGAACCCAAAGCATTTGGCTGGCATTCAGTGTTCATTATTAACTGGCTTTTACAGAACCATAGAAATAGATAGAGGAGATGTGGATTAATTTCTAAAGATTGAAAACTAAAACATCTCTGACAAACGTTCTCTTGAAATCTGTTACTAAGGTAGAACCCATCATATTTTTAGCTGTGTTTGAGTATACCCAGTAATTATTACATTATTTTTTCAGCTGAGGGGAAACCAAAAGGCATTCTACACCTGTATGCAGGCACTTTACCCAGCATGTCAATAAATTTGACATCAGATGTTGGAAATCTTTTGTCAAGATGCAGCTTGGCAGTTACTTAAGTGTTCTACTACACCACTGTGTATTATCAGAAGCTACAGGATATCACCCTTTTGCACCTGCGTTTGTGTGATGGTGGGATTAAAAAGGAAAAAGCATTAAAGATCATGTGAAGCCACAGCAAGTATGGATGCTCTTGTATAGTCTTCGGGATGAAAGCAAGGAGCCTTACAGAAAGTAAAAATAAAATCCCTTTATTGTGCTATTATGAATGAACATTTTTTTACACTTTTGAAACCTTTAACTGACTTTGAAGAAATTTAAGCAAATATTCTTCAAAGTGATAATAACTGGAACAAAGCCCATTAGCAAAGCTAAATGAATTCTGCTTCAAGGCATTGTGATATATTATCAGTTACTTCCTTTATCCCTGGGGAAATATTTCAGTATAGCTGTCAATCACTTGCTTGAGTGTTTTGACTTGCACCAACTGCATCACTTATATTGATTTTTGACAAATGGCATCTCTCTTTCTGAGCTATTATGGTTTTGTTTTCAAACCACATTTAATTGTTTGAGTATTTTTCTTCTTTAAAAAAAGAAAGGCAAAATGTTGATTCTCTGAAGGCTGTAAACAGAGATCTCAGGTCTAGTTACTATGACAACCCCACAAGATACAACAAGCCTAGATTATCTCTAATGACAGACATGAAGTTTAAATTGCATATTCTGAACAAAAAGTGCACTGTTGACCTTTTATTGAAAAATGGAATACAGTATAATTAGCATAATGTCCGATTAAAAAAAGAAACTCATAAAATGATGTGCTTTAATCATTACCGCTCTCATTAATCTAGCAACCTATTTGCCCAAGCTGAAAATTCTGAATGTATAAAATATTTCAGTGACATTTCTGAATATTGATTGTGATATAATTTGAATTCAAATTTGCCCCACAATCAGGAACCAAAAAAATTAAAAGGTATTGTGAACATGTGTCATATTCAAATAGTGTATCTCCTAGTTGAAGGGTTGTAGGCATATAGAGAAACCCTGACTTGCATAGTATAGTAAGAGCTTGCTTGACAGCATGACTGTCCTTGTAGCGTACTAGTCAAATGTGCCAAAAATGACCAATATTGATCTCTCTGCTGGCAGGTGGCATGTGTACAATAAAGAATGGCAGCCCCTCTAACTACCTGGAAAGCAGGAAGAATGTAGAAAGCATCATTAGGACTTATCAGCTGGCAGAAGGTGGAAACAGAGAGCAGAAGGCCTGGCAGAAAGCATAAAGATGGCATCCTGGGAGAGTCATTGGACTCTCTCTTCAAAAGAATGGGGGCTGGGGGCTGGGGGTTATGGTAGCTGTGAAATGAGAAAAGTTGTATTGTTGAGGACAAGTAAAGATGGGGGCGCCTGAACTTGCATCCTGGGCAACATCCAGGAAGCCCCCTCCCCCTTGAGTGATGGGCTGATGGATAAACTTGGTTATTGTGGTTGGGCATGTATTTGGAGGAATTGGGTTATTGGTGGGAAGGAATGCCTGTGCAGATGGTGAGCCATCTTGGGAGCTTGATTGGATAGCCTATATGGAATTAATGAAAAAGAGGCAAGGAGGTCCAGGTGATGGGCTTCCAATTCAGGTATCATATTGTTACTCTGATAGGTGGAAGAAAGTATGGCAGCACTAAACTAACCACCACATAAGGAAAATGTTTACACTTGTCGTTCAGGAATTCTTTCCCTGGGTTTAGGTCACAGGTCTGCAACCCGCGGCTCCGGAGCCGCATGCGGCTCTTTCAGCCGTCTCCTGCGGCTCCTAGTCCTCTGCCATGTGCAGTCAAAAAAAAAAGTGGGACTAAAAAAGTTTAACCAATCAATTCAAATATGCAGGGTAGGTGCATATCTCGCCTTGGCTCCACTCTTCAGTCAAACCCTGTTCTGCACATTCGCGCATGTACACACATGCGCACACATTTTTTGTGGCTCCCAGTTTTTCCTTTTTTGAGGGAACCGGTTCTGAGTGGCTCTTTCACTGTTTCAGGTTGCTGACCCCTGGTTTAGGTGATAACTTCTGGCTGCTGGTGGTAGATGTCAGATCACTTCATTCAAGTCCTAAAACTGAATGAACATTCAGATGTGCATGTATTAGTGAGATCTAGATCAGATTTGCTACTCTGGAAGTTATTAGTTATGAATGCCTCTTTGAAAACTGGGCTGTAGCTATTGTATAAGCTACTCTTATGCAAAGGCCTTTGTGAGAACTCAGTCCCTATAGCCAAGCTAAGGATGGAATTCCCAAGACTGCTATTGCTAGGAGATTTCAATCGCTATGCTCTGGACTGGGATCCATGGGGCCTCACAAATTCATGGCTTCCACGATTACCTTGATTCTGACCTAGTGATCTCAGATCTCAGTTTACATAAGGGAACAGGAAGATTAGATCAGTAGGCATTCTAATTTAGAGCTAATAGCATTGCCATTAGGCAAGTCTAGCTTCTACAGCAAAATGGCTCAACTTTGATCTAGTTTATGATGACAGACTAAGATAACTAGTAAATGATACAAATGCAATGAGAAGTCTTGAGTATGGGACTACCATTTGCTTGGTAGTGCCAAAAATGAATTGGGGGGGGAACATGGAAAGAAAAGTAAAAGTGTGAATCCAGGATGAAAAACCATAAGACCTGTATGCAAAAGTAATAGAAGCATACAAAAAAGAATAATCATGATACATAAGTGATGATCCACTGGGATACCAAGACCCCCTTCACAGTTACTACTATGGAACCAAGTTATGCCAATTCTATATCTATGCATTTAGTTTTTGCTACCTAAGTGCAGGACCTTGCTTTTCTCTCCACTGAAGTGCATCTTGTTGGATGGGAGCCCAACACTCAAGTCTGTCAAGATTCTTCTGAATCTTGAGTCTACTTCCAAAGTATTGGCAATTCTCCCGTTTGGTGTCATCTGAAAATTTGATGAATTCTCCTTCTATCCCCTCTTCTAGATCAGGGCTTTTCAACCAGTGGTACGGGTACCACCTGTGGTACATTGGCACCTGGCAGGTGGTACGTGACCATCCTAGAAAAGTGGTAGCAGGGGAGGGGAATGAGCTGAATCGGTGGCAGCACCGCACAAGCCTGAGCGAGAGATGGCTGGAGCTGCAGGGCTGTCAGGGCTCAACGGAAGCGCCAGGATCAGTGCCAGGCTCCAGCTGGAGCTCAGTGCTGATCCCAGCACATCTGCTGAGTCCAGAAGAAGCGCTGATCAGCTGCAATGTTGCAGCATCCCCAGGGTCTTGTGATTTCCGTTCAGATGCTTGGCAACTGATTCATATTTATAACAGTCACAGTGTCCCAGGGTCATGTGAAGTGACCAAAACCTGCTGCAACCACCCAGAAGATGGGGGGGGGGAATAAAAACCAAACTCCCCCCACCCCACCCCCATTGCCAATCCTCAACAGAAATGCTCACAACAATGAAAACCTCAGAGGAAGAGTGCCGCCGGGCGGACAGGCAGGTGTCTTGCTCGGCTGTGGCTTGGGGGTCACTTTTTTCAGTACCATTGTAACTTCGAACAGTCACTAAGCAAACTGTTGTAAGTCGAGGACTACCTGTACTTCATCACTTTTTTCCTTTTTTTTTTTGGTCATCAAATTTTTGACACCTTGCTAGGCGACTGGTGGTACTCGGATGTTGCCATATCCTAAAAGTGGTACAATGAGTGAAAAGGTTGAAGAGCCCTGTTCTAGATCATTTATGAAGATGTTGAAGAGCACTGAACCCAAGACAGAACCTTGAGGTATCCAACTACATGCTTTCTTCCATGTAGATGTAATTCTATTAAGGACTACATGCGGAGTGTAGTTGGTCAGCCAACTGCAAATCCAACTGGTGTTGGTTCTGTCTATCCTACATCATTCTATCTTACCAAGAATTAGGCTGCAGTCTGCTTTGTCAAATGCTTTACTGAATCTAAGTTTTTTTCTTTAATTTAGCATATGGCATCACTGATATACAAATTTAGTTTAAATACAGCATCAACACACACTCTCACACATATATGCAATATGATATGTGGACAATACAATATAGGAGATAATATATAAAATTAAGATAAAATCATAATTAAATCATCATAATATGGAGTCATAGAAGTGCAATGGGATGGATGTTATAATTCAATATCTACTGTAAGGTAGCTAACTATCTAAATACTTCTTGGGTGGCTGTGTGAGATCATCCCAAGTGTCTTGAAATTTCCTGAGAGGACATTTTTGAATTCTGTGTGTTACCATTTACTCTGGTGTACCAAAGTCACATTTCTCACTTAAAAATTCAAGCAAATTATATCCACAGCATTTTTCTGATTCACTATTTTAGTCACTTTATGAAAGAAGGTAATAAGGTTTGTATGGCATGATCTGTTTTTAATTAAACCCATGATGGCTTCTAGTGATACAGGTAGTCCTCAACTTACAACAGTTCATTTATTGACCATTCAAAGTTACAAAGGCACTGAAAAAGTGACTTATGACCATTTTTCACACTTACGGCCTTTCAAGCACCCCCATGATCATGTGATCAAAATTCAGATGCTTGGCAACTGGTTCATACTTATGACCATTGCTGTGTCCCAAGGTCACATGATCACCTTTTGCAACCTTTTGACAAGCAAAGTCAATGGGGGAGCCAGATTCACTCAACAATCATGTTACTAACTTATCCATTGCAGTGATTCACTTAACTGTGGCAAGAAAGGTTGTAAACTCACT
This sequence comes from Vipera berus, assembly GCF_964194415.1. Lineage (NCBI taxonomy): Eukaryota > Metazoa > Chordata > Lepidosauria > Squamata > Viperidae > Vipera > Vipera berus. Next base: position 58,729,410 of record NC_138207.1, read on the forward strand.
TACCAAATGTTTCACTTAACAATAGAAATTTTGGGCTCAGTTGTAGTCATACATTGTGGACTATCTTTGTTCATTTCTAGAAGATCACAAATCTGCAGCTTGATTATGTTTTCCAGGATTTTCCCAGGTATTGATGTCAAACTGATTGGTCTGTAGTTTTCTGGATCTATTTTTCCCCCTCTTGAAGATAAGAATCACATCAGTCTTTTCCAGTCCTCTGACAATTCCCCTGTGCTCCATGGCTCTGACAAAATTTTGCTCAGTGGTTCTGAGATCACATCTGCTAGCTCCTTTAGTACCCTGGGATGCAAACCATCTGGTCCTGGCAATTTGAACTCCTTTAATGTGGATAGGTGGGTTTTTTAAAAACTAATTTACCTATTTTGACCTGTGTTCCTGTTCTGTCTCCCACTGTTCTGCTTTGGATAGATTGTGCATTTTTTTTCTTTTTTGTAAAGAACGATGAAAAGAAGGAATTAAGCAGTTCTGCTTTTTTTTCTCTACTGCCCATCAGCTTTTGACATCTTATCCCATTAGTGGACCAATCATTTCCTTAACTTTTTTCTTGTTCCTTACATATTAAAACTTTTTTTATATTATTTTTGGTATTTGTTGCAAGTTTTTCCTGAGCATTAGCCTTCCTGAGTCCATCCCTGCAGATTCAGGCTATTTGCTGGCATTCTTTTTTAGTTGGAGTATGTATTCTTGTTTCCATTTTTATATTTGTCCTTCTTGTCCCTCAGTTTGTCAGAAAGCTTTTTCGGCAACCATGCTGGTCTCATCTGGTACCGTTTGTTTTTCTTTCTCTGTGGTATTGTTTTTGTTTGGGCCTTTAGTATTTCATTCTTCAGAGTTTTCCATGCATCACATCCTGAACTGTTTTTCCTTCTAGGATCTCCATCCATGGAATGCTTCCTAATCTCTTAGTTTGTAGAAGTCAACTCTCTTAATTCTAAAATACTGGTCTGACTTTGTTCAGTCACCCATTTGGCGAATTCTGGTACAACATGGTCACATTCCCCAATGTTCTTAGTACTTCCACTCCTTTAATTATTCCATCCCTATTAATTAGGATCAAGTCCAGTATAGCTGACCCTCTAGTTCCCACCTTCACCTTTTGGATGACAAAGTTGTCAACTAGGCATGTCAGAAAACTGAACTCCCACTCACTGCAGTTTATTTCCCAGTCGATGTTAGGGTAGTTAAAGTCCCCATTATCACAGTAGTGTGTTAAGATATGCAAATGCTGGTAGAAAGGTAGAGGGTGGCATGTGATCTGTTCTAAGAAATTAATGTTTGCCAGAAGCAATAAGGCTACATATGACAGTACTTATACATCCAATCCTAAATTGGCTCAATCTGCAGCAGAAATGGAATGATGCCATCTGCTATGATTTTATGAAACAATCCAATGATTGCAGATGCCCATTTCCATATTTCCCAAATGCTACCATATTTACAAGTATTCATAACTCAATTGTGCTGTAAACTACACCTCACCAAGCCAAGATTCAAATTATATTTATTACTTACCTTTGGTTCATTTAGCTTCCTGATAATGTATATTGTTTCATTTTTCTCCAACTGCTTGAGTGTTTCAGAATATTTTCAGTTTTTTTACTAGATGTGCTACAACTCAGCAAATAGAAGCCCTTGGACCAAATCTAACTTCCAAGTGATACTTACCTCATCCCCAGTGGCCAACTAAGAATCAGGAGGGCGAGGAAGAAAGTAGACATATTGGTGTTTTACATAGAGCATCAGCTAGGCCATGTTAGATCAGAGGAGAGACAAAAACCCATTAATTTTTCCAGTGCTCCATTTTGGAAGGTATTAAAGGGCTTTTTCCCATCATTATCCCAATTGCTCATATTCTGAGTGATGTTCTAATGCTACTAATTCCAACCGAGGACTCTTTATGCATAGTCATAGATGCATAGTTATCCAGATGAGTGCCATTCTGGTGTAGAATTTAAGACACTGGGCTAGAAACTGGGAAACCATGAGTTCTAGTCCTGCCTTAAGCACAAAGTCAATCAGCTGACCTTGGGTCAGTTCTTCTCTTAGCCCTAGGAAGAAAGCAAGGGCAAGCCATTTCTGAAATCTCGCCAAGAAAACTGTTGTTTATTGATTAACTCAATTTGTACAGCTGCCCATCTCAACAAATGGCTTTGGGCAGCAAACAAAATTAAAAACATTTGCAATAATATGACAATTAAGCTGGATAGCACCCAAGAAAATATCATTTCACATACTTAATAACACAGCCAAGAAATTGGTCCTTGCACACACTCAGGGTTCCAATCCTGAGCACAAAACCAGGTCTTTAGAGCCTAAGAAAGCCAGCAGGGTTGGGATCATCCTTTTGTACAAAGGAAGAACATCCTATAGAATGGGTAACACAATAGAAAAGGCAATACCTCCAGAGATCTACTAACTGGCATTCCTTAGGACCTGAAGTATGTCTGCCTGACACAGGATCCAGGTAGGGTTTAAGCAGTTACCAGGAGTCAATGCTGACTTGAAGGCACTCACTCCCTCAATCCATCTTAGGCTTTTGCATTGATAACAGCAAAGAAACTTATTTCCAGAAAAACTTTTGCAGATCACAGTGAACTTTTGTCAGGTGGTATGAGTCACAAAAGCCTGATAATAAATGTGTGAATATTAGATGTTTTAGAAAAAATAGTACACTACAGAACTACTTTGAAGCTACTTGAGTCACAAAGTTCACCAGACTGTAAATTGCTAAGTAACTACATTAGCAGATAATGTAAGCAGTCATGGTAATATCTGCCTTCAAGATTTTATAAAACGTTAATACACCGGAAAGCTATGTGCATGAAGGTTTCAATTACACTGATAAGAATTATATTCTTTAAGGGAGACCAAAAAGCACTTAAATGTTTTCTTTGTTCTTCATTCTGTGGCATATATTTAATTCCAGTTCTTTTGGCATTCATGAAATCACAGTTGGAAATGTTTGTGGCATCCACTGAGATACTATCTGTGTTTTGTTTTCATTTTAATCTCATCAGTATAACTGCTTGGAGACTATATAACTAGAGAATGAATGTTATTTAAATATAGATTTAGGTTGTAAAGAGACTAGCTCAATCATTTAAAACTAACCTTAGGCCTTGGTTCAAACGTAGACTTGACCAGTATAGTGAATAATTGGATAATCACCAGCAAATTTACAAGTTTTTGTCTTGAACTATTATAATGTAAAACTAGGCTACAAATCAGGCACAATAGAGATCTGACTCCAATTTTTTGAAACGATTGCTAAGTAGACGTGAGATTTATTTTCAAACCAAAATACCATGCTATTTAACCTTTTGCCTATTAATAATGCAATAATTAAAAATATGAAGAAATCATTTTGGAAGTGGCATTATATTTCTTATATATTTTTCCATCTCTGTAAAATTGTAAAAATTGTAAAAAAAATAGATCTTATTCAAGGATAGTGACAACTTCTCTATTTCTAATTGTTTTATTATCATGCAAATTCACCTCTGCTGTCTTATCTCCTAATACCAAGCCAATAAAAAAAAATCCAGAAGAATAGAACAAGAAATATAGAAGCTAACTTCTAGAGAAATATAGAAATCCACAAGAAATATAGAAGATAGCTTTTTTTAAGAAAATTAGGTCTTAAAAATGTTGAGAGCTTAGATTAATATCACATACATATACACTTTGATTTATATCTTCATGATAACCTCACACGTGTTCTATTTCTTAGACTTCCTATGGTTTATGGAACAGGGACTGATTGCTTGATCTTGTTAGAATTTGGAAACTAAGCATGGTCAGACCAAATTAGTATTTCAGTGGAAATAACCATGTAGGAAAGAAGGGAAGTTGAAAGTCATCCTCCAAGAAAGCTGTGGCAAACCTCTTCTTTCTTATTGCCAAGAAAGATTGATGAAGTCACTTGGAATCAAGCTTAGCTGAGGAAGACTTTATTTAGGGAACAGGAGCCAAACAAGAAAAGTCAAAGAACTGCAAAAGACATATTAGGATCATTCTACTTTTGAGTTTGCCAGCACAACCAAGCAGTCAATCACTAAGCAAAAATATTGTTCTTTCTTTCTCGACCTCCACATATATTCATAGTTATTCAGATCTCAAACTCTAAAGTGACTTGATATTTTGTTTTCCAAGAATTATACAACTTAGACACCACATGTTTAAAAGAATAAAGAACTAAAACAAGCGTTATATATAGAAATACGGGTAATTCATTCACATGACGATAATCCATTCACATGACCATTCATGAATCACAAGGAGCTTGTGTTTTTAAGCCCCAAGGTTTTAGCTGAAGTTGGAACAGACACAAGAATCTTTGTCCTCTAGAGTCTTGGGGGCATTTCCTTGGTTTTAACATTAGCCAGCTCAGAATAAATATCTGAAGCATTCCCAAGCTGCCTAGTATGATAGGAATGTCAGGCAAAGGTGTCTGTAAACTCTGGCTGACCTCTGACATGGGCTTTTTATTCAAGTATTATTTCATCAATTCTAATGGCTTTCTTTGCAACAGCCGCATAAAGGAATCATATTGTCTGCTGAGGTCAAGAAGTTCACAAGATGCTTTGGTGGCTTCGTGCTGATGATTGTTTCTGACATAAACCCTTCCTCTTACAGGGAGAATGTTGGGGAGGTTAGCAATCAAAGCAAAGTTGGGCCTGGGCACAAGAAATCCATTGGCATATCGAACAAGAAAAGTATTTAAACTTTTTGGAGGGGTTTTTTTAAAAAGGGCATTTCCAAAATTAAGCAGTAACTGTGATATAGTCAAGGTTTAATGTTTAGTTACTATTGCAATAGATTACTGATTTATATTATGTTCTAGAATCATGTAAAGAAATAACAGTAATGAGAATAGGCTTTAAATCACTTCAATAGTGGCTGGCTGGTGCTTGGGAACAGCACCAGAACTGTGCTAACCCATCAAATGAAAAACTTTGTGCAGGAACATGTACGAACCACGCTTTTCAAATTTAGTAAATTTAGTTACATGTTTTGTACAACTATTTTGTAAGCTGCTCCCATCTGCCTTTGTATGCAGGCACACACATAACCACTTTGGAAACAGTTGCTATTGTTTTAACTTTTTTTGTTGTTTAATAAAACGAACTTTCATGGATTTTAAAACACCACTTTCAAAGGATAGGAACAGCCCTAGTAAAACCGATGACACAGTGTCTATCAGGACAGTTTGTGAGGATTGATTTGGTCAAATAGGAAGCTTAGAAGGCATGAAGCCAGCTTCCTGGTAATGGCATTTAATGGTTGGAATGAGCATTGCAGGCAGATTCTGCCACTGCCAAGAGTTCGATCCTGACGGAGCTCAAGGATGACTCAGCCTTCCATTTTTTCCAATGTCAGTAAAATGAGGACTCAGATTGTTTGGTGGGGGTAATATGTTGTCATTGTAAACTGGTCAGACACTACTGTAAAGCACTATGGGGAGATATATAAGTCTAAGTGCTATTGCTATTCACATTATAGCAGATGATAAGAAAAAAATGTGGAGTGTGGATATACCCAGTAAATTTCATACTAAGCAGATAAGTGAAACTTCATCACTAGGTACTGATTTATAAGGTCCATATCAGTTCTGCTGTAGAAACCAGCAAATGGAAACCTTTAAAGCAGACACACCTGCTTTAAGGCCTCTCTGATGGGTGCCCTCAGGAATCCCACTTTCCAGCGGAAAGATAATACTTATGTCAGTAATGAACATGCTGCTAGCAAAAGGGGTCTACTGTAAAACTACCAATTCACCACCTTCTTCCACTTCCGATGCTCACTAATCTGAGGACTGCAGTTTTCCCCCACCCCTCCATATGCAGTGTCTTTAAAAACTTGATGGAGGACAAAAACCATGGGAATGGAAAAGAAGTTATAAATGAGAGAAGGAGTGAAACAGGGAATGAGAACAAGAAGCAGCTGTGCCTTAAAAACCTATTTCCTTTCCTGCTCTGAATAAATGCATTCTTGTTTTGATTAAAATTGACATAAGGGATTGCTTAGAATTGTGTTTTCTTTTGTTTTTATCTTAGCTGTAGTATTGTTTCCACATGAATAGGCAGATGGATGTAGATTTAGTAGACATGTATAAATGATAGGAAACTGTTTTTACTTTCCACTTGTAGAAACAAATACTGCCTTTTGTTTTCTATAAGCAATAGTTTGACCCCAGGTGCAAATGACATGTAAGAGATGACCAGACTGAGCCTGAGGGAGGGGTTAAACACCTCATCGGTATCAAGTTCCTTTGCACCCACAAGAGATCAAGTCCAGCCCACCTTGAATTCCACTGACTATTATTTGCTGTCAATTTGTTTTGATTGTTAGTAGTTCAGATTCTTGCAGAGAGCTTAAGCTTGCAATAAACCTTTATATTCATTTGAACTGCCTGCACTCCTGATTGCTCACATTTGACAAATAACCTCCATGTTAAAGATTACAAGAAATCTGTGAAGGTTATACTGTTAAGTATTGGCCAATCCATTCTCAAAGTTTTGGTATTGAATAAGGAGATGGGTATGATATCTGTTTCCCCCCCCCCCCGAAATCAAAGATTACGTTAGTTCTAGGTAAGTCAAATATGGGGTCTACAAACTCAGCATGCCAACCATCACATTGTTTTATCATATTGGTTGAAATAAAAGTGCCATCACTTCTGAGGAGATGGGATTGAGGTTGAGAAAATACGGTCTAGTTTGTCAAAATAGTAGCCTCTAGAGCAGGGGTGTCAAACTGCTGGCCCGCGGGCCGGATGCATCATCCAGAAGCCACGCCCACCCCATTGATGGAAATGGCAAAACTGTCCCAATACATTGCATGTCACGTGATGTCGCGAGTTTGACATGTCTGTTCTAGAGTTTTCAAAAATTATTGGGTACCCGTTTATATATTTTACAGTTTTATAATTGGCTTTTTCCTCTGGTTCGTCTCACAATGACATGACAGATGTACTTAGATTAACTTTAAATAGATCCTTATTCCAGTAGCACCTGCTTTACATATATCCAATCTGTAGTGCTTTTTTTATTTTTAACAGCTGACCTCTAATTGACCCTGCTTATGCATTAGACTGACTGTTCTATGTGTATTTTGTAATAATGATCCACTTCTACTCATATATTTTTGAATTATGTCTATATACTTTATATGTATGTTAAATGAACCTAATTGTAAGAAAAATGTTAATTGTTAGAAAGTTTTTATAATTGGTATCACAATGTATTTTAAGAAATAGATCAGCATTAATATTTCAACCCTATCTTTTCAGCAGTCTCATTTTTAACTTTTCTTCCAAGTTTTTCACTGAGGTTTTCACTGTTTCAATTTCTCTTTTTTATTACACACTATTTGATCATCTCTTAAAATATGTTTAGAGTCTCGAATCTTTCCATCAGTATTACACAGATAAGCATAGGCAAGAATATTCCCCATATTATTTTTCTGGAACTAACGAAAAACAAAACAATATCCTTGCCAAGAACTGTGCTCAGCCTAATACATTATCTCTGCTTCGTTAATTCTCCAGCATTATTAATCAGACAAGAAGCATAAACTGTGGACTTCATTAGCAAGATCATAAAAAAGCCATAATGACAGCAATCATTTGACTTATGCTTTAAGGTCAGTTGCCTACTGAAGCAAAGGGGAAAAAATAGATTTGCCTGACATTTCTCAGCTAAAAAGATACATTTTTGATATAGAATAGAACAAATTAGTCTTTCATTTGTTCTCTAACCCATGTCCAGCTCTATCTTGTTTTGTACTCTTAGTTTTTGTATTGATTGCGAATGAAACAAAAACATATGATCTCATCAAGAGAGTAAAAGAACTGACATGGAAATGGGCTGGTCATATAGCAAGAAGAACTGATGGCAGGTGGATCAAGGCCATCATAGAATGGATCCCACTTGATAAAAAGCGTCCATAAAAAACACCAAAAACAAGATGGATCGATGACATCAGGAAGTACTACGGGCCCCATTGGCAAAAGAAAGCTCAGAACTATATAGGTTGGAAACATGTGGAAGAGGCCTTCATCCTGCAGTGGATAGACAATGGCTAAAATGAGATGAGAAATTAGTCTAACAAACTGTAATGTTATAATATGTCTGTGCGGTACTTACCCACTGAAGACATTTATATTTAAATATTATTTCAGAGGAATCTTTCCTCAATTATCAAAAGCAATAGCCAGCAAATTTATTATGTTTTCCCACTATGTTTATCATCCACCTTTCTTCAGCAAAGCTCTTTGCATAAGGTGATGCCTTTCCCTTTCCCTTTTCTTTCTTCCAGAGTTTGTGCCACCAACAAATTTTCATTGAACTGTTGAGAAAAACTTTGCCTTTCTTGAACTACTATAAATGTCAGGAAATTACAGCAGTGCAATCAGTCTTAGTATATTAGTATCTTTAAAGGTTATGTATTCAAAACATGCATGAGCATTTTGCTCTCAATGGATTATTAAATAGGTAAAATATGATCACGGGTATGAATTATATAGATGGTACAAACCTTGAGGTGAATGGTGCCAGATGTTAGTTTTAGATCAAATTTTAGAAGTAGTTATACCACCAATAAGCAAGTAAGTAAAGGGAATTTACTACAAGTGTAATTTATGTTTGTGTTCATGTACATGGGATATTTTAGCTCAGAATTTGAGGATGAAACTGTTTAAATCCATCTAAACCTGGCTTTTGACTTTGCTTCAAAAATGAAATAATTTACTTGTCTTCTTAATAAATGTAAAACCATCTGTACAGCTCTGTTGATTGTCCTAGGTCAGGGGTAGGCAACCTTGGCTCTTTTATGACTTATGGACTTCAATTCCCAGAATTCCTGAGCCAGCATGGCTCAACTTGGAAACCTCTCCTTTTCCCCTCAACATGGCTGGCTCAGGAATTCTGGGAGTTGAAGTCCACGAGTCATAAAAGAGCCAAGGTTGCCTACCCCTGTCCTAGGTATTTCATCACATTCTACCAGCAAGGTAGAATAAAATCAACCAAACAATCAGACAAATAAATTCTACCTAATAAGATCCAACTGGATAAGCACACTCTGGTCCATCTCTTAAATAATCCTACACCTGGCCTATTGAATAGCATCCTCCACACTGTTCCAGGTAGTCAACCTGTTCTTCATAAGTTTTAAAGACCTGAGTTTTCCCACAGACATTGGGTCAGGAAGATTTATGATCCTATCAAATACGGTTGCCTGTTTATTGGATTGCCTTGGAGGAAATGAATGACCATGAGCCAGATTACCTGGTTCAGGAATGGTTGAGTTAGCCCACAAGATTAATTTGTGCAAACTGCCCCCCCCCACCAGGCCATGTCTGCCACCTGCTTCTCAGGATCTGGGAGTGCAGGAGTCTTCCTATTGCCTGTTATTTCTGGGGGAATACTACTCTGCTGCTCTCAGACTTACTTTTTCCAGAGCGCTTTGGAATTTGATGCCTAAAAGGGGGAGATTGAAGACCATTCAAAAGTTGTCCAACTTGTTAGATACAAAGATGGTCATTTGAGAAGGGGAAAACCACTGCCTCCTTCAAGTCAGGAAGAGCCACCCTCTCCTACAAAGAGGCCTTATCTGTTGTTTGGATCTGATCACATGCCACCTCTCAGGAAGACTGGACATACTACAAAATCCTTCACTGTGAACCAACCTTGGAACAATACTGGCGGACAAGAAAGAACCTTGAGAATTGCAGACAATTCTAAACATCTGCTGATTTCAAAGATCTTCCAGTGGTGGGATTCAGCCGGTTCACACTTGTTCGGTAGAACCGGTAGCTAAATTTTGTTGAGTTCAGAGAACCGGCTGAACCCATGCTGCTTCTGGAAGTCTGTTCCAGGCCTTGGAGGCCTGGAGGAGGTCTCCCATGCCTAGAACGGCTACTGGAAGGGCATGGATGTCACTTCTGGAAGTCCCTTCTAGGCCTTGGAGGCCCAGGCATGCATCCACACAGAGAACCGGATGTTCAGGTATTTGAATCCCACCACTGTCTTCTTCCCAATTATTGTAGAGACCATTGGAGGAGGAAGACACAGAGATCCAATAGTAAGGTTTAGAGCCCTGGTGGTGCAGTGGTTAGAATGCAGTATTGCAGGCTACTTCTGCTAACTGCCGGCTGCCGGCAATTCAGCAGTTCGATCCTGACCGGCTCAAAGTTGACTCAGCCTTCCATCCTTCAGAATTTGATAAAATGAGGACCAAGGTTGTTGGGGGCAATATGCTGACTCTATAAATTGCTTAGAGAGTGCTGTAAAGCACTGTGAAGTGGTATGTAAGCATTATTGCTATTTAGACTAGGTTATTGCTAGTGAGGCTATGGCTACACCCTGAACATTTGATTGCTTCTTGGACCATATAAAAGATAACAAAAAGAAAATGCCCCTCAAGAAGCATGACCTAACTTTTGAGAGTAGCTCTTTACAGATCAATCTGAGTAACTGCAAGGTGTTGGTAAGAAGTTATTAATTTCCTTTCAGGGATAATCAACAGTAGTGTCTCAGAACACTACTGATGCTGGCAGCGCTATCTATAAAAAGCATCCCAAGCTTGATAAGTAGCATCCCAAACCAAAGATGCTAATCTTTTACTTCTGTTGGATGTTTTTCCCTGAAGGTGCTGCTTATTGCAAATAACATATAAGTGACAAATTTGCCAAATAATGGCAAATACAAATGTAATTCTAGTTTGTAATCTCACGTTTTATTTTTTTCCCTTTCAAAATAAAAGCAACATATTAGACACAGTTCTTTAACTAATATCAGATATACTTGGTGAGAGACTCAGGTCAGAGTTGATTTTCTAAACCTCACGTGAGCATGTGCGCGCGCACATAGACACACAGAATAAAATACATTGGGAATGCTAGGTTACAGATTAGCATAATTATTCTAATGTGTGTAAAAATGTACTGTACTACCACTCGCATCAGATACAAATATTATATAGCTGACAGTTTAATGCCAACAAACTGAAAAAAAACTGTACAGAAAGCAATAAAACAGGCCAACATATACTTCAAAATTGCTTCATAACATATGCAGTGATGAACCTACACCTGTCTGCATTTTTCTGTGAAAAATATATGTCTATGGAGATTCTCAGTCATCCAGGTCATAGTTAGTCCAAAGGTGCTTTTTCAAGAAAAACAAGAAAGTCCAGTTGCCTCATGAAAAAGCATTTTTGGGTGAAAAATATATGTCCTACTTTAATTGTTTGATTCATTAAAGTAGCAGCATCTTTCTCCATGTTTGAATGGAAATATTTTAATGAATGGCGCATAAGGTCCAAAACACTTCCAAATCTTTTTTCAAAATATCCCTAGCCTTTATAGAAAATATTTTTATTTAATAACATCAAAATTTCTCTTGCAACACACACACATTTCAGAGTGCAATTCCTTATTTAACCTGTCTAGTCATTCTTCATTACATTTGACAAAGATTGTATATTTAATATTATTTTTAAAAAATACATCAATCTCTAGAGCTAATGAAGTGAGGCAGGCATTGAATTCAAACTAGGGATGCCTGTACAGGTTGTCCTCGACTTATAACCATTCATTTAATGACCATTCAAAGTTACAACAGCACTGAAGAAAGTGACTTATGACCATCCTTGTCGTCATGTGAACAAAATTTAGATGCTTGGCAACTGGCATGTATTTATGATCATTGCAGATTCCCGGGGTCACATGATCACTTTTTGCAAACTTCTGACAAGCAAAATCAATGGAGAAGCCAGATTCCTTTAACAACCGTATTACAAACTTAATAAATACAGGGATTCACTTAACAGCTATGGCAAGAAAAGTTGTAAAATGGGGCAAAATTTTGCTTAAGAATGAAAATGTTGGGCTCAACTGTGGACATAAGTCAAGAACTACCTGTATTGTAGTACAGGGGTCCCCAACCCACAGTCCATGGACTGGTCCTGGGCCGCGACATGCCAGCAACTGGTTCATACAAACAAGCAAAGCCCCATCCGTGGGATGCAGGCAGCACACAAAACCCCGCATTCTCCAGTCCGTGGAAAAATCCTTCTCCACGGAACCAGTCCCTGTGGCCCAAAAGGTTGGGGATCTCTGAGCTAGTATATTCTTAGCCATGAAAGTTCACTGGGTGACTTTGAACCTATCATTTTCTCTTAGCCAATCACAGGGTTGTTGTGAAAACAATGGATCTTATATTGCTCTTAGATTTAAGTACATATTAAACAAATTACTAGTAATCATTAAATAAAATGTTGTCAGGCATTTTACAAATAGACAGAAGAAAGGATCTTAATTCACAATTACTTAGCTTTCAAAATACTGTTAAGAAATATTATTCAATAATTAATTATTTTTAAAAAAGAAAGGAAGAAAGCTTTTCAATTAAAGTTGCATAATATAGTAACTTCTTAGATGTTAAAGGTTACACCAGAAATTATTTTGGATACAGTTGTAATATTTAACTGTGTCTTTGGCTACGCTCTTTGCATTTGCTAGACAAGTTAAAGCTGCACAGCTATTCCCTCACTATATGTTTCATCTTTAATTTCTTTTCACAGTAGGAGAAACATAAAAATGGGGGTCAATGCCTGTTCATTAAATTACCCCTGGCAGAGAAATGTATTTTGTAGAAATGGGGAAAACAGAGTAAAAGTGGAAAAAGACAGAGATTCAGAATATGAAAAGTTATAATGGTATTATAACTAAGATCTCATAGAATAACATTAAAATAATATGTGGTATAGTTCTAGTCTACTTATCAGGGTGCTTGGGGATTCTCATTGTGGTAAGATTTAAATGGCCATTCGCCAAGTCCTTGAAATGAATTGCTCAAGGTTTAAATGAAACCAAATGAGAAGTTCTGAGCAATAATCCAGAAGCATTAAACCATCTACAGTTTAAGCAGGAAAAAAATGGAGGAAATCAATCCCCCAAATATTTCATGCAAATTCCATAATAGATCTCTAGTCCTCAACAATAGACTTCCTATCAAAAATAGTTCAGCATCTTATTATTCCCAAGAGCATAATCTTGTTAAAGTCAAAGAATGCAACTACTAAATGGGCATGAGCACTGGTAGAAATGAATGAACTTTTAACAGAGGATCTTTTTTTGTGTGCTCATCTCACAGTGGCTGCTTATTTACAGAAAGCAACAATATATAATGAGGAAAAGTTATGTGAAATCTGAACTTAACCCATGACTGTTTAAATTACATTCAATTATTTTATTTGAGGTCAGTTAGTTTTGCTTTATTAGTAGTGAATGGAGTTAGTTCACATATAAATCTCTTTGCTTATTCAAAAACAAAGATGGAAAGGAAGAGAGAGATGATACTTTCAGGTCTAATTACATAGCAAAGATCTAGTAATGGCAATTACTCTGCTTAAAAATATTTCCCATGGTTAATAAATTCAGGAGACAGAATCAACTCACAGTTGCTTATAATCGGATCAAAATCAAGCTCTAGACCCTTAATCTAATCACTGAAAGGCCAGATCAAGGAGTTGAATTTGAGTTATAGAATTAGAAAACCGATCATCAGAGCAAACAGCAAACCAGAGTCAGAGTTCAAGAGCAAAACTTGAAACATAAACTTTGATATAGCGAAAGATCAGCAGAGGAAAAATGCAATGCAAAATATAAGAAATAATAGGGTGAAGATCAGAAACTATTAAAAAAAAACAGTATACTGAGGACCACCACAGCAGGTACCAAAAGCTGGAATAATAAAAGGGATCAAAACTATAAAATATATAATATGCAAGCCAAACTTTTAAGTCAAGCTAAAGTGTATACAGTATGGGTAAAAATATAGTCACTGTAAAATTACCCTTTCTAAAACATACCAGATCATGGCATAAAACAGTAAAATATCGGTGCATAAAAACAGGTGAATATGCAAAGTACCAACCACAAAAGGGAAAGAAATAAACAACAACAAAACGTTGTTACAAAACAATTCTATTACAAGGAAAGGGTGGTGTTAGAAAAAAAGAAAGGATAACCCAAGAAGAAAAACAGCTATTGCTAACTTTTTTTTAGAAGTGAACATTTTTCTTACCTTACATGCCACAGAATTTCACCACATTATCTGCTGTGGTAGAGCTACTCTTATATGCCTTAATAAACCAATTGTGTAAAGTAGGAGGCAGTTTTATACAATGCTTTATATATTGACTCACTGGTAATTTAGGAGCTCAGTCCAGATCAATTTGGCACATCACATCCATAATATGCTATCTAATTACTGACAATCCATAATAGCTCCTTTTTGGTACCTCTTGTGCAGAAAGACCATATGTCTGTAATTTGCTTACAAGGAGACCGATTTAGGAAGACTTTATTTATCTGGCTGGTGACAAGGCCATTGGGCAAAATGACAAGTTTCAGTGAATATGTGCAAATTAACAGCTAGACTCTGCTTTGTATTTCCTTATATCTAGTTCAATGGTGGTATTCAGCCGGTTCACACCGCTTTGGCAGAACCGGTAGCTAATTTTTTGTTGTCCAGGCCCAGAATGGACTTCTGGAAGTGGCATCCACACAGAGAACCGGTTGTTCACATATTTGAATCCCACCACTGCACCAGTCATGAAGTTGCCATAGTTGCCCACCTCTGCTCTTTATGTGTCTTATGCCTTGAACTAGATCAGTGGTAGGATTCAAATATGTGAACAACTGGTTCTCTGTGTGGATGCCACTTCCAGAAGTCCATTCTGGGCCTGGACAACAAAAAATTAGCTACTGGTTCTGCCAAAGTGGTATGAACCAGCTGAATCCCACCACTGAACTAGATATGAAGAAATACAAAGCAGAGTCTACCTGTTAATTTGTACATATACACTGAAAGTTGTCTTTTTGCCCAACGGCCTTGTCTCCGGCCAGTGGTGGGAATCAAATATGTGAACAACTGGTTCTCTGTGTGGATGTCGCTTCTAGAAGTCCGTTCTTGGCCTGGGCAACAAAAAATTAGCTACTGGTTTTGCCAAACTGGTGTGAACCGGCTGAATCCCACCACTGGACTGGTGGATTTCAATTCCCAGAATTCCTGAGCCAGCCATGCTGGCTCAGGAATTCTGGGAGTTGAAGACCACAGATAATTAGGTTGCCATAGTTACCCATCCCTGCATTAGAGACACCTGAAATGCTTCTGCTGAAGAATAATTTACCATTTACCATTCCACTAGGGATTTCTTTGGCCTACCCCTCCATGCCAGCTTTTTTCAGATAAGGACAGCATTCCAATATTCTCACAAATACTGCTCAACAGTGACAACAGAGATTTTGGTGAATGTCCCCCACACAGGGACCTTTAAGTTCCAAATTCTTCTGCTGGTCAGATTCAGGCCAGGCTGAGCTGCTGCCTTCCCCCAAATCATTTAGTAATGTTTCCTGATGAGACGTCTGACTGATTCATAACACCAACAAAGAAAAGACTTTTTATGTGCAAAGATATAGGAGACAGTCCGTAATGAAGAATTACATTGCTGGATCAGATTAGTGGTCTGGTCACTGCAATGTCCTTTTTCCAGCAAGGCAATCTGCTGCTTTTGGCAACCCCTAAGCAGCAAACCTGCTCAAACAGCATGACTTCATTTGATGGCCATTTATCCATTTAGAGTAGCAAGAAGTCATTTTACATGCACATAAAATGTAACTTTAATGAGAACATATGCAGTAAGATAATGGCTTGTGTTTTTCTCTCAGCAGTGTGACAATCCTATAAAACACACAGCTTGCAGTTTAGAAAATTTCATATATATGCATTCCTTTGCTGCCAATGGTGCATGAACATATGTATGAATCTTTACACATGCTTCTTATTCATGGTATTGTCAGCAGATTGAAGTCTTATGTCTATCCAACATCACTATCATTTCATCACCACTTTTCACTCTAAGGTCCGCATTCAAATGAAACAGCTATGTGTGTCTCTGCTACAGTACCTCCTGTTCCCATGGTAACCACCAGTGTCATTTACATCTGCTGAGATTTTACTACAAAATGTGACAAATCGAAGAAGCATTTATCCTGATACCCAGCATGGGGCACTGAACTGCAGCATGGGTCTGCAGTTCTTCAGGAGATGGGTTTGAAGAAAGTTACGTCCTCTTATTTCATTTCACGTTAGCAAAACTGGACAACCAATTCTTATCCTGTTCTATTGTGGTAATGCAAAAACAACAACAACAACCCCTCTTTAGTTACTTAAGGAGTTACCTCATGAATGCAGCTTAGCCTCTGCCAGAAGTAGCATAAATGAGACTTTTATTCTTATTTATCAATATGGTGTAGGTCTACCAGCTCACCTGTGAAAGCTTCACTTGGCATGGAAATGTCACATTTCGAGTCCCAAATTACTAAAATCAGTCTCAAGACCAGAATAATCAGCATAATGAGAATTCCTCTTCCACAGTCACTGAAAAAGCGAGAAAAAAACAGTGAACTGCTATCCTGACTAACACAGAATAGCAAAACAACTTATTCCAAAACAATGGCTGCCCACCTATCTATCTTAAAAGCAGAATATACATATAGTTACACATAACCATACCAGATCCATGCTGATATTATCCTATAGGACATCTACACCTCTGATTATTATAACATATAAAAATTAACCATTACTCTTAAAACATTTTTAAAAAATAATATTAAGAATTATATAAAGAATGAAAGTCAACATAAACTACAAAAAAAAATTACAAAACCGAAAAAGAAAGATGAAAAAGCAAAAGAAAGAAAAAAGAGAGAAAGAAAGAAAAAAAAGTAACTTCTCTCTTCACTCCAGCAGGTTAAAAAAAACAACTGATTACCAACTCTAAATAAAGCATTATCTCTCTTGTCCCCATAGCTTACCTCTCAAAATGCTATGCCAGTCAATCTTTATCAACAAAAGTTCAGTAAGGTCAACCAAATATAATTATTTTCTTCTTTTAACCTTGGTTAAACAAGCCAATCTCATAAATCTTCTCTGATTTTTTAAAAGATATTCTTTGACTCCTTCAAAAAAAAGTCTTAGCGGTAGATTGCCACTCATCTGTGTTCCAAAATAAAAATCCTTCAGAAATTTAACAGATTTCTCTTGTATACATTAGTAAACATTATCCTTTTGTTTGTAACTTCTAAAAAAAGTCCTTCCAAATCTTAGCAGAGCTCTTTTATGATCTGGAAAAAGTCCAACTCAATTTCCTGATTTAATGTCTGTTCATGTAGTATCTGGAATAAGCCATCCATCAGATCCATTTGTGTTACTTTTAAGTGAGCCTTCAAATTAGTTACATAAATATCCTTTGCAGCTCATTCCTTGTTTTCCAACTTCATAAAAAGATGCACTGTCAATTTTATCAAGCATCTGATCCATTCTGTCCAAAAATTGAGCTAAAAGGTATTCAAAGCTTTGCACTTTCTGCACCATTTTCTTTATTCTCTGGTTCTAGTGTGCAGCTTTCAAGGTCTCCTTATCATAAAAAAATGAATATAATTTCCATTTTCTGGTGAGAAGGTATCTTCTAAAAATTCGAAGCTATAATTCCAAATCCCTCTGGCCTCTTAAACTGTTATTAATTTTCCAAAATGTATATACTAAGCACCCTTTTGCTACATAGTTCAAAAAAAAATCCACGTATTTTTGGAAACTTAAAATTTACTTTTAAGGAGAAGAAAAGTCATCCAATGAAAACAATAGAACCTTGCCAGTCAAAAAGGTCTACAATATGCAAATAATAAAGAAAATAATCCGACTTCCGGTGGCTCCGCGGCGACGGAGACAGCCTTCCCGGGCTGCCCGCGGCTCAGCTGAGTGTTTTTTCGCCCGAAACAGCGCCGATCAGCTGTTCGGGTGAATTTGAAGCCCCCTCCTCGGGAGAAGAGGAGGGGGTGAGGCCCCAGGTAGGGGTAGAGTTCTCCGGGGCCGCCTGAGCTTGGAGCTTGGGCGGCTGAAGGATTGAACTTCCCCGAAGCCTGGGTTGCTCCCAGCTAGCCAGCGTCTCTGCTCTGGATTTCTTGGAGCAGAGCCAGCCGTCTGCGACCACCCCTGCCTGAAGAAAGGACTATGGATTAAAAGGAGCAGGCAGAGCGGTACAAGAGGAAAAGGTGAAGAGGATTATTTTATTTTACTCTCGAGCTTGGTGGACTTTTTAAACTTTAAGTGAAAGTGCGTCACAATTGAAAGTTAAAGATGGCGACTAAACCTCCCCCTAAAACTCTTCGGAGTGGTGGATCTTCTCCGGTGCAACAATCATCGTTACAGGCGCTGCATCCTCCTGATGTATTGACACCGAAGGATTTACGAGATGCGCTGGATAAACATGCCCAGGTACTTTTGGAATCAATTAACCAATCAATGGGTGATAAATTTGCACAGATGGAGGAGAAATTGGAGAAACTGGAGGAGAGATTAGAAGAGAGGATGGAACAGAAGTGCAGCGTGATGAAGGTAGACATTTTGTCTTCAGTGCATAAAGTGGCGGAATGTGTGGAGGATTTAGATGAAAAAGTGGATGATTTGACCCAAAAGATGCAATATTAGAAGTAAAAGTACGGGAGAATGAAAATTTAAGAGACAAAATGGAAAGGGAGTTAAGCCTTGCCCAATATTATCAGATGCAGTTTGCTGTTAGAATCAGAGGTTTAAAGGAGAATATTAAGGAAGATTTAAAGCAGCTGGTTTCTGAGGCTCTCGAAGTGGTATTGAACCAGCCAGCATCTGAAATAAGAGCAGCTATGGATAAAGTGTTCCGTGTGAATTCATGGATTGCCAGACAGAGAAAGCTGCCTAGAGACGTGGTGGTTTACTTTGCAAAAAGAGAAATCAGAGATGAAGTTATACAAGCTGCCTATGATGCTAAAGTTGTGATTGCTGATCAAGAAGTTTTGGTTTTAAAAGAAATCCCTCCAAAGATTTTAAGGAGAAGGAAGGACTTTACATTTCTTGTGCAAGAGCTCAAGCAACGAGATATAAGGTTCAGATGGGAGATTCCAGATGGGCTGATGGTGATGCATGAAGGTAAAAGGTATCGGCTGATTACTGTGAAGCAAGCGCGTGATTTCTACAATAATGTTTTAAAAGCAACCCCATCAACACTTCTGGAAGCTGTAAAGGGATCTGGAGAAGGAGAACATCAAGAGGATGAAACAGAGGATAATGGTGCTGGAGGAGATCAAGCTATAACTTCTTTGGACGATCCTAGAGAGCAGAGGGTAACGCGTGCTGCTTTAAAACGAGCAAAGAAAATAAAAGAACAAGACCAGCAAAAGTCTTCAGAATCTTCACAACGTACTCATAGCCAAGCAGTGGGAGGAGCACGGCCTAAAGAAGATAGTCCTATCAAAGCTGTGCTCCAAGAGCTTTGGGAGGATATGCATGGCAACTAAATTCTTAACCTGGAATGTTAATGGACTAAATTCACCACAGAAGAGGAAGAAAGTTTTTCAATATTTAAAACAATTTAAGATAGATGTTATATGTTTGCAAGAAACGCATATTAGAGTTTTGGATCAAAAGTATTTATCGAACTCGAGGTTGGGTACGCAATTTGTTGCTTCTGCAGAGAATAAGAAAAATGGAGTGGTTGTTTATGTTAAAAGTGCCTTAACAGCAGACTTAATTGAAGCGGACAAGCATGGAAGATACGTTATGATTGAGCTGCTGGTAGAAGGTAAAAAGACGCTTTTAGTTGGATTATATGCACCTAATCAACAACAAGCTGACTTTTTTAGTTTACTACACACAAAGCTTACCCAGTTGGATTATAAATCTTTTATTTTTATGGGGGACTGGAATGGTGTTTTGGATGTACAGCTGGACAAGGCTGGAGTTTTTAAGCGCATTCCAAGTCATGCTAGATTGCCTAAATCTTTTTTTGAAATGAAGGATGACCTGGAATTGCGAGATATTTGGCGTGAGAGACATTTGCAGGAGAAGGATTATACTTTTTATTCTGATAGACATCAATCTTTTTCGAGGATTGATTTTATTTTGCTGACTAATGATTTCTTTTTGAGGACCAAAAAGGTGAAGATTTGTGCAAGAACTATCTCTGATCACAGTCCAGTTTGGTTAGAGATTGATAAGGAGAAAAGAGATAGGCGCTCATGGCGCGTAAATGAGAATCTGTTTAGAAATCAGAGAAATGTGGAAGAATGCAAACAGCGGATGAAGGATTTTTTTGAGACTAACATGAATAAGGGTACCTCTATGGATATGGTTTGGGATGCTAGCAAGGCCTATATGAGAGGGGTGTTGATATATATGAATAATAAACATAGACGTGCAGTGGAAACTAGAAGGAAAGAACTGGAGAATGAAATAAAGGAAAAAGAAAAGGCTTTGATTTTGAACTCAGAGGATGTGAAGACCAAGGAGGCTATTAGACTGTTAAGAGGACAATTTGATAAATTAATGGCTGATCAAGTGGCGACCAATCTGCGGTTTGCTAGGCATAATACTTTTTGCAACGCTAATAAACCAGGCAGATGGTTAGCTTATAGATTGAGGAAAAAACAAAGGGCTTCTAATATAGATAAGATTGAGTATAAAGGAAGGGTTGTGTTCCAACAGAATCTTATTAAGGATGCTTTTGTGGATTTCTATTCGAAATTATATGCTAAAGAGGAAATTAATGAAAAAGATATTGATATATATTTGGAGAATGCTAGCATCCCGGTTCTTACGCAAGTACAAAAAGAGGGGATTAATCAACTGATTACAGAAGAAGAAATTTTCACAGCAATTAAGGAATTGAAGGTGGATAAAGCACCAGGTACGGATGGCTTGACTGCGGCCTATTACAAAAATTTACAATTAGAGATGATAAAACCGTTAAAGGAACTGTTCCAGACAATCCAGAGGGGGGGAAAGGTGCCACCGTCTTGGAGAACAGCTTTTATTTCTTTGATTCCGAAGGAAGACCAAGATGCTACTCAAGTTAAAAACTATAGACCGATATCGCTTTTAAATACAGATTACAAGATATTTGCTAAGGTTTTGGCTAATAGACTGATGAGGGTTCTGCAACAGGTGATTCATGGGGATCAAACGGGGTTTATTAGTGGTAGGCAAATGAAAAATAATGTGAGGCATATAGTTGATGTGTTAGAGTTTTTGGAAAGGAACAACCAGATCGCTGCGGCGCTAATTTTTTTAGATGCTGAAAAAGCTTTTGATCAATTGAATTGGAAATTTTTGTTGAAAGTTTTAGATAAAATGGATTTTGGGGGAAAATTTTTACAACCGATTAGGGCATTATATCAAAAACAAACTGCCCGAATTATAGTTAATAATAGCTTGACAGAAGCATGTAATATTGAGAAGGGCACAAGGCAAGGGTGTCCGTTATCGCCCTTGTTATTTGTGTTAACATTAGAGATATTATTGGTTAAAATTCGGAATTCGGGAAAAATTAAGGGGATACAAATTGGAGATCAGGACTACAGATTGAGAGCATTCGCAAACGATCTGGTTGTTACAGTGACCCAGCCAGAGAACTCTGTTGTGGACCTGATGGAGATAATAACACAATATGGGAAGGTTTCTGGATTTAAAGTTAATACACAGAAAACCAAAATTTTGGCCAGAAATATGACAGTTTCGCAAAAGGCTCTCTTAGAAGGATTAACTGGATTTGAGATTGTTAAAAGGGTTAAATATTTGGGGGTGATTTTGTCGCCCTCTAATACAAAGCTATATAAGAATAATTATGAAAAACTATGGGGGAAAATTCAAAAAGAATTGGAGAGTTGGGAAAAATTGCAATTGTCTTTGTTGGGACGGATTGCAGCAGTAAAAATGAATGTCCTGCCTAAATTTTTATTTTTATTTCAAATGATACCGATTCTTAAGAAAGATTCTAATTTGGAGGAATGGCAGCGAGGTATCAATAAATTTGTGTGGGCAGGGAAAAAGCCACGAGTTAAACTTAAGATTATGCAGGATACTCGTGAGAGAGGTGGCCTTAAATTGCCTAATTTTAAATTATATTATGAAGCTGCTGCATTAGCAGGAATAAGTGATTGGATTAATTTGACGCAAGGGAGGTTATTAAATCTTGAGGGCCATGATTTGTTGTTTGGCTGGCATGCATATTTGTTGTATGATAAGAAGGTAGACAACGTGTTTAGGGTGCATATTTTAAGACAGGCATTGCTGAGAGTTTGGAAGAAGTATAGACATAAGTTAAGTTGTAAGATACCATTGTGGGCAATTCCAAAACACGCAATAGAAAATATACATGCTGGCTTCAAACATGATGTGACCACGTACAAGGAGATTCTTAGCTTGGAAAGGAATGTTTGGTGTTTGAAATCATATAGCCTCTTGCGAGAAGAGAAGGTGGTTCAAAATTGGTTTCAATATACTCAGTTACGGGCCAGGTGGAAAGAAGACCAGAAAAATGGATTTACAATGACTGATGAAAATTTGATAAAGCAAATTAGAAATCAGGGACCAGCACATATCAAACGGATATATCTTGCATTGATAGAGATTGACTCAGAAACAGAGCTTGTTAAGGATTGTATGATAAAATGGGCCCAAAACATTCAGGAAGTTATCACAATGGACACCTGGGAAAAGATTTGGGTGAGGAACGTAAAATTTACTCAAGCTCAAAATCTAAGGGAGAACTTTTACAAAATGTTTTATAGATGGCATTTAGATCCTAAAAAGCTTGCAAGTATGTATCCGAATTATCAGCCTAAATGTTGGAGGTGCGGAGATGAAGATGCAACATATTTTCATATATGGTGGACATGTAAGAAGGTTAAGGCTTTTTGGATAAAAGTCTGGTGGAATATGCAGAAGATTTTTAAACAGAGGATAAAGTTTTGTCCGCAACTTTTTTTGTTGGGAATAATTGCAGACGCTACAGTTGTGGACATCAAGTTGATGTTGAACTTAATTACGGCAGCAAGACTTTTGATAGGCCAATATTGGAAGAAAGAGGAACTGCCGACTATAGAAGAGTGGACTTTAAAGGTTTCCGACCTGGCAGAGATGGCGAAGATTTCGGCCTATTTGAAAGATCACTCGCAAGAACGCTATATTATGGAATGGAGAAAATGGATTGAGTTTATCCAGAACAAGTATAGGGTTAAGAAATTTTATGTAGCATTTGAATAAGTCTTCTTTCGTTTTTTTTTCTCTTTTCTTATTTTAGTTTCTTTTTATATATATTCAATATTATTAAGGCTTGTTTTATCCTATATAAGCTAGAGAGTGTTGGATTTTAGAGTTTATAGTTGTTAGTATATGATTGTTTATGATTGCTTTTTATATATATACCTTGTATTTAGCTTTGGGAAGTCGGAGGGGGGGAGGGGGGGGAGGTAGGGGGGGAGGAGGGAGGGGGAAGGGGGGATTTTTAAAGGAAAATTGTACCTTAAAACTTTTCAATAAAAAAAAAAGAAAAGAAAATAATCCAAAAAGGTGGTTAAGATATAAAGCTCGATCGAGCATACTGTCTATAAAGGCTGTTTTGCGGGTTGGCTTGGTTTAAATCCAACTCTGTCACTCCACTCATATGCCGATCAAAAAACTGTGGTCTGCCCCTGAGGAGCAACTGTCTGGAGTCACATGGATAATCTCAACAATCTCCTTTGTCCAGAGAGATTACACCAACTCAGATCTAGCATCTAGTGGTGATTTTGCTCAAAAACTATCTTGCTAGCTAACAAAAGCCAGCAAGGCTCACCACGGCACAGACAGAAAGTTAGCCATTTTTCATTTTAATCTTGAATACGCAAATAAGATCAGATGTAGGAAAAAATATCAAATAAAAGTTTCTCTGTTGTACAAATTCCCCTTGCTTTAGGCAAATTCAATTTATGTGTCAATTATATTTTCCCCTCAAAAATTGCTTGAACATTTTTCTGCCAACATCCCTTTTTGCCCTCATGATTTACTTTGTGGTATGTTGGTATTCTATGTGTTGTGTCTCCCACTTATAGTACTTATGTACTTGAATTAGCTACAACTGTTACTATAAGGCCTAAAAGACTTTTTGTTCAACCTCTTTATCCAATACTTTTTGAAAAGCATCTAAGTTAGAAAGAAAATTGGAATCACACCAGAGCTAGTGAAGGATCCTTAGCTCTAGGACAAACTTTTAACCTGGGTGAATCTCTTATGAGCAAAAAAAAAAAAGCATATTTGTCAATGCATTTGAGTTATCCAATTTGACTCCACACAACTCTTTTTTCACCCATGGGTTCAGTATCTCACTTTATGCAAATTCACTTCATTCAAGATGTTAGAGGAATCCTAGCATAAAGTGAAGGAAACTTCTTTACAGACTTGCAGATACATTAAAACGAACACGTACACTGTGAATCTTACTCGGACTGATTTCATAAAGTAAATTTATTACAATGCTGTAACAATGAGTAAAACATAGACTATCATACACTTTACAAAATATCGAAAATCTACCGTGATTTTTCAAATTGCCCAAGTCACCAAGGAATCAGGCACCAAATGTATGTACGTACTTATACACACACACACACACACACACACACACACACACACACACAAAATGGTAGTATCCATTTGTTGTGATGATTTGTTTCATAATTCTGTATTAACTTCATGTGTGAAAACGACGGAACCTTCTCCTTACGATTGCTGTTGAAATAACATGGCATTCAGATCACTGTTGTACTCTGTGGCACTATAGTAATAATTTCAGCAATTAAAAATGGCAATATATGCTTGACAATGTCATGCTGGAATATGCATTTCCCTCCTCTCCTTTACTTCTTGTCTCATATCCATATCTCATATGTTCTTAAGATATGGATTGGGCATGTACCACCAATTGTTTTATCAACCATGTTTTGCAGAAAAAAAGCAAATTTTTAGCTCAACTACCTCCTTTGTGCTTGATATTGTTCTATTTCTACTACAATGCATGAAATTCATCTTTATATTAAGATTTATAGTATTACTAAGATTATGTAGCATTTAACAAACAACCCCTCTGTTCATTTGCAGTCATGAATAGTTTCCATGCATTCTCTGCCAAAGTTTGATCTTTAAGAAGAAATGGCAAAGAACAAGATTTTTATGCAGAATGGATCAATTCCATGGAATTGCTTATTTAGGAACTTCATATTTTCCAAAATATTAATGTATTAGAAATTGGACATTATTATTTAACATACATATTTGTATTTTAGGGTTTCCCCCCCCCCCCGCATATGTGTGTTTGTGTGCGTGTGCATGCAAGCATGCATACATATAGTGGTTTAAGTTAAAAGCAAAATGTTTTGATTTGTAATTTTTTCAGTGACTTTGAAATATAGTTATAATTTTTAATAAATGTTTCCACCAGTTTAGGGATTTAATCAGAAGGTTGAAAATATGAAATAATTTGTAATACTCATTCACATTTTACCAGTAGACAAACTGTGCCTTTTTAGGCATTCACTAGTGATTCTAAGGAACATTTCATATACTGTATATGAAAGGAGATCTCTAAATAGTATGTCTTTCCAATGTCTTTCCAAGTAGCCAAAGCTACTTCAGGCATAACCATAAGCACAGATCTCCTCACATTTTCTCAGTGGGCTTACTTAGATCAACAAGGTATGTAAACATGATGATGATAACTTTATTGTCACTTTGAATGTACACCAATCGGCGTACATCAAAATGAAATTTCGTTGCATACAGCTCTCAAAGGGTCACCACCTCCGATATATACTCCTTGTTCAGGGCCCGCTCAAATTTCACATTGTCCATTTTAGTCTCTAGGGAGTGAACGATGGCAAACAGGACAGATGGAAATGGGGCTCCATGTGGATTAGCCCTCAAGTTAGCTTGTATTCTGACAACCTCGCCTTCTTTCCTTTTTCTGATGCTGACTCTTCCACCCTTTCCTTAAAGAGGCCTTGCTTCTTTTCGCCCCTGGAGCACGCTGCTGCCGCCGCCACCAACTCCTCCAAAAGCCTCTCTCTCTTCCTCTGGGCCTGCCGACAGCCTCATCCAGTTCCTTCGCTCCATAAGCTCCAGGTCCTCTCCTCCTCTGCCTCCTCTGGAAACAGCCCTGATTTGCAGTAGAATCCATCACTGGGCCAGCAGTTTAATTTAATTTAATTTATTAATATTTCTATACCGCCCTTCTCCCAAAGGACTCAGGGCGGTGTACAGGGCAAGAATAAAACACAGAAATTTACAAAAGATAAAAGGTAATTAAATACATGCCCAATTAAAAAATACAGTTAATACATACTAAAAACCCCAATAAAAATAGTAAAAACCCCACCAATCCCCCCTCAGGCCAGGCCGGCTTGCTCGAACAAGTATGTTTTCAGATCGCGGCGAAAGGAGCGAAGATCGGGCGCCGTCCGGAGCTCAACCGGTAACTGGTTCCATAGCTCCGGGGCGCCCACAGAGAAGGATCTCCCCCTGGGGGCCACCAGTCGACATTCTCTGACCGGTGGCACCCTGAGGAGGCCCTCTCTGTGGGAACGCACAGGGCGGAGGGAAGTAGACGCCGGCAGCAGGTGTTCCCTAAGGTACTCCGGACCCCTGCCATGTAGGGCTTTAAACACCATTACTAGCACCTTGAATCTCACCCGGAAGACATCAGATCTTGCTGCTGGTAGAACAAATTCAAACAAATTTAAACATCAAAGGAATCTGCCATATAATGTTGAAATGAATTTTTCCCCTTTACTTATATATTTTACCTGCCCTCCCCCTAAAAAAAACCTCATTACCTTTAAAAGAGGCTTAAGGCCAGCTTTGGAAAATATTCAGGAATAAAAAAATTCCTAATACAACTGAGAATTTTTCTCTATGCACTAGAGGAGTGAATTTTTTTTTACCAAAAATGTGACCAAAACCCCTTCAGAAATTACATTGGAATTCAAGAAGAAACTCTCTGGCTGGGGATAATAGAAATTGCTTTCGAATGCCTATGAAAGGCACCAAGTTGGAAAAGGTTGAATGAAACAAAGGGAGACAAAACACATTTTCTGGTTTCACCCATCTACACCAAAGTATGATTCACTAAATAAATGGCAATGTTCAAATAAATGACTATGTTCACCTATGCTTATTTATTATCATAATCACACAAAACCTTAGGCTAAAATCAAACTACAATCTGGCTTGGCATGATGTGTGAATTTAATCATTAGGCATACTAAATCTCCAAATGGTCTTCAAGGTGAACTCTAATTTGGACATCCCTCCAGAAGTATTATTCAGCTGAATAAAGCATAACATTCAAAGCAAAATAGTCAGTTAAGCTTGGCAACAAAA
This sequence comes from Vipera berus, assembly GCF_964194415.1. Lineage (NCBI taxonomy): Eukaryota > Metazoa > Chordata > Lepidosauria > Squamata > Viperidae > Vipera > Vipera berus. The sequence continues at coordinate 58,756,730 of NC_138207.1, forward strand.
CCATTATTTTATTCAAAGGCAATGTATAAAAAGAAGATTACACATTAAATAACTTGTGAATGGCAGGCATTCACATTGTGTACTAGTAACTGCTGGCAGCTCACTTGGACCAAGATTTATTGACGCTTGAAATAGATTACCTTTAATTCACTGCCTGAGTGTGGATAAAGGGAGGGGGGGGAAACTTTTCCTAGCAATTCCATTAATGTTTTGCACCTGGCTGTGACAGACTGCCGGTTGAAAGAAACAGCACAAAGGACAAAAATGCTCACAAACCGAGCCATGCTTCTGTGGAAAGCTGTACATTAAAATGATTTATTCCAATATTCCAGTAATTTATTGACAAAGAGGCTGTAATCTGCTCAACAGACAATTTATTAATGGAGTGCCATAGTTAAAAGAGGGAGAGGGGAGCCAATGTGTGCAAATATGTGCGAATAAACTGATAAATATGGGCAAATGTGCACTGGAATCCATTGAAATGTTATTATTGAGACTAGATTACAATAATTAAAACAATAAATACAAGGTTTGATCATAATCTAGCCTGAAAGACAAAATTGCCAGAACAGGAAATGAGCAGCAAGCAACAAGAGAGCAGCTAAAAGAATTCGATACTGTGAAACTGAGCACCAATCAGGTTGTTTCGCTTGTAGTAGCCTATCATGCTTCTGACATTACAATGCTAAAATCTGAAGAAACACCTTTTCACCAACTCTTAGGAAGACAGCAGGATGATATGAAAAGAAGCAGACCAAGACCACTGACTGTGAAGATAAACCCAATAAGCCAAACTATGCAGTGGTGGGATTCAAATATGTGAACAACCGGTTCTCTGTGTGGATGCCGCTTCTGGAAGTCCGTTCTGGGCCTGGGCAACAAAAATTAGCTACCGGTTCTGCCAAAGTGGTGCAAATCGGCTGAATCCCACCACTGAAACGGTGTGTGGAAACAGAAAACTAAGCTGATTCTTGCAGGCCAGTTAATCAGAATACTGGTTAGATATCGGAGTGTGAAAATATCTGAAAGATATTAGGCTCAGAATATCTGAAGGAGACCCTTGTCCTATTTGAAATAACTCACAGTATAATAAATTTGTCCTAGATGTCCTCAGCATAAATAGTTAATGTAGGTTGAAAGGTTAAACTCAACATATTCTAAATGCTTCTTTACATTTAATACAGGATTATTTTTAATTAAAAAAAGCAATCTATCCCCTGCCCCTTTGTCTCTAAGGCAGAGAGAATTACCAGCATCACAGAAGGTACAGAAAGAGAATTACACTTTTATTCATGACCGGGGGTGGTGGTGGGGGCTTTGTTCCTCTCAAGTTTGCACCGTATGTGCATTATAATGTCATGCACTATTTGAGAATGTAAGATTTAAGTGAATCTACTATAGGAAAGTGATGCTGATGAAGGTATCACCACTCAAATGTGCAGTAATAACTTCAGAAGAAGGGTTTCCTCGGGACCAAACTTTATGTTTGTGTGGACCTTGCTGAAAAAAGTCTTATCATGTATCTTCCTTTTCTAATATTACACCAAGCAGGTGAAAATAAGAGCAGCTCGTCTGCATTTTTACATTCAAGAACATCCAAATTTACAAGAAAGAAGAAAATCAACTTCAGTTCAATTCACCCTAAGGGAGATGTTAAGAGAGCATAATAAAAATATACCCCAGACAAATGTATGTGTGCAGAGATAAGTTAGAGACTTAGTGTCAACTCTATAATGAAGCTGGCTGCAGCCATTTTTGTTCTCATTCTAGGTTGCCACATAGAATGTAGGAAGGGGGGATTGCCCAGGTGCTTCGCTAGTCAAAATAATTTTTTGTCTCATGGGAACCAAGGTCATCTACTGCTCCCGCGATCAGGGACTAGGCGTTGCATAAGAAAGTCCGCCAAATGAATATATTGGGGGATGTAGTTGATGGCATAGTTTTGTGGGTGGGACATTATACTTTGTAACTGGGTATTTTTAGTTGGAAATTCAGACTTGGTTTCACTTTTGATCGTGCTGATACTTTGTAACTAATAAACATGTTCTTTGAGGAATTTCCAAGCCTCGGAGTTCTGCTTTATTTGTCTCTGTCTGTCAGAACCATGACACTTAGTTCCATAAATATTTAGAGGTGCTACTCCAGCACCTGTTATTGCTAACTGATACAAAAATCTTTTGAAGATTGCTGTACAATTATTATTTCTGATAGTGTTTTGAAGGTTCTTCTACATAAGGAATTGGGATATATTCCCACTTCTAATACATGCTCAGGGTAGTGAAGATTATCATTTGCAGAGTACAAACAAAATAGATGGCTGAGAAGTTACACAATTTGATAAAGATCACTGTGTACCCTATCAAGGAAGGGAACAAGAAGAAATACAAGCTTTTCTATTGGTAGCACTCCCATAAGAAACAAAAGTGAAGATGAGAAGACATTATTAATCTACAGTTGTGACCTACAGGGCTTGCAGCAATTCCATATTTCTGCCTGAAAACAATTTTACACACATTTGCAGCAAAGAATATACTACCACACAAATAGACAGAGAAGGCAACTCTCAAGAAAAAAAAAGAAAGAAACAAGACTAGTAGGTGAGAGAGACAAACAAAAACAAGAGATGTAGAAGATACTCTTGTCTATGGCACTAAAAGCCACTGGTTTTTAGGCCTTCCCAAAAGAAACAGGTGTTGAGTTTTCAGAAAAACAAATACTAGAACAAGAAACAGAGCCTTGTAGGGCAGAAAAGATGCAACTGCACCCTGCAGGAAGAAAAAGATGTGTCATAGTTTGTGACTCACTACTGCAAATAACTAAAGTACATGCCAATAAGTCTTAAAAATTCAAAAAGCATGCAATCTGCCAAGAGCTTAGATTAGAAATATGAACAAATTCCAAGAATTATCAAGATATGACTTCATGTCTACATTTCTGGACTCTCTATATAATGTCCCTCGGTGACCTATGAATGTAATGGGGTCTCTTAAATCACTCAGTGAAAAATCAGAAAAACCACTGGATCATAAAGTTCCTGGTGTTTATTTTCTATACACTAATGCTCAGCCAGCAGGTAATAAACAAGATGAATGTGAACTCCAAATATAGGATGGCAAATATGATATAATGCATATAACGGAGATCTCTTAGGATGATTCCCATGCCTGGAGTATAGAACTGAAAAATACAATTTTGTTCCAAAGGAATCGAAATAATAGTAAGAGTCCCATTATGTGTTTCAAGTACTTTCCCGATTAAAAAATCCAAGTGAATTAACTTGGTGACATCTTAGATAATATCTAGATTAAAATAAGTAACAAATAAAAGTGATACAGGTACAGTCTACTATGGGCTGCTTAGCCAAGGAAAAGATGTAGGTACCGTATTTTCTCAAAGCAAATTGCAGAATTTTCACAAAAACATGCAGCAATAGAGATAGAATATCTTAATTACTCCAGTATCTGTTAAAAGACAAATTCTTCCATGCTTGGTCCTTCAGGAAAAATTTATGAATCACCTTACTAACAAACTTTGCCCTGGAAAAATAAAGTGAGGCAAAGAAAAACTGCTATTCTCAACTTCATACTAACCAATTGGAAGAAAGAAGTAGACATGGCAGAAATATTGGGGGAAACCAATCTAATACAATCTAATTGTGCTTTTATAAACTAAAAGTTTTTAATATTCATATTAATTTGTATGCATTGCTCTTAACTTTGTTGTGTACTATCCAGAGTGATTTGATTGTGAAATTTTATTTTATTTTATTGAATTTATTTGCTGCCCTTCTCAGTTCAAAGTGATTCTGGGTGGATATAATATTAAAAACATTAAAATAATAAAAGAGATAGAAAGATAGACAGACAGACAATAAAGAGATAGATAGACTTAGACTTATATACCTATACTTCAAAGTCCTTTAAAGCCCTCTCTAAGCAGTTTACAGAGTCAGCATATTGCCCCCAACAATCTGGGTCCTTGTTTTATCAACCTTGTAAGGATGGAAGGTTGAATCAACCTTGAATTGATCAGGATCAAACTCCTGACAATGGAAATGCAGAGTTAGCCTGCAATACTTCATTCTAACCACTGCATCACTGCAGCAGGGTCAGCAGTTCCATTAAGTAAATGAAATTTTTCCTAGCACTGTGCAACTGCCCTCTGCAAGGATCACATGATCCCAGAAAAGACAAAACTGAGTCGCAGAGGGATACTACTCTCACATCCCTCCAATCTCCGAAGCAGGGCCAGTTCAAGAGTAGATAGATCCCCTGGGCTAGAGGTCACCAACCTTTTGGGCACCAGGGACCGGTTCCATGGAGAGAGGTTTTTCCGCGCACCGGAGGTGTGCGGTTTTGTATGCTGCCTGAATCCCACAGATGGGGCTTTGCTTGTCTGTGCAGACCGGTTGCTGCATGCCTGGTACCGGTCCACCGACCGGGGGTTGGGGACCCCTGCCCTAGGCTACATTTAATGATGGCACCACCTCCACCAAGATTTGCATTTTTAGAATGATTTGGAAGGAGATGCAGAATTAGTGCCTCTTAAGTTTTGGCACCCTATCTAATGAATACTCAGCCTTATCCTAAAGCTAGTCATGTTCCAAAGTATTTCTTTGCCTTAAAACCTCAAAGTAATCTGCATAGTCTTACTGAGTTTGCTTTAGCAATGTAATATGATTGAAAACCAAAACAAAATGCAATTTTAGGCTTCATCTACAGAAGCATCATGTTCAAATCATTGGAAATAATAGTTCCATATTACTATGTGTCAGTCAAAACCCATCCTTTGAATTGTATCTAGTTCTGGGTATTACACTGTAAGAACAATTCAGGCAAATGGAATAAATTCGGAGGAAGGCACTAAAACTGTTCCTATTGTAAAATTAGTGCAATTTCCAATTTAGTTTATTCTTAGCCCACTCCCAGCCAATCTCTATGTCCTGACCAGAGCAAGCACACGTCACTCAGTTCAACTAGCAAAAATGTAACTTGATGTTTATTGTGAACACTTCTGCAGGTATCTTGGGCTCCTGACATCTATTCCTGAGTATTGAGCTCTGGTGAAGGGGGTGGGGGATGAGGAGGAAAGAAGAATGTTCCATTATTCCTATCACTTAGAAAGAATTGCTGTCCTCTAAATACAGCCCTGGAGACTATATCCAAATTACTTGCACAGTTCTAAACCTCATCATTGATGCCTAACTTCCTTTGATTCTCCTTTCTTATGTTTCTTTATGTTTAAATGGATTTAGGCTGAACAGCCATTCCAACAGAGGAGTCCATTTTATAAACTAGCCCTGCCGTCTCAAACTGATTACAGCAGCGCACATCTCATCTGTCCCAGTCCTGTTCAAGACAGTTGATATTTCCCTTGAAAAAAGTTGCCTCCTGGATGCAGCCTCTATATTTTAATAATCATAAGTTTGTGCCATTTAGAAAATTCCTTTGTATTTCCTTCTAAGACACATGGGTATGTTTTCCTTCAGTTACCAATTCGATTCAGACATCTTGAAAGTATTCGTGGACACTTTTTTAACCATAGTGCTGGGGCAGTACCAAATCCATGCTCGCTTGAACATTGATGTGGTTACTAGCTAGGAGGCATACAGGATGTCATGGGGTTTTTTTCCCCCTCAATTTCATTGCTCAAAATGTTGTTTACTTCAGAGTTTTTACAAAACAAAAATGAGGAAAATAGGAAGGCAACTGGCAAATAAGGCAGTGCAAGCTTGCACAGTTGTATGCAACTGTGTTTCAGCATCTCCGGTAAAATTGTATGATTTATGAATCCACAAGGAAACAAAAGCTGACACAACTTCTATCTAATACAAAATAAATATATTCTTTTTTCGTTATAAATAGGTACTTATGTTGTTTATAGATTAAAAAAAAGAAAATAATGAATATTGTATGGCAGGTTCAAAACCTGGATACCGTCTCAGACTGTGTTTTGTAACACCTTTCTAGACAAACAAAACAGCTCACAAAGGTTTCCTCAGCCTGCTAAGAGTCTCTATTTTCATTTTTGGAATGGTCTTTCTCACTCTTGCTTAAAAAGGTGCCCAAATCTTTGTACCTGCCATATAATAGCCATCTATTCACATTTGCCAAAAATCAACTTTGTACATCTGTCTCTTTATGTAAGGATTCATTGAAACATACAATTTCGTCAGAGGTTGCTAAACAGAATACATTTATATTCTGATGTGCACTCTAAGCCATGTTACAAAAAGTTCCAATGTTTGATTTCTGGCCCAGTAATATCTCCTTAATGAATGAAGGGGATAATGACCAAGCTTCCAGACAGCTCATTATGATTACATTTATACCATGAAAAACTGCAGCTCGTTAAAGGCTACATTTTTACTATGAAAAATTTGCTTCGAAATCCTCAGACACACAGCTTATTGTCTTCACATTCAGATCAGTTTCTCTTTTGCTAAAGGACAAAGGGAAAAGCAATGAAGCTATGCAAAGTTAATCCTTTTTTAAAAAAAACACCACCTCTTCCCACATTTTCATTTCTGCTCTGAAGGCAATTCATGTCTTGCTGACAACAGGATTGGAATCCGCTGCTCCCATGCTCCTAGGCTGCCTGCCTGATTGTTACATGTGAAGCAACTCTGCCACATGGTAAAAGCAATGAAGTGGTTGTTTCCTATGATAGCATTGTCTAATGACCTGTTACATCCTAGCCATCTTAGTTGGCTTACTATGATTATCTTCCTCTAAAGGAATCTTATTCCATTTTGGAAAAACCAACACAGGCAAAGTAGTTAATATTAATTGGGTGTGCATGAACTTCTAATGAATTTTAATTGTACAGTGATATTTTTTAAAAAAGAAAACCTGGATGTATATTGTGTCTGTTATTCTTAGGCAATTTGCCTTGTCCTACTGTGAGCTCAAGTCCATCCATGGTCAGAAAGCAAAACATAGTATACAAGAGTGGCAATATTCTGGTCTAAAAAGTCAAGAACCTGTGCCTCAAATTAAGCCAGGATACAAAGTCAGAGACTCCAAAGCAAAATACTCATGTCCACATTCTAGCTGAAACCTTTTAAAATTGTCATTCTGGTCTTTTCAAGCTGACTTTACTACACACTATATATTAAACATGAGCCTGTCCGTTCCTTGCACCTTTCAAGTCCAGCTGGGAGGGATTGCTCATATTTGAGCTGCCTTGAGCTGAGACAGATAAAACGATGCTAGACGAGTTGTGGAGCTCCTATGGATCTTTTTAAACATTAGGCAAGTCATTTATAAAATGCTCCTCTGAGGTTCTTGCTTCCTTATCACATTTGCATCTCTGAGATAATTTCTTATTTAACTGCATTAAATATGCTGCCAAATATATATTTGTGTCAATAACAGTTATGTATAAGCAACGCAACCAGATTCAAATAGATTCTCATTTGTCATTGCTAGCATCAGTTATTTATGGAGCTCTAGAAATGCTGAAGCAGATGGACTCGTGTTCCTCCTGATTCTCACACAACCTCTAGGTGCAAACATATATCATTCTGCATTTTGCTTGCTGTTTCTGCAACTGTACTCCTGAATGCCTTATTAGCCATCCTGAGCTCGTTCTCTATTGTGATTCTGCCAGTGCAATTTACTGTTGTTTCTCCCTACCCATAATGCTTTACTGGAAATATGTGGCCTTATGCAAAGAATTACCAGAAAATCTAATAACCTGGAGATGGTATTAACCCTTTTACTCATGCAGTACCACTTAATGGTGGTTAACGAGCACAGAACCCTGCTAAAAATCACAAGCTACTTGAAGCTGGATGTTGGATCAATGAGCTGTGGCAGCCTCCTTTTTGCAGTTGCCCAATCCTGCATAGTTCCTTATAATAGCTCCCAGAAGAATGCATAAAGCTGTCCAGCAAACATACAGCTTCTTTTTGGTAATCCCCAGTTCTCCCATTTTCTGAAGAAGCCAGCCTCTTTAAAGGAAAGATATAGAAGATCAAGCAAATAGTGCCTTATGTCTGAATTGGCCTTCTGCAAATCCAGCTAAGTGTGCTGTATTGGAAAAAAACTGTGGTTAAGCAAACCATGGTCTAGTATACTCCGTGAACCTAAACAATGACTAGTGATGAATAGATTCTGCTGCCCCACTGAATCCTATACAGGCAGTCCTTGACTTACAACCACAGCTGAGCCCCAAATTTCGGTTGCTAAATGGGACAGTTGCTAAGAGAGTTTTGCCCCATTTTATGACTCTTTTGCCACCCTTGTTAAGTGAATCACTGCAGTTGTTAAGTTAGTAACATGGTTGTTAAGTGAATGTGGCTTCCCCATTGACTTTGCTTGTCAGAAGTTGGCAAAAGGTGATCATGAAACCCTGGGGCACTGCAAGCATCCTAAATGCGAGTCAGTTGCCATACATCTCAATGTTGATCATGTGACCATGGGGCTGCTGCAATGGTTATAAGTAACTTTTTTCAGGACCATTGCAACTTTGAACAGTCACTAAAGTAACTAAAGTAATCAACATTTTCTCTCGGGCAGAAGTCCCAAGGAGGAAAGCCAAGGCCCTCAGCCACCCTGTCAAACAAACAAATGCATTGTTTTATTAAACTGGATTCTTAATTCCCTCCTCTATTTCAAAGACCACTGATCTAAATGTTAGTGCTTTGATAGGTAAGAACATTGTTTTAAATTTCAAATTTGATTGCCAGTGTGTTGGCACACAAAGAGTTGCTTCATAACAACAGGGTTCACATAACTTAAGGTAAAATGTAGTCAATTACAATTCATGATTTACCATATCCTACAACAGGGCTTTTCAACCAGTGGTACGGGTACCACCTGTGGTACATTGGCACCTGGCAGGTGGTACGCGACCATCCTAGAAAAGTAGCAGGGGAAGGGAATGAGCTGAACCGGATGCACCACCGCACAAGCCTGAGCGAGAGATGGCTGGAGCTGCAAGGCTGTTAAGGCTCAGCGGAAACTCCAGGATCAGCGCCAGGCTCCATCTGGAGCTTGGCGCTGATCCTGGTGCTTCTGTTGAGCCCAGAAGAAGCACCGATCAACTGGAATGTTGCAGCATCTCCAGGATCTTGTGATTTACATTCAGATGCTTGGCAACTGATTCATATTTATGATGGTCACAGTGTCCCAGGGTCATGTGAAGTGACCAAAACCTGCTGCAACCACCCAGCAGAGGGGCGGGGAATAAAAAACAAATAACCCCCCACCCCACTCCCACTGCCAATCCTCAACAGAAATGCTCACAATAAAAACCTCAGACAGGAGGAAGAGCACCACCGGGCGGACAGGCAGGTGTCTTGCTCAGCTGTGGCTCGGGAGGCACTTTTTTCAGTGCCATTGTAACTTCGAACAGTCACTAAGCGAACTGCTGTAAGTTGAGGACTACCTGTACTTCATCACTTTTTTCCTTTTTTTCCGTCAAGTTATTGACACCTTGCTAGGCGACTGGTAGTACTCGGATGTTGCCATATTCTAAAAGTGGTACAATGGGTGAAAAGGTTTAAACGCCTACAAAGCCCTCCAGTATAGTGATTTATCACATATTAACATGGATGAACCCAGTCAATGGGCATAATTTAGGAATTCGTTTTTTGGTTAAATGTTTCTTTATTTGCAGGACTTATATGGCTGCCTATCTCATGCAGTGATTCTAGACAGCACACACAATCCATAACAACAAAGATAAAAACAAAAGGTCCCCCCAGGTGCCAGACCCAACAGCCACCCAGTTCATTCCCCATCGTAACCCAATGCTTGGGGGAAGAGCCAGGCCTTCACAGGCTTAAATAGTTAACCCACTTAGCCATGTGTTAACTAATAATCCCTCTAGTAAGTCTAATAAAGCTATATTAAAAAACAGATTTAACATATGCTCTATTAGACTTAGTAGAATGATAGGTGGATTCTAACGTTGGCATATCTTACCCTACATGCTGGTTTTTATATACATCATTAAGTAAATAAAGAGGAAGGTCTGTATACCAAAGAAAGTCAGAAGTCATTCTTTGTCTTTCCCCCCCCCCTTCTTCTCTTTTTTCTTTCGTGAGTTTTTTCTTCTTCCAAATCTTCTCTTTCTGTTTATTTATATTTTAACTTTGCATTTTCTTTAGCTGTTATCTCAAATAGATTTCACCAAGTGTAAAGTTGTATCTACACATGAGCTGGGCAAACAGTTCCCCAATCTTTTTTCTAATACTATTCTATCCCAGTTTGTCTCCGATAATTTTTGTAATGATAGGATGGATGAAGTCTGTGTATTCTGCATCTTCTTCATTGAAAAGCAAAGTCAGACTAATCTAGGCATCCGTATATTATTCTGTCTCTATTCCACTGCTTCCCATATCCATTACATGTCACAAAAATAAATGAATGCAAAGCAGAGGTAATCTTCATTTGAATATCTGAGTGAAACAAGGCAGTTTCAACAGATGGGCAGCTATGCTCCAACAGGACCATTGTTTTAAAGGACAGAAGCTCACTTGCACATCACAGCTGTTTAAAGCTGATGAAGTTCCTGCCTTTGGAAAATCATTTTCACTGGTTTCCACCCCACCCCCACCCCAGATAATTAACAGTGTTAATACACTGAGCTCACAGGGGTTGGAGTGGTGGTGGGGAGAATCTGTAAAAACACCCTTGTCATCAGCTGCACACAAGAGGCATAGTGTCACCAAGCCAAGCTGTCCGCCAACTCATCGCTGGCATAAGTCAACCGGACCATTAACAGAGAGTTCTTTATCTCAGGACAGCAGAGTGAGCTGTGGTTTAATTGCTGGTTATGTTAATGAGTCTAATTTGCAACCTCAGGTGGTTTGCCATTGGTTTGTTTGGAAGCAGAGATGAAAGCTACTAAGATAGCTAAAACCATGACAAACAAAAACAGAGACAAAGGGGCATGGAAAATAAATCTTTCAGCAAGAGTTATATTTTATTTATCAGTTTTATATCCTGCCTTTTTTTTCTATAAGAGTTCAACATGAAGTATATAACGCTACCTTTTTCTATTTTTCCCCCCCTCACAACAGTAATCGACCCATAACCGATGCTACTGTACTTCAAAATCTGGCTTTCCTCACTCATAGTCCAGCACTTTCTCCACTGTGGTGTACTGGATTGGGTCTCATGTATTAGCACTCAACTGACTAACAGGTTTTCATTATGGTTCTCTTGGATATACTCAAATCAGTAGAAGAAAAAGAAAAAGAATAAAAGAAAAAGAAAAAGGCAGTAGAAACAAATGGAACAACCATAAGAAGAGATATTCAGTTTTTACTCTCAGGTCCAGACTGAAGATATCCCATAATCTCATTTTATTTGTTTATTTGTCAACTGTATATGGCTGCCATCTCACACAAATTGACTTAGCTCAACATACTTTCAGGTACCAGGAACTTTCAAACAATATTTTTAAAGGCTATCAAGATTTAGGCATCTTCACTCAAAAATTTCTAAATTATCGGCAAGCTAACATAAAATCTGTGGAATTTCAGTAAAGAAAATAAGCACTGATTATTTTTTCATTTTAAAATGTTATTTAAAGTATTTTTCATTTATTTTTGGATTCCACCAGGGGCATTAACTAAGGGATCAAAATGTCAAAACAATAGTTATGTCTTAATGATGAAGCCCTCCTCTTTTTATGTGACTGATGTATAAGAAAGGGCTTCAAGTATTAAATCATAGCTATTGTATTACTTTATTGATACACACATACCATGGATATCCCTTGTTGCACAAATGAAAACTTGGAAAATAATGTTATGTTAGCGACCATAGGTGTCTGATTTATCAAAGATAGCTGCAGGCTTAAAATGTTCTAAGCAAAATGTTTGACTCTCCTTATGATAAAGTTGCCAGGCTTACCTTACTCAGATACTAAGCAACACTGAATATTGTCATTTTTTAAATAACTTCCCAGAATGATGCTAGATTAGTTACATTATAGGTTAAGTCTTATGAATTGTTTGATGTAGCCCGGTAAGGACAAAGTCAACATTCAGCAAGAAGCTTGGATGATAAAAGTTTAGTTTTTAGTTTTAGTTTTATTAAATTTTTATACCGCCCTTCTCCCGAGGGACTCAGGGCGGTGAACAGGGCATATGATAAAAATACAAAACTACAAAAGTTAAAATAGAATTAAATTAATGCCCAAGATAAAACAATAAAATATACAAATATTTAAAACCCAAATTAACTCCCCATCAGGCCAGGCCAGCTTGTTCAAACAGGTGGGTCTTTAACCCGCGCCGGAAGGAGCGGAGATCCGGTGCCATCCGGAGCTCCACCGGAAGTTGATTCCACAAAGCCGGGGCGCCCACAGAGAAGGCCCTCCCCCTGGGGGCCACCAGCCGGCATTCTCTGACTGGAGGCACCCTGAGGAGGCCCTCTCTGTGGGAACGCACAGGGCGGAGGGGAGTTGACGCCGGCAGCAGGTGGTCCCCGAGGTATTCCGGGGAACTAATTGATAGAGAGTTCTATAATATTCATGAACTATTAAATTATAAGGCAAATAGAAATCAATCAAAAAACCATGATTGGGTTTTTATTAATATTGTTAATTCAATGTTATGACTTTAAACTGCAAATTCTAATTTCCCAATTACTTTTATTGTCCTGTTGTCTTGAACTGTGTTGCTTACAGAGAAAAGGTTGGGGTTTTGCATTGCTTTGGTTTATTTAGACCAGGCATGTCAAACTGCCGGCCCACAGGCCAGATGCATCATACTGAAACTGTGCCCACCCCATTGCCGGCAATGGGGAAAAAGTCACATCATGCAATGTCACATGATGTCATGAGTTTGACATGCTTGATTTAGACTTTTTTTTTCCAGCTATGTCTGGAATTGACAATAGAGATATTGAAGTGATGGATAGCTTCTGCATTTTAGGATTGTATATAAAAATTAAGAAGGTGCTAGCAATTTAAAAATGCACTGCACACTAGCACTAGATAGAATTAAAATATTCAGATATCATGATATGTCTTCACCTACAAAGATCAGAACTGGACAGTTAATGGTTTTCCATGTGAAAATCTGTGGACTTTGAAGAAGCAGGATAGCAAGAATATTGATATTTTTGAATATTGTGTTGAAGAAGACTGCTAAAAAGATCATGGACAGCCAAGAAAAATTAGAAATGGATACACAAATCATCCCAGAATCACTTAAGGCATAAATGACCAGGCTCAAATAACCATACTTTAGATGTATTATATAAAGACCTACCTCTCTGAAGAAGCCTATAAAGCTGAAAAAGTAGAAGGAAAACGAAGAGAAGGTAAAAGAAAAAGGATAATCAATAGCAAGATGGATGGACACAATTACAGGGAAGATGGTTGCGCTGTTGGAAAACCTGAATGTCCATGTTGGGAACAGATCATCCTGGAGAAAATCAATCTATGTGGTTGCTGACACACAGTCAACCCAACCATGTATTGTGGTGAATAATTTATATAAAACTTCGTAAGATTCATTCCAATGTAGCCCAGTAGAATCCACATAGGGAGCAACTGCATAAGCCAAGGCCAGATCTAGACTTAGAAAAGACAGTCTTTTGAAAAAGTAGGAATGAATCAAGACAGATCAGGAAAAAGACTAGAATGCAAAATGGATAGGTTGCATATCTGGCAAATGAGGCATTCATGATGCCTGTCAAACCAATCTAGAGGTTACAGGCTGATATAACGCACAAAGGAGAAGAAGCAAAAGAAGAAGACAGACCTGTTCATGCAAACAGAACAGTCAATCCAAACACACGCTGCTGACTTGTTGTCAGACTGCTGTACTGTTCTGTTTTCATTGTCAGGGCTTACTTCAAGACTGAGAGTGCTGAGAAATCCAGTCCTGGTGAATTTAACTGAAAGCAGCAAGGCAGAAGGGCAGAATGATTCCTTTGCAAACACTGCAATCATCAGATTTAGGTCTCTGCTTTATCCATTGAAAAAGAGGGCTGTGATCTGTATCTCTTCTAGGCCAAAAAAAGCAGTATTCAGATGAATGAATTTATTTTAATTAGCATTATTTCTGGAACATTTCAGACCATAGCCTTGCTGCGGTTTATAACTAGTGCTGGGTAATATTACTGAATGATGTTATCTCTACTTTCCATTCCCTATAGTAATATTATATCCTAGTTCTTAACTTCTAAAAAGTTTGGAACAGGTGCATTTATTTTATTTTTCTGTAATTGATTTTTTAAAAATATATATAAATCACAATAATTGGTGAACAGTGTGTTGTCTGGGTTACATTTGTAAAACAAACATTAACAATTGATTTCTATAATCCATAATCCACATAATGGTTTTAGTTGATTTCCTCTTTTCCCAAAATATCCTCTTTTGCAAACATTGAGTTAATACAATTCTTATTGTTTTGATAGCTAACAAATAAATATATATATTTCCCAATATTCCTAAAAATAATAATCACATCAATATAATATTTCTTTTCTATCCAATCATTCTGTTTGCCTTATCATAGATCCTGTTACAGTCCTTATTTTAATTTGTTTCTCCCACCAAATTCTAAGTATTCTCACTGGTCAAGATTTTCTCAAAAAGTAATTACATTTAAAAATTTAACTCTATTTTTCCATATGAATTATCTCACACCTTTACATTTCTTAAGGAATAGATAAAACAATGAAAAAAAGAAAGGATTAAACATTCCATTTAATATATCTAGTCATCTAGTCCTTTAGCTCTTATTCAAAACATTTTTTATCCATTATAATTTTCTTAAATTCAATCACATTTAAGTATCTAAAACATTTCCTTTATCTAAGTCATTTCAACTTTTTTATATTACTCATATTAAGAAAGCGAACAAAAAAGGGGGGAAAAGCATACTATATTATTTAGGGAATTCATCCCTCTTATAATGACATATATATTCCAAAACTTTTCTATTTCTTTAACCATATTCAAACAAATGTTTCTTTTTTAAGTATTCTCTCTGGTAAGTCCCATCATCTATTTTCTTGGTTTTCACTTTAGTCTTTTTCCTTTGCCCAGTTATCTTTCTTAATCAATGTATTTTGCTGAATCAAAAATTTTTTTCGTATGTTTGTAAATGTTGCTGTAGATATAAAAAGTAAATCAGGTGAAGTGTCTTTGTACGGGGCTTCTGCCTTTCCACATTTGTTGAAAATCTTTTTCTTTTTCTATCTTTCCGCTTGTCTTATCATTTACTTTCTCTTCAATGTTCCTGACATCTCTACAGTCCATTTTATCCAGTTTGTTTTCTTGTCCTCAGATTTATTTTGTAGTCTTAAGGGATAAGTTGTTTTTTCCAATTCTTGAGAATTTTTTTCCACTAGGATTAAATCATGTTTCCTTGTTTTGTTAAGTTCCATCTTTAAGTCTCTATTCTCTATCCATTTATCTGTTTTATCTGCTCCTTCTCTGTTGTTTTCTGGGAATTTTTTTTGTTGTAAAGTTAACTTAGAAATAGATTGATTTATATTTTCAAAGTTATTTTGGATTTCATTATGGTTTGAAGTCATTGTTGTTTAAATTAATTGCAGTATACTATATATCTCCTCCTGTGAAATATTTGTTTTCTTGATATGTTCTTTCTACATGTCTCTGATCCATGATGGCCAAGAATTTGAGTTTTTCTCTTCCTTTCTTTTCTCAGCAAATAGCTTTAGAGTCCCAATTAAATAGATATTTGTAATCCAAATAGTTCAAAAAATATTTTTTTCCTTGAAATTTACAATTCTCTCTTTGTTGTTAGCCCAGATTATTGTCTTTTTTGTCACAGCTGTTCTGTTGTTAAAACTTTGAAGGTCACAAACACAGATTAGCTTTTCCCAGGTTTTGCCAAGTCTTATACTAAAGTCATAGCTGTCACAGTCTTCATCCACCACTAGGTGTCAGCAACTATTTGTTTTTCAATTTCATATATTTTGATCCTCCATAAAAAGATTAATTCGCTGCTTCTGTTAGTATAAGGGTGGGGCAGAAATCCCCTTCCTTCCCTTTTGGAGGTATTTTGCTTCTTGGGGATCTTTTCCAGGAAATTAAATGTAGAATAGAAAAGAGAAGATCGAATTTCTCACCCAGTTTCAAGCATGCTCTTCACAGTTGTGCTAATTAGTGTTTTTGGACTTTGGTTGTTAGTAGCTTGGGCTGGTTGATGCAATACAGCCAGCCTTTCTCCTGTCGGGTTAGAAGGCTTTCCCTCAAGTCAAACAGAATGGCTGCTGCCGTTCCAGAATCACTGGAGCACCCTTCTTTCTTTGCCGCCTCTCCGGAGTGACTTAGACCCATTTAAGATCCCCAGACAAGGCGAAATTAGCCAAGGCAGTGCAGAGAATCCACAAGCCCGCAACCAGTTGCTACCGCGCAAAACCGGAAGTCTGGAACAGGTGCATTTAATATCAGAGCTTATGATTTGTCATCTTGCAGCTCTCTGGGGTTTTCATTGTCGCATTCTTTGTGCTAATGCGTTCCAAATGAGAATACTCCATCGTGATTCTGGGGCCATAAAGAGTGGAAGGAAATCTTTATTAAGGATTCCTGTTGCACCCCACGCGTGCTTTAAGCTAGCTGTCCACAACAACCATACCATTTTCAAATGAGTTAACATGAGTTTTCAAATGAGTTAAAAGCATCACCTAGCCCTCAGGTTTAGTTAAGATTAGGCAAAGTTGGCAAAATCTTGCTGTAATTCTGTTTCTGGGAAATATCTGCAGGATTCTTCTATGAAATGTAGAGGAGCCTTGCAGGGCTTTCAGCAATGAGTATGGCGACCTTACTGTTTACTATCCTGAATATCTGTCAGTAACACTACCTTTCCTCCTGCTTAGTAGAATGCAGGTATCAACTGGCATGCCAAATAATCTCTACATTGGTTTGCATAAAATAGTACAAGCAGGGCTGAGATAAAGTAGGGCTTCAGCTAAAATTGAGCCTTGCTGCTAGAAGGAAATAATGCATATGGCATGGGTATAACTGATACCTTTACTCATATCTTCTCTACACCACTAAAAACAAATATTTTATAGAAGTCACAATTGATCAAAGCCATGGTTGACAGAGGTCAATCTTGAAAGGCCCATATGATAACAACCATATCATATATGGACCATTGCAGGTTGGAATGGAAGGGCAATAAATGATAAAGAACATAAATTAGCCAATGAAATGAAGCAAATAAAATAATATGAGGTATGTTTGTAAAACTATAAAAAGGGGAAAGGGTGTAAGAAAGGTCTGAATGAAAGTGGCATAATCTTGTATCGTAAAAGTTATTTTTGTACAATAATTATTTTTAACATCTCTAATTTTTACACAAATTTTATTAATATTTTTAGAAAGAGTAAAAGAGCACAAAGTAGAAGAAAAGAAAAGAAGGAAGGAAGGAAGGAAGGAAGGAAGGAAGGAAGGAAGGAAGGAAGGAAGAAAGAAAGAAAGAAAGAAAGAAAGAAAGAAAGAAAGAAAGAAAGAAAGAAAGAAAGAAAGAAAGAAAGAAAGAATCCATCTTGTAAGAAAGCGATTTCCTACCTTCATCACAAGTGTAAAAAATTTCATATGGTAATCTCTTCATCCCTCTTAGTTAACAAATATAAAACTATAACACAGCATGGCTGGCTGAGGAATTCTGAGAGCTGAAGTCCACAAGTCGTAAAAGGGTCAAGTTTGAAGACCCCTGCTCTAAAATATAAAAATTCAACTTTCCTCATCTTTAGCTCTAAGCAAAATCCCATTTAAGAGGCAAAAAAGATCCCAATCTTCTAGTATAAACAAATTAAGCATAAATGTTAAATCTGTGACACAACCCATTCCAAATGCCAACCATTCCAGAAATAACTGCCCCAAATAGCAACCGTCCCATTCAAATAAACATTCTACATCTCAGCAGTAAATTATTCACTAATATAAAGTAACTTAACAGAACTATTTTGGAAAAAAACACACACACCCCCACAATTAGATACTAAACATTTAAATACCAAACAATCAGGATAGAAGAAATTGCAATAAAGCAAACATTTTAAACACCAAATAAGCAATCCAGTTATGTCACATTTTTCCAATCAAAATATCTGTAAATCCAAAGACAACCAACAGAATAACGACCCATTTTAATCATGGTTAAAAAAATGAAATTTACTTTTTTTTTCAGAACAATCTTTCCATTCCAACAGTTGTTGATCCTTGTTACAATTTCTTTCATACTTCCATACTTAGTCTCTTTTGTAAATCACAAAAAGGAACTACGTATTTCCATCACTCTCTAGAATTATATTTTTATTTGCTTCATAAGTTTTAAGACTTCATAGTCTTCTGTTTGCATTTAATGGCAGGTTCTTATCCATGATTTCATTCACATTGTTCTCAAATAGAATTTGAGGGAGACCCAGGGCCCTGACACAATGATGTTCTAGTCTTTGCAAACTGATTTTTTTTTCCTGGCAAAGCAGGGGAAAATGTTAACATCTTAGGTCTAATTGGATTGAAAATACTGAGACTGAAGCACCTCATGAAAAATTAAACTTCCATTTATTCATTTTTAATAGAACTTGCTGTACATAATTGAGTTTAATGGATGAAAATTTATCACAAATATTTTTATGGAGATATGCCAATTTAATCCAATAAGCCCCAGGATACAAAACTCTATCACAATACCTATTCCTAACCACAAAGGCAGACAGTGAAATTAGCATGCGGCTTCTGTTTCTTAACTAGTAAAACCTTTGCATTAGGTAATACTACCATATCAACAGTATTAAAAAGGAAGACTTATAAAAGAGGGAAGAATTTCTCTAAGCACTCGTATTTTCTCCAGCCAAGACATAAGTAGAATTGCAACCTATTTCTCCTTAAGACTTCAGCACCCTGAGTAAAGCAATTAGTTAATATCAAAAAATTCCATCAAAGGGAATTCTTTATATATATAAAGGATATTCTTTATATGCAATAGGGTTTTTTTTCCTGGCAGTGTTCTGCAGTTTTTAAAGATTTCTGTTGAAATTGTATTATTTAGGGAAGATCTCTGCTTGTCATCAAAATGATGAAAGACATCAATTCTACTTGAAATGTTAGTAGTACATAGCATCACAAAGTTTGAGAACTCCTGTCTCATTGGCATTGTTGTGATTCACAATTTATTTTTTAAAAAACCCCTTTGTTGAAGTAATGTAGCTTTTTAAAACCACATTGGAACATCCTGATTATTAATTACTTTGATAGTTCTCATCTTAAATGGTTCACAAGAGAAATTACTGTCAGCTGTTGCCTGATTTAAATAAGAGTTCCGGAATGTATGTAAATCTAAAAGCATGATTGGCAGCTTATGTTGAAAGATTGAAAGAATTAGTGAAGGATATCATGGTAATAAGGTATTTTGAATATGGGATAGACTTTATTTTTGCTAGTATGAATCTTGGGAGTAAGGGTGGGATGGGAGATGGAACCAGAGGAAATAAGTAAAAGAAACTAGAAACTAGAACTGCAATAAGAAAAAAATATGTCATATATGAAAAATGATTTAAAGATAGCTT
Source organism: Vipera berus (assembly GCF_964194415.1). Lineage (NCBI taxonomy): Eukaryota > Metazoa > Chordata > Lepidosauria > Squamata > Viperidae > Vipera > Vipera berus. The sequence goes on from NC_138207.1 coordinate 58,776,253, forward strand.
AATTTTCTAACAGAAATAATGGAAAGTGTGTTTAAGGACAGTGAATGTTGAAAATGCTTAAGATCAATATTTTACAGAGTTAAAAAGAAATGTGTGGAAGTGTGAAAAAGTACATATTGTAGAAAGATAAAGTGAAAGACCTGTGGGTGAAAAAAATGAATATAAGAGAATGATTACTTGTATTCCAGGCTTTTAAACAAATATTTGAGGACAGCATCTGAGGTTTCCCCTTCATGGATTACTGCCTTGTCGTGGCGAAGGGGCTTGCGTAATTCAATGAAGCTATGAGCTATGCCGTGCAGGGCCACCCAAGACGGACAGGTCATAGCAGAGAGTTCTGACAAAACGTGATCCACTGGAGAAGGAAATGGCAACCCACTCCAGTATCTTTGCCATGAAAACCCTATGGACAGTACCAAAAGGCAAAACGATATGATGCTGGAAGATGAGCCCCTCAGGTCGGAAGGCGTCCAATATGCTACTGGGGAAGAGCAGAGGGCTAGTACTAGTAGCGCCAGAAAGAATGAAGCGACTGGGCCAAAGCCGAAAGGACGCTCAGCTGTGGATGTGTCTGGTGGTGAAAGGAAAGTCCAATGCTGTAAAGATTTTTTCTCCATAGGAACCTGGAATGTAAGATCCATGAATCAAGGAAAGCTGGACGTGGTCAAACAAGAGATGACAAGACTGAACATTGACATCTTAGGTATCAGTGAACTAAAATGGACAGGAATGGGTGAATTTAATTCAGATGACCATCAGGTATACTACTGTGGGCAAGAATCCTTCAGAAGAAATGGAGTAGCCTTCATAGTCAATAAAAGAGTAGGAAAAGCAATACTGGGATACAATCCTCAAAATGACAGAATGATCTCAGTTCGAATCCAAGGCAAACCATTCAATATCACAGTAGTCCAAGTCTATGCCCCAACCACCAGTGCTGAAGAGGATGAAATTGACCAGTTCTATGAAGCACTACAGCACCTTATAGAACTAACACCAAAAAATGATGTTCTTATCATCATGGGGGATTGGAATGCTAAAGTAGGAAGCCAAAAGATAACTGGAATAACAGGCAAGTTTGGCCTTGGAGTGCAAAATGAAGCAGGGCACAGGCTGATAGAATTCTGTCAAGAGAATGTGATGGTCATAGCAAACACTCTTTTCCAACAACCCAAGAGACGGCTCTACACATGGACATCACCAGATGGTCAACACAGAAATCAGATTGACTATATGCTCTGCAGCCAAAGATGGAGAAGCTCTATACAGTCAGTAAAAACAAGACCAGGAGCTGACTGTGGCTCAGACCATGAGCTTCTCCTTGCAAAGTTTAGGCTTAAACTGAAGAAAGTAGGGAAAAGCACTAGGCCACTCAGGTATGAATTAAATCATATCCCTGTTGAATATACAGTAGAGGTGACAAATAGATTTAAGGAATTAGATCTGATAGACAGAGTGCCTGAAGAACTATGGACAGAGGTTCGCGACATTGTACAAGAGGTAGCAACCAAAACCGTCCCAAAGAAAAAGAAATGCAAGAAAGCAAAATGGCTGTCTGAGGAAGCTTTTCAAATAGCTGAGGAAAGGAGGGAAGCGAAAGGCAAGGGAGAAAAAGAAAGATACGCCCAATTGAATGCAGAATTCCAGAGAATAGCTAGAAGAGATAAGAATGCCTTCTTAAATGAACAGTGCAAAGAAATAGAAGAAAACAATAGAATAGGGAGGACCAGAGATCTTTTCAAGAAAATTGGAGAAATGAAGGGCACGTTTAATGCAAAAATGGGCATGATAAAGGACCAAAATGACAGGGACCTAACAGAGGCAGAAGAGATTAAGAAGAGGTGGCAAAATTACACAGAAGAACTATACAAGAATGAGCTTAACGTCCCTGATAATCACAATGAGGTGGTCACTGACCTCGAGCCAGACATCCTAGAATGTGAAGTGAAGTGGGCCTTAGAAAAACTGAGCAACAACAAAGCTAGTGGAAGTGACAGTATTCCAGCTGAGCTATTCAAAATCTTAAAAGACAATGCAGTAAAAGTGCTACACTCAATTTGCCAGCAAATTTGGAAAACTCAACAGTGGCCACAGGATTGGAAAAGATCAGTTTACATTCCAATTCCAAAGAAAGGCAGTGCCAAAGAATGTTCAAACTATCGCACCATTGCACTCATTTCTCATGCTAGTAAAGTCATGCTTAAAATCCTACAAGCTAGACTTCAGCAGTATGTGGATCGAGAACTACCAGAAGTACAGGCAGGATTTCGAAGAGGCAGAGGAACTAGAGATCAAATTGCCAATATACGCTGGATCATGGAGAAAGCTAGGGAGTTCCAGAAAAACATCTACTTCTGCTTCATTGACTATGCTAAAGCCTTTGATTGTGTGGATCACAACAAACTGTGGCAAGTTCTTAAAGAGATGGGAGTACCAGACCATCTTATTTGTCTCTTGAGAAACCTATATGCGGGTCAAGAAGCAACAGTGAGAACTGGACACGGAACCACTGATTGGTTCAAAATTGGGAAAGGAGTCCGGCAAGGCTGTATACTGTCGCCCTGCCTATTTAACTTATATGCAGAGCACATCATGAGAAAGGCAGGGCTAGATGAATCAAAAGTTGGAATTAAGATTGCCGGAAGAAATATCAACAACCTAAGATACGCAGATGATACCACTCTAATGGCAGAAAGTGAAGAAGAACTAAAGAGCCTCTTGTTGCAGGTGAAGAAGGAGAGTGGAAAACTTGGGTTGAAACTTAACATTAAGAAAACCAAGATCATGGCATCTGGCCCTCTCAATTCCTGGCAAATAGATGGGGAAGAAATGGAGGTAGTGACAGATTTTATTTTCCTGGGCTCCAAGATCACTGCAGACGGGGACTGTAGCCAAGAAATTAAAAGACGCTTGCTCCTGGGGAGGAAAGCCATGGCAAATCTAGACAGCACACTAAAAAGCAGAGACATCACCCTGTCAACAAAAGTGCGTATAGTCAAGGCTATGGTCTTCCCAGTTGCAATGTATGGCAGTGAAAGTTGGACCATAAGAAAGGCTGAGCGCCAAAGAATTGAGGCCTTTGAACTGTGGTGCTGGAGAAGACTCCTGCGAGTCCCTTGGACTGCAAGGCGATCAAACCGGTCAGTCCTAGAGGAGATCAATCCTGACTGCTCTTTAGAAGGCCAGATTCTGAAGCTAAAACTCAAGTACTTTGGCCACCTAATGAGAAGGAAGGACTCACTGGAGAAGAGCCTAATGCTGGGAAAGATCGAGGGCAATAGAAGAAGGGGACGACAGAGAATGAGGTGGCTGGATGGAGTCACTGAAGCAGTAGGCGCGAGCTTAAATGGACTCCAGAAGATGGTAGAGGACAGGAAGGCCTGGAGGAATGTTGTCCATAGGGTCGCGATGGGTCGGACACGACTTCGCAGCTAACAACAACATCTGAGGTTTCATTGCAGAAATGTGACACATTAAAATATACAGGTAGTCCTCAACTCATGACTGTAACTGAGTCCAAAATTTCTGTTACTAAATGAGATATTTATTAAGTGATTTTTGCCCCATTTTATGACTTTTCTTGCCACTTGTGTTAAGTGAAATACTACAGTTGTTACCAGCTTGGTTGTTAAGTGAATCTGACTTTCCTGTTGACTTTGCTTATAAGAAGGTGACAAAATGTGACCACATGACCCTGGGACACCTGTAATCCATCATAAATACGAACCACTTGCCAAGTATGACATCAACTTTCAGAATGATTTTTTCCTCAGAAATGTGAACTGGAAGCATAACTTCTTCTGCCAGATAATGGAGGCCATGGCATATAACAACAACAGCAACAACAACAACAACAACAACAACAACAACAACAACAACAATAATAATAATAATAATAATAATAATAATAATAATAATAATAATAATAATAATAATAATAATAATAATAATGTTGGAAGAGACCTTGGAGGTCATCTAGTCCAACCCTGTTGCTCAGGCAAGAAATCCTATACCATTTCGGACAAATGGCTGTCCAGTCTCTTCTTAAAAACTTCCAGTGTTGGAGCATTCACAGCTTCTGGAGGCAGGTTGTTCCCTGATTAATTGTTCTGTCAGGAAGTTTCTCCTTAGTTCTAGGTTGCTTCTCTCCTTGATTAGTTTCCATCTGTTGCTTCTTGTCCTGCCTTCGGGCGCTTTGGAGAATAGCTTGACTCCCTGTTCTTTGTGGCAGCCCCAGAGATACTGGAACACTGCTATCATGTCCCCCCTCGTCCTTCTCTTCATTAAACTAGACATACCCAATTCCAGCAGCCGTTCCTTATATGTTTTAGCCTCCAGTCCCTTAATCATCTTTGTTGCTCTTCTCTGTACTCTTTCTAGAGTCTCAACATCTTTTTTACATCGTGTTGACCAAAACTGGATGCAGTATTCCAAGTGTGGCCTTACCAAGGCATTGTAAAGTGGTATTAATACTTCACGTAATCTTGATTCTATCCCTCTGTTAATGCAGCCTAGCACTGTGTTGGCTTTTTGGCAGCTGCAGCACACTGCTGGCTCATATTTAAATGATTGTCCATTAGGGCTCCAAGATCCCTCTTACAGTTACTACTTTTGAGCAAGGTACCCCCTATTCTATACCTGTGTGTTTGGTTTGTCTTGCCTAAATGTAGAACCTTACTTTTTTCACCATTGAATTTCATTTTGTTAGATAGCGCCCAGTGTTCAAGTCTGTCTAATTATTTACATAATTAGATTAAGTGAGTCTATGCTCAGTTACAAGCCATCTTAGTAAAGTGGTACATTGTATTGGTGGTATAAATATTTTACAAAATTATTGGTGTGACATTAGTAGTTCTATTAGTACTTTATTTTTGGCAAGAAGTCTACCACAGCCCAAAGAATGCTTCCCTGCACCCCTACAATTCTGAATATGTGATATATAGCCAAACCTTCTTGGAAGCCCCTCAGTGCCTTTTATCCATGTGAAACATATTTTGAAATGTATGATCCTTGCATAGGATTGTTCCTTCTCTTTTTTAACATAAAGATAGGAACTATTTTTCAGATCTATCCAAACACTTTTATATATGTGTGAACAAAGTACAGGTTTGTAAAAAAACAAACAAACCCACAAGTCTAATCAAATTATGAATGATTAAATACTAAACATTGACTTAATTAAACAGAATATTTGGTCTGATTCAGATAAAGTCAAAACTCACAAAAGCCAATAATGTAAAGGCTTCTAAATACATTATCTTCCTACTAAGTTTTCGATGCTCGTGCAATTTTTGTCACCCCAATGTGAATATCCAGTCTGAATAAACTGAATATGACAACTAAGCTATTCCATCTCCAACCGCTCCGCCCCCATTTTAAGTCAACATTGCACTTCCCAGTGAGAATCACAATGCTTGAAAAATTGGCTTGGCACTCAAATGGAAGCATGTGACTACTTAATACTGTAGGTTTACAAACTGAGGCATGAAAGCCTGAGTCAAATTGGTTGGCATTAACTGTTAGAAATTCAAATTCCTCAGTGGGAGGGAGGAAAGCTGTGTGATACAATGCAAGAAACTGCTGCTTCCAAATTCCCATTCTGTTATTTTCTGAAACAGTTTATGTTATATTTTACACAATTTTAGACACTTAATTAGGCAGCCACCATTGGAGTTTCAATTGATGTTTTTTAAAGACAAAGCATTGTGCCTTACCCACCTGGTATCAAAAGAAAGCAGCAAAGGTAAAACTCATACAGTAAATAAATAAATATTTTGGAAAGCAAAGTTGGAGAGTTTCTGAGAGTGCGAGTGTCTAAGAGACTCCACTACCAACTCCATCATAGATTGAGTAGTTCGGGGGGGGGATGCACAACAGAGACAACAGTACTAATAAAGGAGAGCATTTGTAGCTCAGGGTTGACATGAGGGATCCTTGGTGCTCTCTGAGCTTGTTTGTTTTCTTGCAGACATTTCATTACCCAAACTAGGTACCATCATCACTCCTCACTAGCACTGCTGATGTTGGGTAATGAAATGTCTGCAAGAAAACAAACAAGCTCAGAGAGCACCAAGGACCCTTCAGAAACAACAGTAACAAGTACACGAGCAGCAAACCAAACAAACCCAATTTCAGCCACAGGGTTCTCATACCTGGTTTCTGCAACAAACTGCAAGTAGAACTTCCTGGCTTGTAACTGGTGCTAGACTTGAAACCCAACTGGGCATATTTCAGAAAAGAACAAATACCCCTTTGGGCCTACCCGGGTCTTGGTTACCCAAGGCAAGTTGGCTACTCACCAAAATGGAATTATATTAGGAGATGGCCTTATTACATTAAAAACCAAGGAACTCCAGTTGCCTTTTGAAAAGCACCTTTAGGACAACCATGACTTGGATGATTGTGAATCTCAATAGAATTTTCTACTCTATTGCTGCACAAACGCATACCACACCTTCAAAGCTTAAAAGATATATTTTATATACTGCATATTCCACTATGGAAACCAATGGAGTGAGAAGAACCACATGGTTATTTAATTAGCAGCTTCAACACTCTGCTTATTAATTTGTCAGCCATTCGTTCTCCTGCAGTTAACTTTCCTAGCCTTCCAGTTGGTTAACTGTGATTCCCACACCTCAGTGACTTTACAGTCATTTTCTTCTTTACAAGCTTAAAGTTTGTATAGTTTAAAAGTCAGATGTGTTGTGTTACAAATTTACTACCTTTTCCTTGATCTACAATTATCAGCTTTGTTTTCTTGGAAAAAGCTGCATGTCTTAATACCTGCACAAACACTATTTTTCAGTACAATATAGATGATGTTATGTACTGGGTAATGAAATGCTGCAAGCAAGCACTCAAGCTCAGAGAACACCAATACTATTTTTGCAGGGTGAAAATTATCTTGTTTTTTTCCCTCCCTCTTCCCTCTCTCTCCTGTAAAATACAGGACCTTTTTAGGAGAAACGATTTCCAGCTTCACTAAACCTAAATTTCATTAACTAAATAATCCTAACTAAGTCTAGCCCTATCCTTAGGCAGTATGAGATAGTGACCTAATCCACTTGATGCTTTGGAACTGCAAATAGTAATTAAAGAGCCATAGCTAGGCCCATCATAGTCATCATAAGATAACCGGTTGCTCTAAAAGCTGGTGAAGGCCATTGCATACAGCTGGCTATGTTGAAGTACATTTTAACTACCAATCTGGCTCACTTTTTTATGTGGAGTTCTTGGTCTTCTCTGAGCTCGTTTACTTGCCTGCAGATATTTCATTACCAAATAGGTAAAATCATCAGTGTGAGTGTGGGGTTTACTGCCAATTTCTATGCAATAGCTTAACCTACCAATGTTGGTCGATGTATTGTATCCTCTATCCTCTAGTTCCTTGATTAGATATTGTTTTCTGCGTATTTGTCTGGTGCGGATCCCTGTTTATCTCATTATGGGATGCTGTAGGGGAAGTGTTGCAATCCTTTTGTTTCATTTCTACAGGCTTATTGTCTCTTTGGATGATGTGTGAATATGGTTTATCTCTGTTTCTATCAGTGGCTCATTTGTCTAAATGCCAAGCTTCCAAGAATTCTATAGCATTTTTGCACTTGGCTTGGTCTAAGATGCTCATAACCTGGCTGAAACAGAGGTTGATTCTGTCCTGTGTGGTGATATTAAGGAGTTTTTGTAATGTCCAGATTGCTAGTTGGGTTTTTGTGAATGGCGCCCTGCCCTTCTTATTCTCTGTCCTAGATGGTAGCTGTTCCAGTTTTTGCATTAAATGTTGTACATGACTGTTTTTAGTTCTTGAGTTACTGGGTCTTTGGGTTTGTTCAAGGTGCTTTGGAGGCCTTTTGTTGGCTTGAGTTCTACAGTGATACTGGCAAATTGTAGCAGCCTGTTGGATGTTTGGATTTTTCTTTTTTGCAAGGGAGTTCTATCCTTTTCATGAGTTTTACTGGTTGTGCTGCAGTGTATGGTGTGGCATTTTTTTGACAAAGTTGCGTTTTCCATTTTGCATTTTCCATTTTGTTGGAAAATGTTTTATAGGTGGTCTGTTTCCTCTTTCTAGCATTCCAAGTTGCTGCAGTGTGTTTGTGCTCATCTCAATAATGTTCTGACACAGCTTCTGTTGTGGGACATTGGATTGCTACTTTGGTAGTGGAACACTTGATTATTGTGGGTCATTTTCCAATAGGATTCTAGTTTACCAGCATTTCCTCTGTTGATGAGGATATCCAGAAGGAGAAGTATGTGTTCTTCTTTCTTTGCGAATTTTATTCTTCCAAATTGGAAGTTGATTGTTTTATTGTGTTTCTCTAGTTGTTCTTTTTATTATCAAAAAGGTACTCTTCTACATATGAGATCCTTACAAAGAAGTATTTATAAAGGTCTTCTTTATACAGAAATAATCGAGAAAATTTTTATCCTTTAGTACAGAGAGGAAAATTTCTTTATCTTTTCCAAATTTTAATAGATACTTAACATCAATCCCTTCATTTGTCACTTCTAGTAAGAATCACTGATATTGTTGTTATAGCATTGGTATGTGTGTGAATGCACAGAATTACAATTTTTCGTTAAGAATATTAATACTTTTTCTCTGTGTTTAAAAAAGCTTATAATCCAAAACTTGTAATATTTCAATCATGTGACTGGGAGTAGGAAGAAAAGTTCCACTTAACTTTTGAAATGAATGAAAAGAGCTACTTTGTTCAATATTCATCCCCAACACAAAAGCACATTTAGTTCTAAATAGTTTGCATTCAGATCAGTTTCATTAAAGTTGCTAGATCTTTTAGTTCTAGCAACTTGTTTTTGTGAATTTCTAAAGTCTGTGGGTGTGAAGGGACCATTGCTCAATTTTAAAGCCCAAATTTGATAGGCAAAAAGGCTTTATTTCTAAGCTCAGTTAAGAATCTCCAACGAAAACTATCTGTGAAAGATGAAAATGTTAGAAAATATCTCTGATTTCTGCCATAGACCTGTGGTGTGTAAATTTTCAGGAATCAAGAGCCAGATTTTGACCTTCTTGGCTATACTAGGGCATCATCTTCAAAGGCAAGAAGAATCAAGTCAAAAAAGTTTTCAGGCTAGAACACTTACATTTAATTAATTAAATCCAATTAAGTAATACAGGTAATATGGTGCATTCTGTATCTTTAATTATTCTCTCCTCCTTTACATTTAACATTCATATACTATGTAATTACAATTTCATAGTAACTCTTGGAAGGGCTCTGGGGATGCACCCATGATTCTTTGCATTGTATGTGGTCTACAAACTTCAGGTTTTGTATTATTGCCCTACTATACCTGTGTATTTGGTTTTTCTTGTCTAAATGTAGAACCTTACTTTTTTCACCATTGCATTTCATTTTCTTAGATAGCACCCAATTCTATATCTTAAGCCTATCTTCTGGAGTGTTGGCTATTCCTGCCAGCTTGGTGTTGTCTGTAAATCTGATGAGTTCCCCTCATCTATCCCCTCATCCAAATCGTTGATGAAGATGTTGAAAAGCACTGGGCCCAGAACAGAGCCCTGGAGCACCCCACTACACACTTCCCTCCATGTAGATGCAGTTCCATTGAGGGCCACACGCTAAGTACGGCCAGTCAGCCAGCTACGAATCCATCTGGTGGTGGTGCCTTACTGAAGTCCAAGTAAATTATATCCACACCATTCCTCTGGTCCACTAATTTTGTCACCTGGTCAAAGAATGCAATAAGATTTGTCTGGCATGATCTATTTTTGAGAAACCCATGTTGGCGTTGTTTGCAAACAATGACTTTGTTTGCCTCTAGGTATTTGCTGATTTGTTGCTTTCCAAGATCTTCCCAGGTATTGAGGTCAGGCTGATAGGTCTGTAGTTTCCTGGTTCCATTTTTTTCCCTTTTTTGAAATAGTGAGAGATAGTATAATGCAGCTTTCATTGTTTTTTATACTAATGTTTTATAAGATATATAGGAGATTGGCATGCAGGCTGAATGGTGAAAATGGTCCATCTGTCTCAAAAAGCAAATGGGTAATTCAGGTAGTATTAATCTACCATAATGTTCCAGTTTGCAGATTTTGGTGTTCTATTTTACTTCCATTTATCTCTTCATTTCCACAAAACATTCTGGCCATCAGGTGGAGTTGGGACAAAAGATAGATAAAATAAAATTATTACAGAAGATAAAAAAACCCTGCTGTCACAAATTCATCTTCTAATCCAGGCACCGAAAATAATTTTCTATTTAAAAGAATTGCATACAGTCAGAAGCTTAGGTATTTGTTTTCACACATTAGCACTGCATAAAATAAGGAGGGCCTAAACAGCAGAAACATTATAACAGACTTCTGCAAAATATAAGAATTACAGCTCCCATAATTTTTTGAGAAAACCATCTCTCTAGACCAGGGGTCTTCAAACTTGGCCCTTTTGTGACTTGTGGACTTCAACTCCCAGAATTCCTCAACCAGGCAAGCTGGCTGAGGAATTCTGGGAGTTGAAGTCCACAAGTCATAAAAGGGCCAAGTTTGAAGACCCCTGCGCTAGACAGATAGGTACCATGTTGGCAACTTCTATATTAATGTAAGTCAGTGGTTGCCATAACTTGGGAAAATTGGTGAAGCTGCTGCAAACTGTTGGAGATTTGCCATGAATAGGATTTCCAAACAAAATGTGTGGCAAAGTGAGAATATGTCCTCCTCTTTGTCCTCATGTCCGTGGGCATAGCCTTAAAATCAAATGATGTCCAGCTTTAGGAGTAACTCTTCCTGAGCAGCTTTTCTCTGCAGTCAGTGCTTTCCTAAAAAGTGCTAACAACAAATTAACAAGTTCAACTCTGTGTTCTTAATTAGCTGATCGGGCCTCTCCAGCTCCCCTTGAAATTTACAAGACCTGAATCAATTACACTTGGAAGATGTTGTGGACTAAAGGTTGCATTGAAAAACCAGTCTTCCCGATGATGGGAAAAGTAATTTCATACAAATGTAGGCCTAACTTATATATTTTTTTCCGTTTTCACTGTAATTTTTGTTATAGATAAATTAAACAGTTAATCCTTCTTTCCCCGCTCCTCATATTACTTCCTTTCCAATAGTCTTACGTACTCACCCGTTCAAATATATGATAATGCTAGCCGTGAATGGCATGGAAATACCGGTAGTCCTTTTTTTTAGCAACATTTGGGACCAACAATTCAATTGCAGATGAAGCGGCTGCTAAGTGAAACCAGAACTGTGCTAAGATCTTGTTTTAAGCAGGAAGTGAAGGAAGAACCCCAAAAGCTTTTCTTCCTGCCCCATTCTATGCGTTCTGCTTGGATTCGAGGAAATGCCTCCTTATAAAGGGAAATCTCCCTTCACAGGGATAACTGAAGCCAAGAGATTAATGACCAGCCAGTGTGAGATAACTGGAGAAGGGGATCAAGGCCAAGAGGAAAAGGGATCTCCCGGTGGGATGGTGTGGAAATGGTAGAGCCACAAAGATAAAAAGTAACCTACCTGGATTTTCAATGGAGCCAATAAGAAGGTGCAAAGGGAATCCAGCTGAGCCAAGAACAGGAGAAAATAAAACTTTCACCAGATCTTTGTAAGTCAGAGGTCCCCAACCTTTGGGACACCAGGGACCAGTTCCATGGAGATAGTTTCTACCGCGGACCGGAGGGTGCATGGTTTTGTGTGCTGCCTGCATCCTGCGGATGGGGCTTTGCTTGCTTCTGCAGATCGGTTGCTGGCATGCTGCGGCCCGGTACTAGTTCATGGACCAGGGGTTGGGAACCCCTGTTGTAAGGCATCTAAGATGGTGAGAAAAGAGAGGAGTATAGCAAATATGACTGTACTTCTAAGTTACACCTCCTCTGGCTGTTGGGAAAGAAAGAAGCTGCATTTTCTAGACAAGCTTCTCAGGACTGAAGAGGATTCATTTCCACTGGGTTCAGTAGCTACTTTGGGGTAACATTATACTCATGTATTAAAGTATCTCCATAACTCTATCTAGTAGGTCTTTACAATTATGGTCTAATGCAAGCAACAGAAATCTATTCTGAATTATTGTTCTGACTGCAAGTAGCGAAGTCATTTGTTCATAAACGAAGCGTATCTTGTGATTTTTATTAGATCTAGGAGAGGGGGGACAGAGGACCTTGTAGGACCTTTGCAGGTTGGAGAAGAGCAGTAGAGTTGCTTAAAGCAGGGGTCCCTAACCTTGGAAACTTTAAGACCTGTGGCTGGCTGGGGAATTCTGGGAATTGAAGTCCACAAGTCTTAAAAGTTGCCAAGGTTGGGGATCCCTGGCTTAAAGGGTTATACTGGAATTGGGAAAAGAAGGAAAAATAATCTACATCTGGAAGGTTCTCTGGGGACAATGATTTACTGAGAGGGGGGGGGGAAACAGGCTTAACCAAAAGAATGTGAATGACCCAGAATAATGCAAACTCATGTCCCACTTTTGCGTATACTGAAATTAACCCAAGCAATTTGTGGGCCTTACTTTTAGATACACACACATAGATACACTTGGCAGCTGCTCTTACAAGGGGTATAATATTTGGGCATCCTACTTACATAGTTTATCATTCAGTATTTTTTTCTCCCCTCCACTCACTCTGCTTTCCTAGAAAACAAAGAATCAGTGTGGATTTTCTTTGCCTGACTTTTTTTCCCATGTTTTCATAAGCAGCTTAAAATCTGTCACAGTCTGAGGATTAGACCTAAGAGTCAAAAGAGGAGCTTTCTATGCAACTGTTTCCGAAGCAAAGGAACCCAGTATTATGGCTGGACAGTACAGAGCATTTGCTGTAGCCTAGCAGATGTTTACAACTCTTCTTATCCTTTTAGGAGACCTCTTTAGACTGTTGAGAAAAAAATATATACACTAAATGCAAAAATACATATAGGTGAGCATATGTCTCATATACATATACGTACACACACACATACACAAATACACATATATACATACATATAGATATACATATATATGTAGGTATGTATGTATGCATGTCGTGGGGAATTTTACTCTATTCAGAATTGTGTGTTTGGAGCAGTGTGGAAATCCTGTAAATAAACAAGTAAATCTTTAGACTTGCTATGTGTGTTCTAAAATTCACAGTAGCAAATTTGTATTGTAAATGGAAAGAAAACTTCAGCTGAACTACTGCTTCAAGCTTTAAAATACAGCAAGGTAATATGGGATAGACAAAAAGCTTGATTTAGATGCTTTTTGTAGACCAGAAAGGCATGTAATGATTAAGTACTATGTTTTTACTCTGTAAGTCAGGGGTCTTCACACTTAGCCCTTTTATGACTTGTGGACTTCAACTCCCAGAATTCCTCAGCCAGTGTGCCTGGCTGAGGAATTCTGGGAGTTGGAAGTCCTTAAGTCATAAAAGGGCCAAGTTTGAAGACCCCCGCTATAAGTTTACAGTGAGTCTGAATGTTATTTGCCACCCCTGCCCCCCCCCCCCGCCACACACACACATTTTCCCTTGTATTTCATTTGGGTGATGTGCATGTGTGTTATTTGTTTCCTTGGACAACTGATGTACTCTTATATAATGTGTGTTCTTTTTATAGATATTTTTACTGCATTTTTAATCTTCTAAAGGTGTCTAGTCATTTTGGACCTAAGCAGCCTGGACGTTTGAGGGAATAAATAAATAAATTTCTTTCCCATATACAACTGAGTCTTCAGTCTATTACTGCTGATCCAGTAAGTAGTTAGAAGCCATTTTATTTAAAGAATAGAGTAAAAAACATTTCCAGCAAATATAATGACTAGCTCTTACAAGGTAAGCGTTCAATGCATAGTAAGCAGCAGGGCAGCATTTTTACAGCTTCAGCTTGCTCTGTGTATTGGAACTGACCTATTCAAGAATGATTTGAAAAAGCTGACCTAGCAAGCTTTATGACTTTGTAGGAGAAGCAAACTAAAGGGATTCTGTCTACTTTGCATTTGGGTGAAAGCTTTAAGAAAAGTACTCATCCTCAGTATGTATAGATTTTTCACTTTATTATGGTAAATGGTGACCTAAATTACATTTTCTTTGAGAAATGTGCCATCCACCTGTTTCAGCAGCCAAGCTATTCAATTCTATTTCATTCAACTTAACCTCAGGACAATTTTTCTTTCAGTCTAAATGTGGGTCAGTTCAATTTCTTTTTTTCTTCTTTTTTTAAACTTAACCTATTTGACAAATGTCCCTGTAGAATCTGAAATGTGCTTCATTGAGTTTGAACTTTATAGGGATAAAAGCTTCAGAAATGATGGAATGTATTGGTGAGGTTTGCTTTTATATTTTCAGCCATCACCTTAGGAACCAATAAGAGCTTTCTTTCCAATATCTTTTATAGATCTTCTAAATATGCTATTGTGATAAAGTTTCATTCTTCAAAGTAATGTCCCAACTTGGGGTCTTCCACATGTGTTGTACTCCAGTCTACATAATAATCAACATGGCATACACCCTTACTTGCAGGGATTATGGGAAATATCCCAAATATCTAGAAGTTCAGAATAGAAGGACAATATAAATTATCATGCATGTAGGTGACATAGTCATATTTTAAAGACATTTGCTCAAAGCTTTGAGTCATTATACCAAACCACTTTTACATGGTGGCACAGTGGTTAGAATGCAATATTGCAGACAAACTTTGTCCACAGCTTGGAGTTTGATCCTGATGGGGCTCAAAGTTGACTCAGCCTTCCGTCCTTCCAAGATCAGTAAAATGAGGACCCAGATTGTTGGGGGCAATATGCTGATTCTGTAAACTACTTAGGATGCAGTATATAAGTCTAGGTGCTATTGCTATTTTTGCAGACAATCCAGAAATTGTCATATATGATTTGGCTGCTAATATGTTTACAAAATCAGGGATGAAAGCAGGTTACAGGTATGTCTGTATAATTCTCCTAATTAAAAAAAATTAAAATTTATAAACTGCCTTTTATAAAGTTCTTAAGGCTCTGGTTTGTTAATATGTTAAAACCTTTCTTTCTCTGATTTATTTATGTGTGTGTGTGTGTGTGTCCGTGTGTGTGTTTCTGTACATATATACTTATATAACATTAAATGGTTTTAGTGTAATTACATTGTAAATGTCATTGTATTGTAATAGTTTTATGCATTTCAAAGACAAGGCAGGCCTTCCACAATAAATTACAATTAAATTCTACAGATTCAACAGAAATCCCTAATGTTTTTTCAGTCCAATAGTATGCCTATCTAGGCCTGCTTTCCCAGTAGTCAACATGCTATAATCCATGGAAAGAATATTTATTCTGTTAACATACTACATGTCTTCTAAGGAACTTGAGCTGATATACCATTTTTTTCTTATACTTCCCTTTAATTTCACAGCTAATGTGAGGTAAGAATGAAAGATAATAGCTGACTCAAGATGATTCTGTGAAGTTTCCTGAATCATGGATATTTGTTCTCCATGCCTAGGCTGACTTTATGATCGCTGAATCAGTCAATCCATCCATTTATTATGGCCAAAGATCAGAGTAAAAAAGATGCAATGCAAAAAAATTAAAAAACAAAAAAATACAAAATACAGAAATAAAAATAAAAATTACATAAAAATCAAAAATCTAAATAGACTAAATATTAAAAGAAAATGGGGATTAAAAATACAATCTAGGTCTATAATAATACAAAACCCTCTATAATAATGGTCCAGGCATTCATTAAAATTAATGAGCAAAACATTGTACCTTATTAGTAAATTTTAATTGACTTTACTGTGTCACAAATAAACTAACTTCACTACCTGTAGTCTGTTGTAGAAACTCGATTATCAGCGATGCCTGGGAAGTGGGAGATAGGTCAAAAAAGGCAAGAGGCAGCATTTCAATGCAAGATCAGTTGTTTTTGTTCATGTGGCAACACCACATACAGATAGAACAGGAGCTTCTATTGTGACACCTCACTCACTATCTTGCCTTTTCTTCATCTCCTCTCCACTATATGTCACTATACATTACAGTTCTATATTATGGATAACATGCTTATGGATAACATAACAGAATTTGAATCTGAAAGTTCATACTTATATATTTGGGGTCTTATCTGCTAAAATACAGAAGAAGGAACATTTATAATAGAACATGCACCCTTGCATGTTTATGAGGGTCTTCAGCACAATCAGAGACCATAATATTTCTGGATGATAGGACTTCAGCACCTATTGGGTCCAGTTAACATGATAAAGGCAATTCTGTCTTAATTGATTCTGGTTATACTTTTATGATTAAAGGAGATAAAAACATGAGTGTATATGTGGAAGTAATTTGTAATTTTCAGATTCTTCCATTTAAAAAAAACATGAAATATCCCTGCCATATACAAACAGTATTAGAAATATATCGTACCATGAAGATTGATTTTATATTATCCTTTGTATGCTCTAATATTTATAGTTACAATCTTACAGCACATCCTCATAATTAGAGATGCTAGTCAGTAAGGTCAAGAGTTTCACCTGTATGATTTATTTCAAAGAGAATTAATAGTGAACACGGAAGGTAGCAGGAATTTGTCAGTGGAGTTCAACAACAGAGAGGAGACTAAACAGAAAAAGGCTATATATTCTGAGCAACTGACTGCTCAGATCTGTGACGTACAAAGGCTAGCTGTTGATTGTAAAGAGGGCCCTGAAGTTGCTGATTCCCCATTATTATGTGATTGAGTGATTGCTGCCTGCCATGTAAGAGGAGGCTGTGTAGTACAGGTTGTAGAAAGAATATAAGGCAGACAGGTTTTTTCAGGGAATAAATTCAAAGAGCTAATAGGAAGGTAATAGGAAGCTAAAAGGGAAAAGTGGTGTGGTATATCTGGCTAATTCAACAAGGGAGGAAGAAGAAATAAAAACTTGTTGGCCAAATGTACTGGTTCATGAAAAAATAAAAACTCCCAGAACTAGCTAGAGTCCAGGAATATGACAGAGAAATTATCAAGATTCATCATGACTACTGACAGCTATCTCTTGCTGGTCATTCACCTGGAGACAGGTAATATCACCAAGAGCTGCTGCAACTGTTTCACCTTGGGCTTTGAAGTTCTTGGAAGGAACCTGAACAATCTAGGAACACCAGCAGCATTCTCTTCTTACTTATGTCTATGAAAGAGGGAAAAGAGAGAAATACTGCAAATGAATGACACATCATTTCTGTTGGTAGTTAAGATTTTATTTCTGAGAACATGGTCTGAGTTGTTGGCAAGATGTACTGTTGGCACACAATGGATAGCACCCAACAAAGACTGGGATAAATGTATTTGAGCAAGATAAATTGAAATTGTGTATTTATCTATATGCATTTATGACTTTCAAATTTTTATCTTAAGAGTCAGAATATGGAAAATAAACAAGATGAGCTACAACTTTAATGCAGTAAGGCAAATACAAATTAATAGATCTGAGAACTGATGAAATTATTATCATTTAGATTTTAGATTTTATTAGATTTATATACCGCCCTTTCCCGAAGGACTCAGGGCGGTTTACAGGGCATTTTAAAATCACATCAAGGACTACATTACTTTAAAATTTCAGGTTATTCAGAAGAATCATTTCCATACAAAATACTCATGTTCCCATCAACAGACTTCTAATGTTATATAAATATTATTTATGCTGAACACCCAAGGCAATGCTGTACTTCCTTATCTTAATCCCTGATTAATTCCATTTATTTTCTCATCTTAACTTCCATTATATACTATTCCTATCATATTCAGAAACCAATCTTCAATTCCCTAGTCCTACAAAAATCTATAAAATTCAAGGTATCTACTTTATTCATGAGTTATTCATGTTTAGACAACATATCTGAAATATGCTGACCACTTTCTAAGCAGGTACTTACTTGCATTCTCAATTCATTCAGGGTTTAGCATAATTATGCTCAAATTTCACCCCTGGTTTTTGTGTTAGTATGGTTCACTGCAGCATAACAAATAATATCAGCAAACTACAAATTTCTGCGCGCCTCTGATGACACCCTCTATTTCTCAAATTCATTCTTCCTGACATACATTTTTGCCCTTCATATTCAGATCCATTTTATCCTTCCCCTTTCTCCATGTTTCGCAAACACGGATACTATTTTTCTTTCATTATTATTAATCATAATAGTAATTAATTAAATGTATATGCTGCCTGACTCCCAATGACTTAGCATTTTACAATTGTTGAAAACAATTAAAAACAAAGAACAATCAAAGCATTCAGGGGGGGACATAAATCAATGACGCAGGTATTGCAACAGAGAAGACCTACTTCTGGTGTCCTGACAGAAAGCACTATATAATCAATGAAACCTGAAGCACACCAACCCTACCAGATTGCATCAACAAGGCAGATACACAAGTAATCAGGCCCTATTATGCCATAGGGCTTTACATGTAGTGACTAGCAGGTCTGGAGGAAAACTGGCAACCAGTGCAGCTTGCAAAGCAGAGCCATTACAGGGCATACTGAGGCATGCCCATCACTGTCCCCACAGCTGCATTCTGGACCTATATTATATTTATATTTATTATATTTTTATACCGCCCTTCTCCCGAAGGACTCAGGGCGGTGTACAGGGCAATAAATATAAAAACAGAATACAAAAGTTAAAAAACAATTAAATATTATGCCCAAGTTTAAAACAGTAATTAAAAACATATTAAAACCCCAACCCTAACCCATCAAACCAGGTCAGATTGCTCAAATAAATAAGTTTTTAGATTGCGCCGGAAGGAGCGAAGGTCGGGGGCCATCTGGAGCTCAACCGGCAAGCGGTTCCACAGGTCTGGCGCGCCCACAGAGAACGCCCCCCCCTAGGGGCCACCAATCGACATTCTTTGATCGGAGGCACCCTGAGGAGGCCCTCTCTGTGGGAGCGCACTGGACGGAGGGAAGTTGACGCCGGCCGCAGGTGTTGCCGTAGGTAATGAAGATTTCAGGTGGTCTTCGAGGATAGCTCCATGTAGAATCAAATCATGATTTGATTTGATTAACTAGGACATGAGTGACTGAAAGCCCCCTCAGTCTAGGAAAAAAGGTACAACTGGTGCACCAGATGAAGTTGGGCAAA
Source organism: Vipera berus (assembly GCF_964194415.1). Lineage (NCBI taxonomy): Eukaryota > Metazoa > Chordata > Lepidosauria > Squamata > Viperidae > Vipera > Vipera berus. The sequence continues at coordinate 58,795,326 of NC_138207.1, forward strand.
AACCTTCCTCACCACACCTGCCAGCTGTTCATAAAGAAGGAACTGTGAGTCCAAGGAGATCCCCAAACTGCATGCCATTCTTGAATAGGGAAGTAGAATCTATCTAAGGCCAAAGTTGGAAAAACCTCAGATCTGTGTAGTCCAAACACACGCAGCTTGGTCTTAATAGGATGAGTTAAAGACAGTTCCTCCCCATTCAAACGTGCACAGTCTCTACACACAGAACCCTGACAAACCTCACTTGCCCAGACTGAATTTAAAAGCATGATGATACCAAATCCCCAAACCAGTAGATAACCTCACCCAGCAGTTTCATGTAGATGTTGAAAAGGATGGAAAAGAGAATAGAACCACACAAAGAAGGGGCCTAGGGGATGATCTTTCCCCACCAACCAACATTGATTGGAACCAGCCCAGAGAAATGAAAAGAATCAGTATAAAATGATGACCTCAATCCCGAACTCAAATGGAGCTGGCTCAAAGGGGTGTATTCCTCTTACTTTCCAAGTTTTAATCTTTCGCATGGCCTGGTCATGACCAGACAAGGCAAGATACTTTGACTCTTACTACACATTGTAATTTTAATCAATCCAAGTGTTCACATATCATTTTAATTTGATAAAGAAAGAATAGATTACGTTAAGAACCTTTGTCATGTCCATGTTATATTTCACCATACCTTGTTCATAGTAAAGGCACAATCAATTTTGACATATTTGGGGGGGCAATATGTCATTAGTATAACTGAAGCCCAATTTTACCTCACGTAATCATCACAATATTCTATGCAAACTAGGATCTCTAATCAAAAGGCAGCCTATAGCCTATATCCTGTACCTTCATCCCATCAATTAAGAATTATAAACAAGTTTCAGGACAATGTTGTTCTTTCAAACATAATTCTAAGTCTTTGGGATTATTGATATCTTTTGCCTTTCTAGTTTCTCACAAATACCTGTAAGGCTTTAACAGTTATATGATGCTTAGAGAATATGTACAACTGTCTCAGCAAACCTGGAAATAAGCCTAAATGTTCATAGAGCTGTCTAGGGCAGGGCTAGGCAACCTTGGCTCTTTTATGACTCATGGACTTCTACTCCCAGAATTCCTGAATCAGCTACTCCTGGTCAAGGGTGACAAAGTTGAAGGATACAAATTCTGATTGGAGAAAATTGCTAGAATGCTTGTTTCTGTTAATCTTTGAGATCTAGAATTGCAATATCTGATATAGTCCTGAAAAACAATCTCAAAGTCTGAGCAAAATGTCATTGCTTATCACTGTATAGCCCCAGGTCTTTCCTACAAGGTTGGATTCCAGTACGCGTATCAAACCAAGTCACAAGGAATCCCTTTCAAAGAAAATATCTTTATGAATTGTAATTGATCACAAGATATTTTGGGCTGCAAATAATTTTTATTTAGAAACCAATCATATAATTTGCTAGCATTCCTATTTATTTATTATATGCTTCGGCTTATATACTTTACTTCATTTATTAACATTCTGATATTTAGTAGCAATAATGAAGAGTGCAGAGATCAAGTATGTGAGACAGAAAGAAAAGAACAGCATGACAACAAGACATTTTTAACACAAGAACATGTCCTGAATCTAATAGATTTGCTTCTTTCTCTTTAATCAGCTTTTCTGCACTAAAGCCACAGTCCCACAATACACTTAACTAAATCAAAGTGGTGAGGCCTAGTAAGGTATGAGAACACTAAGAAGGGATTAAATGACCCAATTAATTCCAAGGATGCTAGGTATCCTCAAATGCTGTTGGTGAAGACGGTCTCAAATGCTGTTGTTAGGATCAAATCTGAACAGACTTCCAGACTTCTCGCACGTAGCCTAGATCTGTTATTGGAGTTCATTTGACCTGGAGACTCAAGGAAGCAGACTGAAGTGAGTGCAGCAGAGGTGTGTTCTCTTAGAGGAATGACATTGTTCTACAAACAATAAGGAACAAAAGAACAAAGGAAAATACATAATATGTATATGTGGTATTGCAATCAAAACAAACCAATTAAAAGTTAATGTATTCTATATGCTGGCTCCAGACTCCTAGCAATCATTTCATCAAATATGATGGATTCTTAAAACTTTTTATCACCTGTTTAGCCTTCTTCTGGTGCTTCCTTTCCCCACAACGATTTCCATGTCCATCTCTGCTTATAAACAAAATGGTACATGTTGACTACAAGTTCCAAGAAAGTAACAACTTGGCTACTGTCTTGTTCGTGTTTATTCCATTCATCCCTTACATCATGTAAATTTAATCTTTCAGATTCATGACAGAAGGGTTGTTTAATTGAGGAATAGGAAGAACAACAAATGTGGCTTCTTCCTTATTTTCATTTTCACCCTCCTGCTTTAAGGTCTACAAAGCATTGGGATTACACAGGTTTTGTAACATTAGAGACAATGTTAGTAAACTTCAGCTTTAGTGCTGGAATATTGTGCTTATATCTGGTTATTATCTATGGTCGACCCATCACCATTTCTTGACCTAAAATGAAAATGAGGGGAAAATGGGGGATGAGAAGCTTCATGATTTAGACAGGCTGAAAGCCTTCACAGGAACAGAGAAATATGACAACAAAAACAAAGCACAAATATTCAAGCAAAGTCTATTGCTGGCCAAATGGACTTCTATTTTTTCTTGTAAAAGGAAAAATTAAGGCTAGCATCCTTATAAAAAAATGTCACATTGCTACTCTTCTGCTATATTTGCAAAATAAATTCACAGTAGCTTCTCTTAAATAAAAGGCACCTTTGGAATTTCAATTTTTAAAAGGCTGCTTGGTTTTTATCTACACAGAATGTATGAATATCTATGCCTCTTTTATTCAACCTCAAAGATATCTGAGTTATAATATCTTCTGTTGTCTTTTTTTTTAAAGAAAGTATTTTCATGACAAGCATTAACTTTTGGGTTGCAATCATTTTATAGCACTGCAGCTCCAACTGATAAGATGAAATTCTATTACCCTTTCAAAACCTGTGCGGTGTCTTTCATTTTTTTTAAAAAAGCCCTATGCACTATAGAATAAATGCTAGCAATAATACATTTAAAATTATTGTAGCTGAATTCCTAATATAACATTATTTTTACTTACAAGCAACCTCTTTAATATTATGTAAAATTCATATGAAAACTAATATGACAATAAGAACATTTTTCATTTTCAGTCCAACTTTAAAATTATAAAACATTATATTCCAAACTGGAAAAAATGCCATTGTTTTGATGATAAACAATGGTCCTATTGGAATAAAAGTTTTAAGAGTGGTCATACAGCACTACAATGTCAAAAAAAAGCACATGACTGCTAAAGGTGCATATCAGTAGGAGAAGTTCCTTATGACATGAATTGTTATAGTGGTATATTTAAGAATGTCAGAGCAGGACTTTTGAGGGCAGGGGTCCAGATGCTTATTCAGCAGAATTAATAGGATAATCCTTGGAACAAAGCGAGGGCTGTCTTGCTAAGCTCTTTGAAGTGAATGATACACTACCTTCTGATGGGGGCGGGGGCATACGTTCAATGAGCTATATTCAGTGGGGCTAGACTTCCATAAAGGGTATTATCTGAATTAGGCAAGAAGTGGATCAGGTGATAATTCGGCACATACCTCCTTAGAAGAGACCTATAAGATGACATGGGATACACTAACAGGAAAACATAATGAGAATTGCAAGCTAAAAGTGGCTACCTCTCCATTCGCAAGGGCAGAGGGTGCCCAGAGTCTTCCCACTGTGCGATTCATTGATGGGGAAGCAATGGCCCAAGAGATGAACTGTGTTTAGAAAGAGATCAACTTTAACTGAATTCAACTCTGAAACAAAATGAAATTTACAAGGAACATATCATTACCTCCCATGGCACTCCAAGTGTAACTACACTATTTTCCTCACATCCACAATGTCTGGACAGCAGGTGTCTCCCCCACCTTTCCTCTTTCTATATAATACCTGCAAACCAGATCTGCTCCTTCTACTTCCCCACAGAAATATCCTTCCGATTCTCTCTTCCCCTCTCCTTGGTTACCTCATCAGAAGACCAATTCCAGTACGAATCTGCTCTATAGAGCACAGCAGCAGAACAAGGGAGCAGCAGATAACCTTCACTTGATTCCCATTTGAATGCCATTTCAAGTCTATATCTTCATGGATTCAGAATTACTCTAAGGACCTTGAAAAGGGCACAATGGCTCAGTAGTTAAAGATGCTGAGCTTGCCAGCTGTAAAGCTGGCAGCCTGGGTTCAAGCTCCACCTCGACTCGCCAAGTTCCTCCTGGCAGCCCTGGGGCCTCCCAAGCGGAGGGTTTCCAGGCTGAGCCAAGCACCCAGTCCCGAACCCGAAAGGGGTGGGACGTTCTCCTCCCGAGTAGTTGAGCCTGCCTGCATTGTTCCCTCCTTCTCTCCACTCTCCGTGCTCTAGGATCAGGAGAGGGTGGCCCTTGCTCATCGCCTGAGCTCTGTCTCTCATGTTCATCCTGTCCCAATCCTGAAAGGCCCTGGCCTGCCTCAGTCTGTTCTTCCTCACATTCCTCTGAAGCCTCTCCCTCAACCTCCATAAGCTCCAGTTCCAGAACCTTTTCCTCAGCAGATTCAGATTCTGACGGGGGTATGACAGCTGTGAGAATGACCTGCCCCCTGGGTCCAGGCACCTCTCCACCCAGCGTGGGGATGAGTGTCCAAGTTCCTTCAGGGCAAGCACTGCCTCTGGCATAGCTGGGGTTCTCAGGCCATTGCCCCTCCATCCCCCCAAGTCCAGACCCCAATTGCATCCATCCCACTCTGTTGGCCAGCCCCCTCACGCTCCCAGTAACAGCGTTCTGTGCATCTCAGCATAGAGTCATGCTGGCCATATGACCATGAAAGTGTCTTTGGACAACGCTGGCTCCCTCAGCTAAGAAAAGAAGATGAGCACTATCCCTTAAGAGTCTGACATGACTGGACAAACAAACTATGGCAGATTAATACAGTTTAATTCACAGTGAAGTTTGGAGCATCTTACTAGACCTGACCAGAACTGAATATGTTATATGAATATACACAGTCTTCATCATCAAATGTTTCAGAAATGCAGTTGTAACTAAAGCAAAATATCCCAAAACTAAAAAAAGCTTTAGCAAATATTTGAAACTGACCTCCTTTAAGTCTTCAACTTATCTATATGATGTCTGTACCTGTAAAACTGTGATGGATCAGGATGGAGTTCAGCAGTATCCACTAAGTCAACAGTCAACATGGAGTCTATGGCAGTGTACTCAAAGCAACACCTCTTTGAATGCATGCATGCAATGTTGACACACATATGAAAGTCATGGGGCTGTGATCACACTACAGCAACCATCATCTTGACTTTTTTTGAACACCTTCCCCCTCCCAAAGGTGTTTATTGCTTCCAATTATTTGCTGTAGAAAAGGTACGTAGGGTATCTCACTGGCACTAATGCGTTATGACTTAAAATTGTTGTTAAAGGTGAAGTTGGTTATGTTTCTGAAACCTTCTGGAACCTAACTTTGTTTTGCCCAAGAACAAGAGTCAAGAAAGAAGGAGCAAGACTGGAATTGTTGTGGCCTACTTATCATGTTTTAACTGCACCCAAAATATATTATTGGGCTGACCTAACTTAGATATCAAGTAGCACAAGCCCTAAAAGGTTTGCACAGCTGTTTTGAATGTTTTTTTTTCCTTAAGGAAAATATCTGTACATATTGAATGCGTTTGCATTCATTTTCTCATTTGTACAGCATAAACAATCAGAATATTTAAATTAAACTATCGAGAAGCAGTTACTTTCGTTTTTATACCTCTGCTGTTTTAAAAACCAACATATATGTTTTTGTACTTATTCAAATGAACGTATCTGTCCTCAGTAATTGCTCTTAAGAGTACAGATGTATAAAAAATGAAATTTGATTGCGGTCATAAGTTATAGCACTCCAGATACTATAGTTTTAAAAAGTACCTACATAGATTTCACGAAGGATAAAAGTACCAAAGGTAGAAGATGAATTCTGACTCTAGGGTAAGAGACACTGTTACAAAAGTTTCTAGGGAACAACAAAAGTCTCCTCCAGATTTGCTTGTGGATCTTTCAAAGGTATTCAATTTGCCACGACTGAAAGTAAGATTTTAAACTAGAACCGAGTGTGGTATTACCTAATATTAGCTCTTATTATGTTCTTATCTTTTTCTCCTTATATCTCTCTCTGATTCATACTATCTCCCCATGATTTAGAAGACATTTCCAGATTAAGACAAAATCTAATTAGATTAAATTTACCAACTAGATCAAGAACACTGCTGATCTTTACTTATCCAAAACCGATGTGCAAGATGAAAGCTAAGATAATGCTGGAAGAAGTCTGGGGAAGTGAGATAAGAATTTCTAAAATCACAGCACAGACTCCATAAAATACCCCAAAGGGACCTTGTTAGCCAACAGACAAAAGGACAAGAGTCAAAACAAGGATCAAGGAACATAATACAGGTAATCCTCAACTTACGACCACAATTGAGCCCAAAATTTATGTTGCTAGGTGAGAAATTTGTTAAGTGAGTTTTGCCCCATTTTACAACTTTCCTTGTCACAGATGTTAAGTGAATCACTGAAGTTAAATTAGTAACACGGTTGTTAAGTATATCTAGCTTCCCTATTGACACTGAATGCCAGAAGGTCACAAAAGGGGATTGCAGGACACTGCAGCCATCATAAATGCGTGTCAGTCAAGCATCCAAATGTAAATCATGGGGATGCTGCAATGGTCATAAGTGTGAAAAACGGTCCTAAGTCACTTTTTTCAATGCCGTTGTAATTTTGAATGGTCACTAAGTGAACTGTTAGGTAGTTCAGGGCTACTGGTACATGGTGTAGTGAATGTGGGGAAATTCTAGTTCAAGACGTCCAGGCACCACAAAAGAAAACTGCTGCCTCGCCTAGCTTCCAGGTAATGAGCAGAACAGAGAGGTCCACACTGTTGTTAAAACAGCAGTGCAATCAAAGCGATGACTGTGATGCATATAAAAAATGCTTTAGCGGCAAAATGGGCAGCATAAAATTTTCATAAAAAATAGTAATAAAACAAGTGGAGTTCAATCGCATCATCATGGCTACCATCATGCCTTCTTTTTTTTTAATCCAGACCTTGCAGTTCCTCTAGGGCAGAGAAAAACGAAGGCATGGAAAAGCAAATGCTTAGACCCCAGTCATAATGTGTCTTTCTCTCCTTCAGTCTGACTCTTACAATGGGAAGGGCAGTCTCAACTTTACCTTCGTTTTCAGCAAATGTTTTCTCTTTCCTGAGTCTGAAAGTCAAGTGAGTGGAAAGCCCCAGTGCCTGTAGAGAGGGTGCAGCAATATTGTTGAAAGAAGCCTTTGGATCCCCACAGGAGCTCAAATCACCCCATTCCACTCTGCCACAATCACATATTAACAAGTTATTTAATAAGTAACGGGACAAAGGAAGAGATTTAAGATTCTCCACTTTCTCCTTTAAGTGGGCCAACTGAGCATTCAAAAGTTACTGAGCATCATCACTCACTGTTCACTTTCCCTCCTTTCCTTCATTTTATTTTGTTGGAAGACCACCACCTCCAGACAGTTCCTCCAATCCAGCAATTCCTCCAACTGCTGCCTTGTGAGTATTTTGCTCCAGTCTCATTCACTACCTCTTAAAGTGCAAGAACCACCACCCCCAAGAGATTGCAGCAAAACAATATTTTAAATACTTCGAACCATATTGCCTTTAGACATCGGCACTCCCTTATCTATATTTAAAAAACATATCACCCACCACGGTGATGGCTGTATGCTGCTTTGTATTCTTTGCCCTGCTCTCTGTTTATTGACAAGAAGCCACTGGCAGGTCTTTCTTTTGCAACTTCTGCCTAAGTTCATTCGGCTTCGCCAAAAGGACTGTAAATCAATACCTGTGTAAATGGGGAACAGTGAGAAAAAAAAATGCAGTTGTGATCCATCCCATGTTCACAAAAGAATAGAAAGTACTTGGAGCAGCGCCTGTTTACATTGACAAAAGTGCAATTTGCAAGGGATTATCACCTCTAACCTTGGGAATAGTGAAAAAAGAAACATCTGTACCTCTCTAAATTTGGAAACATAAATTTAGACACACAGGGGCACACACACTCACCAAGGTAATTTGTTATATATAATGGGAAAGGCTGATTCCCAGTCTCAGAAAAGAGACCTTTGACTTAACTCCATCAAAATCAAGCCTTTTCTCCTCAGGATTATATCTTAGAAGACAAAAGAAGGAGGTGCTGTTAAGTTTTGCAGAAAGGTAAACTATCACAAATTAAAAGTTCTCCATAGTGGCAGAAAAAAATACGTAGATGAATAGGTAAAGGTAAAGGTTCCCCCGCACATGCATGCTAGTCGTTTCCGACTCTAGGGGCCGGTGCTCATCTCTGTTTCAAAGCCGAAGAGCCGGCGCTTGTCCGAGGACATCTCTGTGGTCATGTGGCCGGCATGACTAGACACCAAAGGCGCACGGAACGCTGTTACCTTCCCACCGTAGTGGTCCCAATTTTTCTACTTGCATTTTTACGTGCTTTCGAACTGATGAATACAGTAAGCAATAAGCAATAAGAAAGTTATGCTTCATTACCTTATTCCAGCTTAGAGTTGTTCTTGTGTAGTAGTCCTTCTGTCTCAAAATTGGCCAACTGATCAACTGCATTCACCCATCACACTCAAGTAGAAAGCAAAAATTGGCTGGGAATCTACAGTATGGGCTAAGCCAGAAAGTAAAATTTACATCCATAATGCCTGGGTTCAAAGGATAACTAAACCAGAATTAAACTATCCACAGCAGTATTTTTCAAAATTGGCAACTTTAAGAGGTGTGGATTTCAACTCCCAGAATTGCCCAGCCAGCACTGAGGAAAATACTGATCTACATTATAGTGTCGTACAGCAGGGGTGTCAAACTCAATTTCATTGAGGGCCGCATCAGCATTGCGGTTGCCCTCAGGGGGCTGGGTGGGTGTGGCCAGGGTGGGCGTGGCCTACTGGGTAGGCATGGCTAGAGTGCGTATGGCCTACTGGGTGGGCGTGGCCAGCTATACATCGTTGGCATCAAGGGTGCCTATGGGGGCCCGGGCAGGAGTGGGGACAGATCTGAGGGTCTCTGGCAGAAGGAGGGTCTCTGGGCCAGGGCCAAGGCAGTGGGGGCCGTTCCCTCACTGTTTCCAGGATAGCTTCGCGGGCCACATGAAACCACTTCGCGGGCCGGATCCGGCCCCCGGGCCTTGTGTTTGACATGTCTGCCGTACAGATAGACCTCGACTTACAACTGTTTATTTAGTGACCGTTCAAAGTTACAACAGCACTGAAAACAGAGACTTATGTCCATTTTTCACACTGACAACCATTGCAGAATCCCCATGGTCACATAATCAAAATTCAAATGCTTGGAAACTGGTTCATATTTATGACGGCTGCAGTGACCCAAGGTCACTGCGATTCACCTTCTGAGAAGCAAAGTCAGATGGGGAAGCCAGATTCATTTAACAACCATATTGCTAACGAGAGAGGCCAGAACTAAAAAAGTAGCTTGTTAATTGAACCGACCCATCAATTAAGACTACATTTGACATCCACTGAACTGACACTTCTCAGGTAGTAAGAATTAGCACAGCCTTTCCCTCCAGATGTGTCGGAATAAAACGTCTAGCATTTCCACCAAAATAACCCTAGTTCAGGGGTGTCAAACTCAATTTCATTGAGGGCCGCATCAGCATTGCGGTTGCCCTCAAGGGGCCGGGTGGGTATGGCCAGGGTGGGCGTGGCCTACTGGGTGGGCATGGCTAGAGTGCGTATGGCCTACTGGGTGGGCGTGGCCAGCTCTACATGGTTCGCATCAAGGGTGCCTATGGGGGCCTGGGCAGGAGTGGGACAGATCTGAGGGTCTCTGGCAGAAGGGCGGGGGCCGTTCCCTCACTGTTTCCAGGATGGCTTCGCGGGCCACATGAAACCACTTTGCGGGCCGGATCCGGCCCCCGGGCCTTGTGTTTGACATGTCTGCCCTAGTTGAAGAAAAGCTGAATAATTGTTCTGTTCCTAATTTCACTGCAAAAGTCTTTTTGCCTTTATTTCCTCTGGCCTAAGAAGGCTTCCTTTTTTACATGGTTTGATATTCCAGCTGATTAAGGCCAATAATGCAGGGTAATCTGTATTTAATTATAAAGGCCACTTGTATCACAGCTAGAAATCAAGGTTGTCCTAGCAACAGTAAAACACACGCACAACTGAAAAATGAAAATGGAATCCATTTGCCTCTACAAGACGAGCTGGCCAGTTGATTTAGAAGACAATTTTATATAGTGAGAACAGTTAATAAAATGCAGTAATGATGTTTTTCTGAGTTTCTGATGTCAAGTCTCCAGATAATGCACCTCCTATCATACCACATTCTTGATTTGTTATTTTTTTCAGTCCTATTGTTACTTTTTCAAAGTTGTATGTGGCCATGACAAATGAGGAATTCTAAAAGAATTCATAAAAATACAGAAGGCATATCTTGAAAAATCCAATCACAATGCATACAGATCTGAATGATGCCTTAGCGCAGAGGACATTGGAAGAAATTGTAGAAGATGCCTTTAAGATATTAGGAATATACACTTTAAACCAGATTTACTGTATAGCTGGTTGAAACAACCTGTTTATCAGACAACTATTTCTGGGTTGACAGCTAAAGTTGTCCTTTCAGTGCCATGCTGGGAGTGACTCTGAAAAAAAATATTACAAGACTGGCTGTCCCAGGGCTAGAATTAATCTTAGCCTGATCTGCAAATAAAGATGCAAATACTTTCCTCACTGCCTTCATAGGAAAAAAAAGGAAGTATGACTTTCATGGATGGATAGGCAAAGGGATGGGATTAATGGAAGGGAAAAAAAACCCTTGACTTATAGCAGGGCTTAAACGAACAGCATATGGCATTCTTCCTCACCTTCATATTATCTACTGAGAGCCACAGCCTAGCAAAGCTCTTATTAATAGTACTGAGCTACAGGATGGGAAAGTCCTCCCTGTCCTTTCTGGAGCATTGTTATTCCTGCTCCCACCAATGGCTTCAAAATAGCTGTTCCTTGATTACAGGATGGGAAGTCTTCTGCTGAGCTGTGAAACAAGTGGGAACTGTCCAATATTACACTATGAAGATCTGTGGATCTGGACTTGTGCTTCTCTCCTCATTCCTGTAACCACCATGGAGGAGCCCTGGTGGCACAGTGGTTCAAAAGAAGCATTGCAGGCAAACTCTGCAAACAGCCTGGAGTTCGATGCTGAGGGGGCTCAAGGTTGACTCAACCTTCCATCCTTCCATGGTTGGTAAAATGAGGATCCTGATTGTTGGGGACAATATGCTGACATTGTAAAGTAGCGGCCCTCAACCTTTTGGGCACCAGGGACTGGAAGGGTATGGTTTCATGTGCTGCCTGCATCCTGTGGATGGGGCTTCACTTGTTTGTGTGGACCGGTTTCTGGCATGCCGCAGACCGGTCCCCATCCATGGACCAGGGCTTGGGGACCCTTGCTGTAAAGCACTATGGGGTGGTATATAAGCCTAAATGCTATTGCTATTGCCATATACCTTTGCTGATAAGTACCTCCTGGATGAATTCAGCTAAATCCCACATTAAACTAAACCCTTTGCCCTGCTTGGGATGTATAAAGTAGTTTGATATATTTTTTTTAAAAAAACTGCTTCTTTAGCAATGGTGAGATTTTATTTATATTTAAACTTGTAATTTTAAAATTGGATTTTTGACACTAATCAGCAATTAGAAGTTTTAAAACAACATGCCAATAAGGTTATAAAGCCAACTATAGTGATTACCTTTAATTTTTGCAGGTATTTCACGGTGTCATCATAGTGACTACATTCCCAATATTTCAAACTTCAAAGGCTCTCTGTTCAGTGTTTTTCCCCCCATCTGAGTGCAGACGTCTTGTAAGCAATTCCTTTAAAGCACATACTTTATACTAGAAAGGACACACTGATATATATATACACACATATTTTTCCTTTTTCGTTTATTTTTTCTTTTTCTTTTATACAAACAAAGAAAAAATAATGGGCTGTAAAAATCTGTAAAATGAGCTGTAAAAAACAACCACTAAGTGTCAACCAAGAGTGATTTTCCATCTCCTTTTGATGCCATCTAGGGCTCATATAGTTTCTGCAACATACCTTTAGTAGCTTTAAATGTAATTTACTTCAGCTTTCTGAGTTTGCAGAGCACATTGAACTAATATAGATTCATCCAACGTTGTAGATGAAATGAGGTTGGCCATTTTCTGTCTCAATGTGTTCTGTAAACAGAATCATAATGTCGCTTATTTTGGCTTAGTGTAATACAGATAGTACAAGTGTACTACCTGTAGTACAACAGTACTACAGTAGGGAAAACTCACATTATACACACATACATATAGATACACATATGTATGTGTATGTGTATATATATATATACTGCTCAAAAAAATAAAGGGAACACTTAAACAACACAATGTACTGTATTTAATAGTAGGATGTCTTATCTTCTGTTCCCTCTATTAAATACAGTACATTGTGTTGTTTAAGTGTTCCCTTTATTTTTTGAGCAGTATATATACATATATACATATACATATACATATACATATACATATACATACGTACATACATACATACACACACACACATATATATATATGTGTGTGTGTGTGTGTATAAATTATTCAAATTGCTAATAAAGAATTTTTTAGGGAGGCTGAAATGATCATTTCGAACTTCTTATGTTCTCATCAGTCAGTCATACCCTTTTTAATCTGAGATTTGAACCTGGGCTGATTATATATTAGGCAGTTGCTTTAACTTCCTGAGCCACAGGTTCTTTATTAGCTAGGAAGCAAGGGAGATATATGTGTTAAATATTTGTCAAGTCATTTGAATATGCCTTGCTAATTAACTCTTTCTTTCCTGTTTGGACTAACTCAAGGCTATCCACAGGATATAGTCACAACTTATGACAGCTCATTATTTGTGTAAATTATTCAAATTGCTAATAAAGAATTTTTAGGGAGGCTGAAATGATCGTTTCGAACTTCTTATGTTCTCATCAGTCAGTCATAGAGAAAGAACTAATACAGTAGCTAATAGAGAACCTGTGGCTCAGGAAGTTATAGCAACTGCCTAATATATAATCAGCCCAGGTTCGAATCTCAGATAAAAAGGGTATGACTGACTGATGAGAAGTTGATAACAACTGCATTCTCTGGAATATCCAATCAGCATGACCAACCTCAAAGTTACAACAGCATTGAAAAAAGTGACTTATGACAGTTTTCTGCACTTACAACCATTGCAGCATCTCCATGGTTATGCGATCAAAATTCAGAAGCTTGGCAACTGAATCATATTTAGGATGGTTGCAGTGTCACATGATCACCTTCTGTGACCTTCTAACTCAATGGGGTAACAAGATTCCATTAACAACCATGTCACTAGTCTAACAACTGCAATGATTCACTTAAACAACTGTGCAAAGAAAAGTCGTAAAATGGGGCAAAATTCACTTAACAAATATTTCATTTAGCAGCAGAAATTTTGGGATCAATTGTGGTCGTGAAGTCAAGGATTACCTGTACTTGAACCTAGATATATAATCCCATCAGGCTATAATTGGAACATTGTGATTAAATTTTTTTTAAAATAGTGCAATACAGCTAGTCCTTGACTTACAACCATAACTGAACCCAAAAGTTAAGCAAGACAGTTAAGTGAGTTGCGCCCCAGTTTGCAACCTGTTTGCCGCAGTTGTAAAGCGAATCCAGTTGTTAAATGAATCTGGCTTCTCTCATTGACTTTGCTTGTCAGAAGGCAACCAGGGAGGCTATATGAACCTGAGGCACTGCAACTGTCCTAAACACAGGCCAACTGTACAGATACTTCTCAACTTACAGCCATTTATTTAGCGACTGTTTGAAGTTGCAACGGCACTGAAGAAAGTGACTTATGACCATTTTTCACAGTTACAACTACTGCAGCATCCCAGTGGTCACCTGATCAAAATTCAGAAGCTTGGCAACTGGCATGTACTTACGACGGTTGCACAGTCCCGGGATGTGATCACCTTTGGGGACCCTGTGAGAAGCAAAGTCAGTGGGGAAGCCAGATTCACCAAACAACCATGTTACAAACTACTGCAGTGATTCACTTAGTAACTGTCGCAAGAAAAGTTGTAGCATGGGGCAAAACTCATTTAACAACTGTCCTGCTTAGCAACAGATGTTTGGGGCTCAACTGTGGTCGTAAGTCAAGGACTACCTGTATATGAATCTTTCGATTGCAATCTTACAAAAAAAAACACCTCGCTGGACAAAAAGAAAGGCAGGACAGAAACAGTCATTCAAGGTCAGGGAGAGGCATCTCTGGAGGTTTAGAATTTGCCTCTTTTCCTGTTACCACACAAGCCCCAGAAATTGTTACTGCAATTTGTGATGTCAGACTCACAAAACTTACACCTGCCCAAATCCACTTTTTTTATACAAAAGATACAAGATATTTGAGATTGAGTTCAGCTTTATCTCCCATTTTCAAATCCGCTGCAACCTGTGTTACGTTTGTATAGCTAGAGTTTTCCATTGGATACACAAAGAACTGACTGACTGTTGTCAGAGCCTGATGTCATAGAGAGATTAGTTCAGTCACCCAGTCAATTTTCATGCCTAAAATGGAACTAGAACTCAGAGTCTCCTGGTTTCTGGTGTTTTCACCATTAAACCAAACTGTCTCTCTGGGTTTACAAAACATGCTAAATCTAAAAGTCCATCTCTTGAACCAAAATCTTAGTAGGATGTTACCAAAGCAGCCACTCTTTTAGGTTTACAGAACCCAAGATTTGAAATGTAATTTTAAATATAATTTAATACAATTTGATATTGTGAAGGCTTTCATACTTCTAGATTGCTCCCTAAAGAAACCCCAATTCAGCCAAAATTATGTCAGCAAAACTGCTAACATTTAAATAAAAAAAATGAGGTAAAACAGATTCTTGACAATGCATCTCCCTTTTATCCTAGTATCAAAAGGCAATGTCCCTTAGTGACACATTACAAGCCAGGTCCCTGAAGGCCAAAAATTGTCAGTTAGCCTTGCGATAAATCATGGCTTATAAACCACAGTCCCTGAGTTTGCATGCCATACAAAGGGAAAACCAAACGAAAGACAAATGTCTTGGGACGGTCATTTTCATACTCCAATGAATTTATGCATGAACACAATAGTCCCCGAGATTTAAAATACTGAAAATGACAAGCCTGACTAACATGCTGACCAGTCATCTGTTTGGGTGGGGCCTGATCAGCAGTCTGAAGTCCTGGCTTAGTATAGTAAGTGAACCTAGTTGGGGGTTAACCACACCCCCTAAGTACAGCACAAACATCCATAATTATTGTCATGTGTTCAGCTCAAGCCACAGCTGAGTCAGCTCAATATCTTCAGCTGTCTACAATAGTGTTTTCTCTCTGCTTCCGATACAAGGTTTGTCATGGTTGCGATAGCACATTTTACTGATGTGGCTGATGGGATCTGCCTGGTTATATGAGTCATTTTAGGCTACTGTAATTTACTACCTAAGGGACGCAGTGGCTCAGTGGGTTAGGACGCTGAGCTTGTCGATCAGAAGGTCGGCAGTTTGGCGGGTCGAATCCCGAGTGCCACGTAACAGTGAGCACCTGTTACTCGTCCCAGCTTCTGCCAACCTAGCAGTTCGAAAGCACATAAAAATGCAAGTAGAAAAATAGGGACCACTACGGTGGGAAGGTAACAGCGTTCCATGCGCCTTTGGCGTCTAGTCATGCTGGCCACATGACCACGGAGACGTCCTTGGACAAGCGCTGGCTCTTTGGCTTTGAAACGGAGATGAGCACCGGCCCCTAGAGTCGGAAACGACTAGCACGCATGTGCGGGGGAACCTTTACCTTTAATTTACTACCTATGGAACTAGTCTGTGTGACAGGTAGACCAAAACTCGGTCGCTTCCACAGAAATATCTCCCCTGTATTATGCCTGACTGGGATAATTTATCGTGTTTCTCAAATCTTATGCAAGCGCCTTTTATACCTGGAATTCAGGACTATTTTGGAAGAATTCACAGCTGGCTTTCCAAAACATTTAACATGCTTTTGAGAAATCACCAGACAAGGAATCCTGCATAGAACTCCCTTGAATCAGGAAGGAAACCCAGTTCTGCCAAGGGTATGTTGCCCATTTGTTCACCAATAAGTGCACCATGGGCAAGGCATCAGTAATTATACTGCCATGTTGTCCTGCCAGTTCACAAACTGGAGGAAAACACTTTGATGTGGCCATCTGGCTTGTACCTTCAGAGACAGTGAGGTGGTGCCAGAGAAGAAAAGATACATGGAGGCAGTTCAATCAATTCTGGGTTTACCCGGTTCTCCAGACCAGATGGCCAGCACCTTTCTGGTTTTCACAACTCCAATATATGATATAGCTGTGTAAGGAAAGGAACGGGACCGACTAGAAGGCAAAACAAAGTCAATAAAAGTGTAACACTGCTCTTGTGGCTTGGCATATGGTTAAGATGGCAGTGCGATAAGAAAGTTCTGTAAACAGCGTTTCCAAGTGCAAAGGCAGCATCCCCTTCAAACCATGCAAGTCTTCTTTACAACACAGAGGGACTCCATCTCCACCCGTTTGCCAAACACACAAGCAAACAGGGGTTCTGCGTTGCACAGCGATCTTGGTCGTGTGCAACCTTGTATGCATGCCCAAGATGGCAATATGTTCTCCCCCTCCTTTTGGAAACGTTAGAGCAGACTTCGTAAGCTCCCACAACTGAAGCCAACTTGGTTTATCACGTCGGTTGTTTTAATTCACTACACCTGGAGTCTGCCCGCGCAGCAAAATAAACAAACAAACAAATAAATAAATAAATAAAACTTAGTTCTGAAAAGTACTGAATTGAGCTTCCACCGCGAAAACGGACTCCAGGGGTTATTTCCAATGTAATTTACTACGGGGGGAAAAAAAGAGACCCTCCATTGGTCGGTCTCCAACCTCGGCGAGTCACCTACCTGCTCCGAGTTAAAAGTAGCGAGCAGAAGGCAGACTAACGTCTACGCCCCGTTGGAAGAGATGGGGGGGAAAAAAGGGTACTAAAGCACGTCAGCCAATAATAGGCAGCGAAAGTGGGACAGCTTTGGCCGCTGGCCAATTAGAGCGCAGCATCAGGATTGCGCCTCCTCTTGTCCCGCCGGCTCCCCCCTCCCCTCTATTTCAGCAGCTGCCAGCGCTAAAAAGCTTCGCAGAAGAGAAGGAGGAGTTTTCCGCGGTTGTTTTGGTGAGCGGCTGGTTCGCTCGCTCGCTCGCTCGCTGGCTGACTCTTAGCGGGGCTTGTGCCGCGTTCGCCTGCGATAAACGAGGGGGGCTTTTTGTTGTTGTTGTTTTGGGGACGCGCCAGCGGTTTTGGGGGGTCGCTTTCCGATGGAGGCTTTCCACCCGAGCAAGCTGGAGAAGCACCACCATCATCACCACCATCAGCCGCCGGTGGAGTTTTTGCCAGGAGGCGGCAGGTACGCGGCGAAGAGCCACGGCGCCTCCGGGAACGCGTTTAACTCTTGGAATGATTACCTGGGCTTGGCCACTCTGATCACCAAGGCGGTCAGCCAGGAAAAGGGCTTTCGGAGCGGATCCTCTTCCGTGGTTGTGGCGGCGACCGTGCAGCAGGTGCCGGCGACCGAGGAAGGCGAGGAGGAGGAGGAGGACGAGGAGGAGGAGGAAGAAGAGGAGGAGGACGAGGAGGACGAAGTGGGAGCCCCTTACTTCGAGAGCTCCCTGGATTTGCACGATTTTGACTTGTGCGGCCATCGCCACCTTCATCCTAGCGAAAGCCTGCTGGAGGAGCGTTTCGCCGATTTTAGCCCCTTCTCGGGCAGATCCAGCCCGGCCTCGGTGGTTTTCAATTGCTCCCCTGACCATCTGGAAAGAGATCGCTCGCCTCACGCTTGGGGCGGCCGCCTGCTGGTTGATGGCCGGCTACAAGCTGCCCCGAAAAGCGCCTCCAGGCTGCTGAAGCCGGAATTGCAAGTTTGTGTTTTCTGCCGGAATAATAAGGAAGCCGTGGCCCTCTACACCACGCACATCCTTAAGGGACCCGACGGCAGAGTCTTGTGCCCGGTGCTGAGGCGATACACGTGCCCTCTCTGTGGAGCCAGTGGGGACAATGCCCACACGATCAAGTATTGCCCCTTGTCTAAAATGCACGGGAGCGCCCCCAAACAACCGCTTAAAAACGCCCGGCACATCCTGGGCAAGAAGCTCCGCTAAGGAGGGGCGCTTCTCGAGCCTTGGCCGCCTCAGTGTTTGTGGAGACGGGACTGCGGATGAAAAGACATTGATTGGATCGAGGAACAACAAAAAAATCCACTACGATTCATTCTTTTTTCTGTTCTCTTGCGCGCGTGTGCCCTCTACAGCAGCGTTTCCCAACCTTAGGAACTTGAAGATGCGTGGACTTCAACTCCCAGAATTCCCCAGCCAGCATAGCTGGCTGGGGAATTCTGGGAGTTGAAGTCCACGCATCTTCAAGTTCCTAAGGTTGGGAAACGCTGCTCTACAGGGATATTAAAAAAAAAACCAAGGCATTTCCTTTTGGGTTGTTTTTTTTTTAAACACTGTAATCAAATGTTTCTTAATATATTTAAAGATGAAGACGTAGAATGTACAGAGAGATGTTCTTGATTTATGTATCAAATAATTAATTGAGTATAGTTTCTAGTTTGTATATGTAGTAGCCAGGGACCCTGGCCTCTGAATTAACTCTTTAAGAATTATATCATACCGTTTAGAGGGACTGTAATTTGTTTATTGTGAAACTTACCAGATTTTTAAATGGGACTAAGGATATCTCTTAGGCGTATGCTCCGTTTGCTGCTGTAGCTTTCTTTCATATTCTTGGCTGGAAAGGGAGCACTTTTGAATAAAGGAAATACTGTCTTTAAACGAGGCAGCGTAATACAAGTAATATGTATGAATCAAATAATTTTTAAGGAGCTGTTTGGCTGGTCCTGCAATGGTTATAAAGCAAGGTTGGAAAGATTTATTAAATGTGTTGAATTGGCATTTGCTTCCTTTGCTGTCTTCATTGTCTTCAAGCAATATTCTGATTACTAAAAAAAATGGGCTGCACTTTATGCTTAGAAGTCTTATAGTTTCTCAACCTTTTTTTCCTTCAGTTATTAAGCTCCATTTCAAGCACCTGCCTGTTTTGAGATTTCACCATTGCCTCCTTTCTCCAAATTCTAGTTAACTCCAGCTGGTCCAATTGAGACCACCTGGATGATCTTTGTGACCCCTTTAGAAAAACCTGGTTTTTCCCCCTGAATATTCTCCCATCACCTCAATACATTTTTTCCTTCCCCAACCAAGACTGGTTTGGCCTGTCCTTCTGTGCCATCCTTTCCCACCCACTCACCTCCCAAAATATGTATTAGACTACATATTTGTGTAGCTGGCGTGGAAGTTGTAAAGTGGATTTGTTTTGTAAATTTGAAGTTGAAAATCAGCCTGATAAGTCATGCCTTTTAATGCCAGATGATGGTAGTGCCTTTTCTAACAATTTTTATTAAAAGCTTTTATGAACTGCATGCCACATAGTTTTCATCCTACAATGTAAGAGTAGTATCAGAATGGCAGCTTACTTCAAATTAAGTTGATACAAAAATCTCTCAAAGTATACTATAAAAACAAGGGAACAGAAAAAAAACATCCCTGTATAATTCAAAAACAGGCAAATGAGTTGTCTCTTCCTATGCAATGTCTTTAAAACTAAATAGCAAAAAAGAAATATGTATGTTCAACTTAAGAAATAGCTATAAATCCACAAATGGTACATATAGCAGTAAAAGCTGGTTATGATTTATTGCTCCAAATGCTATATTTTTATTTTCCCCCTCAGTATACTACCGGTAAGTACTGTTTGATATTGGTTTCCAGCGTGAAAGCCAGTGTTAGTTTCAATATAATCTAAGATATTTTTTTCCACAGCAAGTATAGAGTTAATGTCTGCCAATTATATTTTTCACATATGAGTAGCATGCCATTTTTAACAAGATACATGCTGTTAGTAAGATTGAAACTAGCATTGTAAAACTAACAGCATTCGTTATTCAAATTATATATTGCTTACTTTACACCTATATAATCACACACACAAAACCCACTAGGTGATTGCTACACTCCAAAATTATTTTTAGCAAGTTTGTAAAAAGTGCTACCTGAAATCTATGAGTTGTAAACTACAGAGAATGTGACTAAAGAGTACCAAAGAAAGGCACATCCGTTTTCTGTGCTAACCATTTCATGTTTTTCAAGTAATTTTGTTAAAGGTAACAGTAAAAATGCAAAAAAGAAAAATAGAAAGGAATAAAAGGTACAAAGGAGAAAAAATAGGAAAATGCAAAGAATAAAAATAATTAAATATATATATAAAGTGACTCCCAACCTGAATCACAAGTATAACCAATTTTAGTAACTTTTTATGTTCTTAAATGGCAAGAAATAATCTCCATACCGCCTCTGTTGTTTAATTACTATTTAACCTTGATCAAGTTAACCAAGTTTATATTCATTTTGCAGTCAATCTTTCATCCATTCAAACAATAACAAGACATAGAACTTGATTTTCTTTACTCTGCCCCTTCTCATGAAACTCTTCAAAACTTCAACAAATCTGTTTCATAAATCTAAAATAGAAAAATTATCCAGGTCACTCTCTTGGTTTCTTTGTATGTCTCTTTAATTAAGCAAGTTTCTTTTGTGTATCAATTGAAGCACGTTTTTCCATATCATTAGTAGTCTGTCATTTCAACTGTTCGGTCTTGTCAGGTAAAACTTGTTCCACTTTCATAACATCTTTTAGATAGACTATCCAGAGGCAGATGTTTTTAATTCAATTTTTTTGAAAATATTCAATATTTCCAGTGTTAAGACAATCTGGCATCATATTGTCATTTGTTTTTCTTCTTTAATTGAAATTTTTAGTTACCTCTAGAGTCCAATTTTTAAAATCTTACTTTTTAAAAAATTCAAAACAAAAGCATTTTCCCATAGGAGGGATGATTTATAATTCCAGAATCTTATTTAAAGTTAATGTGAACATTTAATATTTAATCTGGACATTTTTAAAAAATTAAATTTATAAGCTAGTAGTTGAAATCACCTTTTTTCAGTTTTCACCTTCAAAGGTTTCCAATTGGTGAAAAGTAGTTAATAAGCAATTTCCAAATGTGATTATGAAAGTATGTAAACTTAGTATCCTTTTAAAAGCACTGACTACAATTTGAGCAAGACGGCTATTCCCTTATCTCCCAGTTCTCAAATCCCACCAGAGACCAATGTCTTGTGGTCTCATGATGAAGGACCAACTGTCTAGGGCACTTTTGTATGATCTCTAGACCAGGGGTCCCCAACCTTTTGGGCACCAGGGACCTGTCCCGTAGAGGTTTTTTCGCGGACCGGAGAGGGCGTGGTTTCATGTACTGTCTGCATACCACAGATGGGGCTTTACTTGTTTACACGGATCGGTTTCTGGCATGCTGTGGCCCGCTGCCGGGCCACAGACTGGGGGTTGGAGACCCCTGCTCTAGACCTCTCCTTTATTTGGAGAGGTTTGAAGAGCCAGTCCACTTGCCAGTCCTTCATTCTTAGCCACAGTTGTTGGCTCTGCTTTTCACAGAGCCATTTTCAGTCCACCTCTGGAAGCCACATGCTAACCATTTCAGAGTACAGCGTTCACTCATACGGGATAAAACAGTCCTGAAGACAAACGCTCTGTTATCCTACATAGCAACTGCTAGAACAATTTGGCAAGCTTTCCCCAACTACATATCCTACAATTCTCATTATCTTCAGTTACTTTAAAACAGAAAATTAACAACTAAAAAAAATTACACTTTGGCGCCCTCTACATGTGTGGATAGTTGAGAATTCTGGGAATTATAAGCCACACATGAAAGCACCCAACTGGGAAGTTTATTGAAATAATGCTTCTTTAAAATAAGAAAGCAAATTGAGGATAGGCTCTCAGAAAAATCTAAGGTTAAATATAATTTGTGAGTTAGCACGTGTAGAACCAGCCGATCTGCCTCATTTAATAGTGACTTGGCAAGTTGTGTGAATACATTTGCATGTTTATAAAACTGGGGATCTTTTAAGTGAATGAGCACCTTTGAGTTCAGCTGCATTATTTACAGACATGGATTATTCTGCTTGTTTTCCACTGTTTTTGTTTTCATGGAGGCCTATAGATGGCACACAATCAAACTTCGAGGATGGAGAAGGCTTTGTGTATTTCCTTGGAAAATGAAACTGGACTATGATGTAACCTTTGTTTTAAATACGTTTCAAATTTTTGCTGCCTTATTTGCCTCCCCACATATAATTTTTAAGTCTTTTTAGAATGAATTTTCAGTCTATGTCAATGAAGGCACCTGTAGGCTCCTCAATAGTATTCCTGTAACAGGCTTGCTATGAATATTTGCCCTTCAATAATAAAATTAAGTTTGTAAATATTTAGAACATTGGAAATGAAAAATTGTTTAGGAACTTACTGTCAGGTTCTATAAGTCTTCTTAAAATAAATTCTATATAATACAATATAAGTTTAATAGGCATTATTCCCTTAAAGTTGTTATAGCATTAGTAAAAGAGAAATTATTGGGAATCTGTAGCCCTGAGCTGTACAAATGAAATAATCAAATTGTCTTAAGGCAAGTACAGGAAGAAATAATTTGACAAAAATTTCAATCAATCTTCATACTTGGTTTTGTTCAAAGCAGACTGGGAGACTGTTCAGAGAAAGATTGTTCACATTTGCTTCAAACATTTGGTTTTAAATCAAAAAAGTAAGCCTTCTATACAGTAATCAGCTATGTTTAGGTTTCAGTAATCAGCACATGTTATTAGGTTTCTGCAATATATTAAAAGTTAGAAAAGTAGATTTAGATTATCCAATTTATGTAATCTAACAAAACACATATTTCTATCTGCAAAGTAAGCAATTATAATCAAGTTGCAACTGACAATGCTTCCTTTAACAAACTACTGACATCGGTACATAAATTTAGTAATTGAAATATTATCCCAGAATTGAGATTTAGCATCTTATATTCCAAACAAAATTACCTGATAATTTTAGTGAAATCAATAGGAATACTGAAAAATAAGATAAATTAGTTTAGAGAGAAACATCAATGTTATTTTGTTCCTTTATGAGCAGATGGAATGGAAGCTCATTTTTGTAACACAAGGAATCTATGGATGAATAAAGAGATTAATTATTTTAAACAATCTAAAACCAGTTCAAAATGTTAAATTTGCCAGATGAACAATAAAACACATATGAAAGTAGTGTGGGGGGGAATAAATATATTCCCTTATCATTTCCTAAATAGGTCTCGGGAAAATGCAATATGTATACTATGTATTAATGTGTACATCATTTTTTCTGGATAATTTAAAAGCACATTCTTAGTATCCTATTATAAATTTGGATGTAATAGAAACTATTAAAGAGTCCTAAAATTGCCAGGACAGATAAAATTTTGTTTTCAGAATGTGTTTACAAAAATTATTTCTGAAAAAAAGTTTTGCTTTCATCTAATATTTGTAGTTAAAACACAAGAATAAAAAGACACCTCACACTAGAATTGTTTATATAATCCAAACAGTAAAGGACATATACTTATGAATATTTACCGAATCTAATTTCTACACACTTCGGAAAATTCATATTCATCAACAAAGTTTATATCCAGGTACAAATAAGAAACAGTAAGGACTCATAGGGACAAAAAAAAAGGCATTTTTCTGGAAGAAAAGTCTCTTAAAATTCTTTTCCCCAGCAGAAGGAAGTTTGATGCTTGTTGCTTAAGGTTATTCAGGATACAAAGAAATATTATTCCAGGTATCTATTACAATTGGATATAACATGTAGAATGTATGATTGGCTTCCTTTTGAACTTGTCCTGCCATAACTGTTTTGCTATTTTGTTGTAGCAAATGTACATTCTGTATATTCAATAACGTTATTAAAAACTAGGATGAAATGTCCCTAATTATGTTTTCAACAGCGGGGGGGGGGATTCATTGTTAGAGTGAATTTTTCTATCCGTGGTAGGGAAGCTCAAAGAAACAAGTACTAAAGGTAAAGGTAAAGGTTCCCCTGCACATGCGTGCTAGTCGTTTCCAACTCTAGGGGCTTGTGCTCATCTCCGTTTCAAAGCCGAAGAGCCAGCACTTGTCCAAGGACGTCTCCGTGGTCATGTGGCCAGCATGACTAGACGCCAAAGGCGCACGGAACGCTGTTACCTTCCCACTGTAGTGGTCCCTATTTTTCTACTTGCATTTTTTATGTGCTTTCGAACTGCTAGGTTGGCAGAAGCTGGGACGAGTAACAGGCGCTCACTCTGTTACGTGGCACTCGGGATTCGACCCGCCAAACTGCCGACCTTCTGATTGACAAGCTCAGCGTCCTAACCCACTAAGCCACCGCGTCCCTAAACAAGTACTACAGGAGAATAAATACATTTTTGTCAGTACAGAACACTTCAGTTGTTTCACATTTCACTCTAATCAATTCATTTTGTGGCTCTATATAAAGGTTCTCACTCCATTACAGTTATTCCACAACTTACGACCACAAATTTATGTTCCTAAGCAAGACAGTTGTTAAGTGAGTCACTGCAGTTAAGTTAGTAACACGATTAAGGGAATCTGGCTTTCCCATTGACTTTGCCTGTCAGAAGTTCACAAAAGGTTATCATAAAACTCCGGATACTGCAACCCTGATGAATACGTGCCAGTTCCCATGACCACACGGATCAAGCAACATTGAAAGTATGGAAAATGGTCTAAGACTGTATGCAGTCAACTGTATGCAATCCTTTTTTCATACTTATTTTGAGGTTAATCTTTTCTGCACAAGTCATGGTAGCTTCCCCCAAAGGGAAATTTAACTGCTTTACTCAGGAAACTACTCATAACAGGAACTGTATCAGAAGGAGATATGATTTTAACTGTAAAATGTAGTAAGCATGCATCTTTCTCCTTTGAATCTCTTACAATCTTCCAGTTTCTATGAAAACTAAATAAAATCAGGAAACACAAAACGTAACATTTTCTCCAATGAAAACATGATCTCCAAAAAATCAATTAAGAAATTTTACAGTTCCTCTATCTTAGCTGTTTTAATAGCATAGCACAGCATGAATTTTGTATAATGTATGCACATTCTAAATGCTAAAAACAGAAGAGATGCTGGGCAATCTATCTTATTTTATTAAGTTTACAATCTATGTTCAAGATCTAAGATACTTTGATTTTTTTCTGACAAACGCTGTTATGTAATTTGAATGATTGATGTTTATTCTTCAGTGAACAGTTATCATTACTGAATCTTTCACCCTTTTTATTTTTTTTACAAATGCAGGAGAAACACTTGAAATAGAAAAAAAACCCTTTCTTGATGCCTATCGTAACTGCATAACGTATTTAACAATGCAAAGTTGCATTCCTGTCTCAAAACATAATACTTTGATGATATAAACAAAGGACAACTAAGAAGTCCATGTTTATTTCAATTAAAATGAAATTGAGAATATGAAAAATATATTTCCACTGATTTTTAACTGAATTCTTGTTTGTATTTGAATTTATCTCCACTTTCCTTCTAACAGACAACTATTTAAAAAGATACTTATTCACTGAGTAAAAGACTGCTGGAAAAAGAATATATATGTAAGTTCCTACATCAGGCTATTTCCTCAAATATGTTAGAAGAAAGATTATGAAAATCTGAAACATCAATTAAAAAGTCACAACAAAATACCAGGTTAGATTTTAAAGTTTATTTATCATTGAAGTTAAACACATAGCAGCAAGTTCCGTGTTGGCTTCAATTAAAAACCATCACTAACATTGCTATTTCAGCCCCAAATTGAAGTCAACCCACTCTTACTACAAAGCACTTGGTTTAAAGGTAAAGCACTTACCCTGAAGACAAGAAATTCAGAAGGAAAGGAGGAGTGATTGCTCCACAGATCATGTATATGAAATGACACTATATAAATGTTTCAAAAGGCAGAGATTACCAATACCAGAAAGAGTGTCTATACACAGCAAGGAACAAAAATGCTCAGCAAAAAGATTACTCAAATACTTTCAATTTTAAAAGCCTGTTGTTTCAATACTACTGTGGCACTCATTGTGAAAGTAAAGATTGCAAATGGCTTGATAAGACTGTGCATTCAAGTAGAATCTACCGAAATAAACAAAAGAAAAATTCCCAGTCTAGCTAAAAGACCCATGACATTTATTCTATATAAATCAAATTAAAACATACTGAATCCATTAATACTACCAGCAATAGCCTCTGCCATCAAATAGCAATTTTAGACTGTACAGCATTACAAAGTCATTTGTTTATGGAACCAGAAACATTGTTTTAAACATATGCTTTGCAGGCCATATCCATTTTAAGGTATAAGGTTATTTAACATAAAAAACAGATTTGTTTTTGACTGAGATGTACATGCCACTCAAAGAATTCATTTATTTATTCTTACCACCAAGTGATCTGTGACATACAATTGACATTTTAGATAACCGGTATTTAATTTCCAACCATTAGTTGTAAGTTCTGTGCATGATCAGTTTGCATACAAGTTAAGAGTTTCATGCTTTCGTATTTCTAGAAAACTTTGTTAAAGAATTCAAATCCAGACTCTTAAAGCACCAATATTGTAATCTGGTATCAAATCAATGCAAAACACCAATTAAAGCCTGTTTGGGTTTTGAACTTAGCGTCGTACAGTGGTCCAACCTTCTTCATCAGTTTCATTTTTAGTGCGACGAAGAGATTCTCGGTCTTTATCTGTTCTCCAACCTTTCTCTTTCTCACCATCTTTTTCTCGTTCTTTGGAAACAGCAGGAGCAGGAGTAGAAGCAGCAGCAGGTGGTCTTCGAATCGTTTCACGTTCTTCACGTTCTTCTTTTCTATCATCGCCACGTCTCCAAGAGCTCACTGAAAAATAAAAAAACAGTATTTAGCTGTACTTCATTCACTGGGCTATCTAATGAATCAAAATCCAGAAGAATGAGTTTAATCTGATCAGCATGAAAAATGTCTTGGAGGAAATTTACCAACATGTTTCTATTACAAGATGAAAAAGTAATGAAGCATAACCACAGAACAAAATTAAGGAATAAGAAATAATTGCACTGAATTAATACATTCTACAATTTAAGACTATAAACACTGTACTACCAACAACGTTTCAGAATACATTGCAAATTCAAAATTAGGGTTATATGTATTACAAAAACTTATAGAATTACAAACTTGGAAGAAAATAATCATGGCACTGTTGAGTACGGAATGGTAATTTAGATCTCATGGTTCAATTCACCATAAAGATTCTGTGCATAAACTCACATTTAAGTATTTCTGATACTGTTTCCCCCAAAATAAGACCCAGTCTCTCTTTTTTTTAGCCTCCAAGAGGCACCAGGTTTTATTTGGGGAGGGGGTGGTTTCTTTTCCACTTACCTCACGGCGACAGCCCTGCCCAGCCAACCCACTTCTTCTGCAGCTGAAGGAGCAGCTTCATTCTGCAGAGAATGGAGCACAGGCCTGCATTTCGCAGTCAGAGGCCTTCTGGAAAGGCCTCTGCAGCCAAGAACCGAGCTGCAGATTCAATCCATAGCTCAATGTAATAATTCATTCCCTTCTTGAGAAACTATAACTATATCCAACATTTTTCATCCAGTTTCCAATCTTTCCTTTCTAGAGAAGATGGTGATTATGCAGCAGCTCCAAAGAAGTCTGAAAGAAGAGAATCATCTGGACTCCTTTCAGTCAGGATTCAGGCCAAGGTATGGAGTCAAGACAGGACTGATTGCACTTCAGGATGATCTCTGTTGAGGACGGGATGGGGATCATGCATCAATCCTTTTGGTATCATTGATCATAATACCACTGGAATAGCCTTGGGGGGGTTGGTGTTGATAGAGAAGAAGATGTTCAGGCCAAGGCCCTTATTATGTGGAGTGCCACAAGGTTTGGTGATGTTCCCTTTCCTGTTTTAACATTTACGTGAAGTCACTGTTGAGGTCATTTATTGGCTCAAGATGAGGCATCATCAGTATGTTCTGTTCACAGTCCCTCATGCCATGGTCATCCCCTACTTGGATTACTGCAGTATGTCCAAATGGGGCTGCTCTCAAAAAGGTGTTTGGAAACTTAAGCTGATGCAAAATGTGGTGGTGTGCAGTTACCAGTACCAGTCACTCAGCTCCGCGACCTACACTGGTTACCACTTTGCTTTGAGATGTAATTCAAGGTGCTCATAGTTACCTTTAAAGCAGGGGCCCCCAACCTGTGGGCCACAGCCTACTACCAGGCCATGGCTTCTTGGCCACCGGGCCACGTGAAGGGGTAGTTGCTGCATGCACTTGTGCATGCACTCACCCCACACACTTGCGCTAGCGCCGCCCCGAGCATCCCTCCGATGCTAGCATCGCCTGAGCATCCCACTTGCACTAGCGCCACTCGGAGCATACCACCAGTGCTGGAACTGCCCCGCCCGAGCGTCCTACCGGCACTAGCACCACCCCAAGTGCCCCGCTGGTGCCAGTGCCACCCCGAACATCCTGCTGTTAGCACCACCCCATTTACAGCACTTGTACGGCCCCATTTGTGCTTGTGCTTGGCCTGTTTTTGTGTACGTATGTGCACGCGGCTGATTTGTGTACACGCGCGTAAGCGTTAACAGCTGCCTCCCTTTCCCGGCTGCCAAACCAAAAAGGTTGGTGACCTCTGCTTTAAAGCACTTCATGGCTTGGGGCTGGGCTACCTCTGGGACCATCTCTCCCCAGTGGTGTCTATGAGTACTATGAGATCCAGCAGGAGAAGCATGTTCTGGGTCCCATCTATAAGAGAGCACCACCTGGAAGGGCCTCGGAAGAAAGTCTTTACTGTAATGACACCTGCTCTCTGGAACATCATCTCAGAGGTTAGACTTATCCTAACCCTGCTGGACTTTTGCAAGGCATGGAAAATTTGGCTCTGTCATCAAGCCTGGGGCTTTGTTAGGATAGGTGAGCCCATTTCTTGGTGTTGGTAGTGTTAAATCAGCTGCTATACCGTTTTATGTTATTTCTGTTGTTTTTAAACTTGTTTTTAACCATTAACCTCCTAGAGATGGATGCATATGAGAAATGCATATGAAATGGTTGTCCATATACATTTATTAAATATATAAAAATAAATATGCACCACCTGCATTTTTTGTAATGGAAATGCATTCCCTATTTTTCTGGTAGGGTTTATGTAACAATGATAGAATTGTGTAGAAGTACTCTACCTTCTTCCCGATCTGTTCTGGGTGGAGGTCCTCTCCTTTCTCTCTCTTCACCACGGCGATCTCGAAGATCACGACCAACACGGTCATCTCTAGAGTCACGACCACCTCTGTCCCATTCATCACAACGAACTGAATCTCTCCAGCTAGAGGTTTCCTCAGCTGCTCCTCTTCTCCAACCAGTGTCATCCCTTTAATTATAAAAGTTCTATCAGTCCTAAAGAAAGGACCTTCAAACTACAGGTTATCTGCAGGAGAATGACTTATATCATCAGTATTTTCATATAGATTGCAATTAGCACTGGGAAAGAAGTATTTTAAAAAGATAATGGATATTTAAAATGCCTTTGAAAAAAATAATAATATACATGTTAATGTTAATGGTCAATGACCACTCATGTAGCAATCTTCCAAAATTGCAACAACCCTGAAGAAGCGGTACTTATGAGCAGTCCTCAGAGTTTCAGCCATCCCAGCACCCCAGCAGTGACTGATCATGATCTGGACAAGTCCACATGATCTGGGCAACAAGCCCACAATTACAATGGTTGCAGCATCCTGTTGTCATGTGATCACCAATCACCTTCGCGTGAGCAATGTCAATGGGGAAACTGGCAGGAAAGATTACAACTGTCTTCTGTAAGTTCCTACTCCTACTCCCACCGCTTTTTATCCCGATGAGTCTACACTCTGTATAGCACATGCAGCCACTCCTTGCTGGTTGCCTTCAAATCACAGTAGGCACTTGCCCAGTGCCAGCTTGCTTGCCTCCCCCAGACTTGCGACTTCCTGTCAGCTTCCCCACTGACTTTGCTTGTTCAAAGCTGGCATGAAGCTGCAAGGAGGTCCTTCCTTAAGGTCTTATGATCCTCACTTAATGGCAGCAATGGAGACTGTAAGGATTGCTGTTGCTAAGTGATGTGGTCATGTGACATTGTGCTTTATGACCGCACTGCTTAGTTAAGCAAGGGCTATCTATAAAATGGAAGCATCCCTAAATTTTTGTGAACATGCAAATTGTTTCTATAGTATCTTTTTTTTTAAAAAAGAAATACTTCCAACCCAATGGAATGTTGGGGAAAAAGTATGTAAAGGGACTCCGGATTCTCTCTTTACATTCTGTCTGTCAATTAGCAAAGCAGGTCCCTAAAGACAGAACAGAATGGAACCAAAGGAACAAAAGAAAGATTGACTTTGAAACTGGTCAGATGAGGCCTGCAGACTTTAGGAGAAAATTCCCCCAATGGATCCAAAGAGGTAGTACAGGATGTCACTTAGGATGTTGATGACCACTCCATTCTAAGCCCCTCTCTCTTGGTCACACAATTCAAAGTGAAGGATATGAAGCCTATTTCATGCTTCCCAATTACATACATATAACCAATACACAGATGTAAAAGCAGAAGTACACATACTTACAAACATACAGTGGCAACACATACACATCACCCTGATTAGATTATCACAGAACACAAGAGGCAAGATATATGCATGCATCCTAATTAGCAACTGGAGAATAAGCACAAACACACAGAGACATAGCAAAGTAATATATGTTCTGTTCCAGCCTACAACCGGCCCTGTTTGTGTGTCAGGGACAACCCCTTTTTCCTTTTTACAGTCAATAGGCTGGAAAAACCCCACCCAAATTTCTCTTTATTAGCTAGGAAGCAAGGGTTAAGTATTTATCAAGTCTTTTGAATACCTTGCTGGTTAAATCTTCTTTCCTGTTTCAGCCTAACCCAAGGCTATCCGCAGGCTTAACACATATATCTCCCTTGCTTCCTAGCTAATAAAGAGAGAAAGAGCCTGTGGCCTAGGGGTTAAAAAAACTGCCTAATATATAATTAGCCCAGGTTCGAATCTCAGATAAAGGGTATGACTGACTGATGAGAACAAAATAAGTTTGAAATGGCCATATCAGCCTCCCTAATTCTTTATTAGCAATTTGAATATATATATATATATATATATATACACATACGTGGATCCTTGGTTTTTCGGGTTTTTCCCCGCGTAGAACTAAAGGTGTAGGCGCAACGTTTCGACGGAATCCCATCCGTCATCATCAGGCTTTAGCTTCCTTCTTCTGGAAGGAAGCTAAAGCCTGATGATGACGGATGGGATTCCGTCGAAACGTTGCGCCTACACCTTTAGTTCTACGCGGGGAAAAACCCGAAAAACCAAGGATCCACATACAGGCACCCGCGAAAACCTCAGAAAACATATATACATACATATATACATTTTTTAAAACTGACATATCTTTATGGTATGATCAGTATGATCAACAAGTGCATACTGATGACATATTTTAAAATATGTTCCCTAAACCAAGTATTTCTTGTCACAGAATACCACACACTCCACTAGTCTATCAAAATTATCTTCTGGTTCATAAAGAAAAAAATATAAATCATCATATACTATTAAAATGTAATAAAAGTCTAACCTAGGACGCCTAAAACGTTCTTCCCGATCAAAGTCACGATCTTTGTCAAATTCTCGTTCCTTTTCATTTTCATCACGGTCTTTATCTCTATCCCATTCACGATCTTCTGAAGGTCTGGAATCCCGTGGAGGTCCCCAGCTGTCTTCTCGAGCCTTTTCTCGTTCTCTCCATCCACCTAATAGCAGCAAAACATAATCTTTTAAAAGCTAATTTCAATAGCATGTCAAACATCCATTTCAGCATTCTTTAGCCAAATTCCCTATTTTCCTGTCATTCCTGTAATATCTTTTGCCAGATCCCACAACTGTGCAAAATTTGATTGGTAAGATTAGTGTTTGGGAGTTCACAGTTCTGTAATGTGAAAAAACTGAAAAAATTTCATTCCAGAAGTGTATTCTATACTGCTTTTTTCCAATCGGTGGTAAAGCAATTAATATAGGAAAGCAATGGGGGAAGTGAGCTAAATTTAGTGGGTTTCAGGTTTAACAAGTAAGAAACATTTCAAAAAAATTTTTAAATTATTTTTCACTTTAATTTATAATAAGTAGCTGCCAGACGTTGTCATCTGGTCTAAACCATAGTATTAAAGAAAATATCATTCACAAATTCCCCAGAACATTATGATGACAGATGCAAATAAGACCTTTTCATAAAAAGCAGCAATACTTTAACTATGAAAAGCAAAATCAGTTTTAAAAATTTAAATACTTAAAACGTTTAGACACATTAGTATTTTATTCAAGTCTCATGAAATCCAGGATGAGGTCACTGAAGTTTTTTGTGATTTTAGATATCTATAATAGAGCCTTCTAAGTCAGACTCAAATCCTGCTAATTATACTGAAAAGTTGTTTTTTATTTTATTTTCTTCATAACAATACAGAAAAGATTTGCCATTGTGA
Organism: Vipera berus; assembly: GCF_964194415.1. NCBI lineage: Eukaryota > Metazoa > Chordata > Lepidosauria > Squamata > Viperidae > Vipera > Vipera berus. Next base: position 58,828,150 of record NC_138207.1, read on the forward strand.
TCCTGTCAATTTTTAGTGTAGCATACAGATTTTAAGTTTCTTGCTGGTTTTCTGTCCTCATATCAATCTGGTCCAATCGTACTAAGTTTTTTAAAATCAGCCAAGAACCAGGTGCTGCCACCTAATGGGGCAGATGTCTATAACAAGATTTTTTTAATACCACTGATTATGTCATATTTGTGTTCAAGAATCAGATTACTTATTAGAACTTGGAATGTCTCCATTTAATCATTCATGCTCACTAGTCAAAAAATAAAATGGCATAAAGGTAAAGGAAAGATTTCACCTCTTACCCTGTGCCACACCTAAACTATTTCTTGGTTCTTCTTATAAGAGAATACCACCAGCTGAAAAATAGTGTATTATGGTAAATTTTCTACTGATTAGCAAAGGAATCAAATTATAGGTAGGTGTCAAAATGATTTTTTTAAAAAAAAAGATGGACATACCTTATATTTAAGTACTTCACTTTTCAACATTTAGTATCTGTATCGTTCAGTTTTATATTGCTAATACATTTCTGGAAATGAATAAGCCAAGGCTTTTCAACCAGCGGTACGGGTACCACCTGTGGTACATTGGCACCTGGCAGGTGGTACGCGACCATCCTAGAAAAGTGGTAGCGCGGGAGGGGAATGAGCTGAACCGGTGACAGCACTGCACAAGCCTGAGCGAGAGATGGCTAGAGCTAGGCGACTGGTGGTACTCGGATGTTACCATATCCTTAAAATGGTACAATGGGTAAAAGGTTGAAAAGCCCTGGAATAAGCCACCACAATGCATTTAATCCATATCCCACCACAAAACATTTAGAACAAAATGTTTATATTCTTCATGCATCTGTATACTACTAAAACTCTCACATCTATAACCTTTAACTGGACAAAATAGTGCATCATAGAGCAACAATTTCTACAAAGGTATCTCAAAGGGGCTAACTTACAGAATGCATCCAAAACCCTGGATCCTCAACTCCGGTAGAATTGAAATTTGGCAAATATGTGATTTCTTTGGGGTTGTCATGCCATTGGCCAGAGGTTCAGTAGATCAGTCTTGCCTTAATCCTCCACAGGCTGAGTAGACTGGCCCCTCCTTTGGCTGCTGGAGATAGGTAGACCAGTCCTGCCCTAACTCTCCAACCAGCAGAAAAACAGATGTTGCTCCTGTTCCCACAGCTTTTTTGCCCTTGGTCATTCTGTTTCTCTGTTTTGGTAAGGAAATATCTCTAAAATAACGACCCAACAGGTCATGGGTTGTCTATAATAAAAAGTTACAATTTGCATGAACTATTTACCTGGTTTACCAAATGGTCTCCAAGGTCCAGGCCTGGAATCATCTTCACGTCTGGGACCTCTGTCATCATCCAATCGTCTGGGTCCTCTGTCATCATCTGCATTACGCCAAGGTCTTCTATCCTCATCACTCCTTGAAATTCTATCATCATCCAGCCCGCGTCTGGGCCCTCGGTCATCATCCAGCCCACGCCTGGGTGTTCGGTCATCATCCAGCCCACGCCAGGGCCCTCGGTCACCATCCAGCCCGCGTCTGGGCCCTCGGTCCTCATCCAATCCTCGCCTGGGCCCTCGGTCCTCATCTGTGTTGCGCCAACTAGGTCGGTCATCATCCAGCCCACGCCTGGGCGTTCGGTCATCATCCAGCCCACGCCTGGGCGTTCGGTCATCATCCAGCCCACGCCTGGGCGTTCGGTCATCATCCAGCCCACGCCTGGGCGTTCGGTCATCATCCAGCCCACGCCTGGGTGTTCGGTCATCATCCAGCCCACGCCTGGGCATTCGGTCATCATCCAGCCCACGCCTGGGTGTTCGGTCATCATCCATGTTACGCCAACTTGGTCTGTCGTCATCCAAGCCACGCCTGGGTCCCCTGTCGTCATCCAAGCCACGCCTGGGTCCCCTGTCGTCATCCAAGCCACGCCTGGGTCCCCTGTCGTCATCCAAGCCACGTCTGGGGGTCCTGTCATCATCCAAGCCACGCCTGGGGGTCCTGTCATCATCCAAGCCACGCCTGGGGGTCCTGTCATCATCCAAGCCACGCCTGGGGGTCCTGTCATCATCCAAGCCACGCCTAGGGGTCCTGTCATCATCCAAGCCACGCCTAGGGGTCCTGTCATCATCCAAGCCACGCCTGGGGGTCTTGTCATCTTCAGTTGAACGCCAACTTGTTCTGTCATCATCTAGGACTTTCCTTGGACCCTTGTCTTCCTCTTTATCATGTTTCAATACCTTGTCTTCTGGTGCTTCCTGAGTAGGCTGTTCTGCTTCTTGTGGAGTAGCAGACTTAGTCACATCGTCTTTTCGTAAAGATTTTTCATCGTCACGTACTTCCCCACGCCGCCACTCTCTAGTAAAACAAAGCCAGAATTATGTTTTCAGATGTCCAAAACCCAATAACTGGATTACTCTTTCAAATTATAACTACGATGTAAAAAAGATGTCGAGACTCTAGAAAGGGTACAGAGAAGAGGAACAAAGATGATTAGGGGGCTGGAGGCTAAAACATATAGGGAACGGTTGCTGGAATTGGGTATGTGTAGTTTAATGAAGAGAAGGATGAGGGGGTGACATGATAGCAGTGTTCCAATATCTCAGGGGCTACCACAAAGAAGAGGGAGTCAAGCTATTCTCCAAAGCACCTGAAAGCAGGACAAGAAGCAACGGATGGAAACTAGTCAAGGAGAGAAGCAACCAAGAACTAAGGAGAAACTTCCTGACAGTTAGAACAATTAACCAGTGGAACAACCTGCCTCCAGAGGTGGTGAATGCTCCAACACTGGAGGTTTTTAAGAAGAGACTGGACAGCCATTTGCCTGAAATGGTATAAGGTTTCCTGCCTGAGCAGGGGGTTGGACTAGATGACCTCCATGGTCCCTTCCAACTTTATTATTATTATTATTATTATTATTATTATTATTATTATTATTATTATTATTATTATTATTATTATTATTATTATATTATAAATTACACATGATTTCTCATCTCAAAAATTCTATGAGCAACTTAATACATGCATTCATACATCAGAAAGTCACCAATTTCCATAGATAAGTAATTTCCATGGATAAGTATAAATAGGAAAATGTAAAGAATGCAAGTTATTTGTTCAATCTCTATCATGAAATGGAATATTAACAAAACTACTCTCTAAAGCAGGGGTCCCCAATCCCCGGTCCATGGACCAGTACTGGGCCATGGCATGCTAGCAACCGGGCCTCACAAACAAGCAAAGCCCCATCCACGGGATGAAGGCAGCACACAAAACCACACCCCCTCCAGTCCACAGAAAAACCTCTCTCCACGTAACCAATCCCTGGTGTCCAAAAGGTTGGGGACCTCTCCTCTAAAGTTTACAGGGAACTCAAATTAGGTACCATAAGTCACATTCAGGTTAAACATGATTACTTAAATAAAAGTCCTTTCTGTATAAGTATGTAGGTGGTTTCCATTTAATGACCAATAGCTTAATAACTGTTTGAAGTTTGACAACCTCAGAAAGTATCCTTTACAGCCTATAAAGCACTTCTGACCGTGTTGCCACCACCTGCAGTCATGTGAACACATTTTGGGTGTTTGGTAAGTGGCTCATATTTACAACTGGTTGTAGCATCCCACAGTCAATTACCATGATTTACTACTTTTTTGCCATTTTCTGGCAGAAAACTGCAAAAACCACCTATTGGATATGCTAGATTCACTTAACAACATCATGGTTCACTTAACAACTGTACTAACTCACTTTATAATCATTGTAAAAATGGCTATAAAATGAGATGACAAGCTTAACAGCAGCTCTAACTTACCACCAAAATTCTAAGCCCAATTTTGGTCATAAATAAAGGAATAATAGAATAACAGAGTTGGAAGGGATCTTAGAGGTCTTCTAGTCTAAAACCCTGCTCAAGCAGGAAACCTATGCCATTTTAGAAAAATGGTTGTCCAATCTCTTCTTAAAAACCTGCAGTGCTGGAGCACCCACATCAGAAGGCAAATCAGATTAATTGTTCTAACTGTCAGGACTATCTATACATGGATTCACGGCTCAATTTTAAAGATCATATAGGAGCCGTGACCAGGGGGGCTTTTGCCCAGGTTCACCTGGTGCACCAGTTGCGACCCTACCTGGACCGAGATGCTCTACGCACAGTCACTCATGCGCTCGTGACCTCCCGTTTAGACTACTGCAATGCTCTCTACATGGGGCTGCCCTTGAGGACCACTCGGAGGCTTCAGCTGGTGCAGAATGCGGCCGCGCGAGTTGTGATGGGGGTTTCCCGACACTCCCATGTACCACCTCTACTCCGCGAGCTGCGTTGGCTTCCGGTTGCCCTCCGGGTGAGATTCAAGGTGCTGGTGATGACCTATAAAGCCCTAAATGGCTTGGTTCCAGGATATCTGAGGGAACACCTGCTGCCGGCATCAAGTTTATTTAATTAAAATTTATTTATTTATTTATTTATTTATTTAAATTTTTATACCGCCCTATTCCCGAAGGACTCAGGGCGGTTTACAGGGCAGCATAAAATACAATATAAAAATAGTTCCCTTCGTCCAGTGAGCTCCCACAGGGAGGGCCTTCTCAGGGTGCCGCCGGCTAGATTGCCAGCGGGTAACACCCAGGGGGAGGGCCTTCTCTGTGGGTGCGCCTGCTCTCTGGAACCAGCTGCCCACGGAGCTTAGGACCGCCCCCGACCTTCGTTCATTTCACCGGGACCTGAAGACCTGGCTCTTTGAGCTTTCCGGCCCAGGCTGAGAGTTTTAATTGGGTTTTTTTATATATTTTTCAGGGATTAAATTTAATTCTTTTTAATTGTTTTTAATTTTTGTATCAATGTTTTAAGTACCCTGTAAACCGCCCTGAGTCCTTTGGGAAAGGGCGGTATATAAATTCAATAAAATAAATAAATAAAAAATACATGATGTTACTACATGAGTAGTGTGAACTTACCAAAATATCAAATTAGTCACTCAATTTTAAGATGTGTATAAACTAGCCAACAAAAGAAAAAAAAATCACCTAGAGCACTCTAAATCAAATGTTCCAGAATATTCATATAGGGAAACAAATACAATTAACAAAACTCAGTTTGGTTATTGAATATATTAATAGTTCTATGGTCTTATTTAGATGACCAATTAATTAACTGTACAGAAAGAGAATCTTCACTAAGTTTATTAAGGTTTGCAAGAACGTTCCGGAACATCTAATGAATCCTGGTAACATGGTATTAACTGCCACCGTCATTATTCCATATCCAGTCAATGTTCTTTGGATGACAATGTACATTCTTGCAGAATCAGAAAAGAAATCTATTGCAGATTGCTTTAGCATTATTCTGTAAGCTACCTTTCTGGGGGCCGTCTCCACTCTGATTCCTGATCAGTAGTTCTTCTCCAAGTACCTTCAGTTTCTCTATCACCCCAGCGTGATTCCTACATTTAAACAGAGTTAAAAAAAAACCTTAACATGATTAGGAATACTTATTTTAATTTCAATTATCACAAACATTTTTTAAAAAAGCACCGAGCCCATCAATGGTTTCAGAAGCACAATCTGCTTCTAACTAGTTTGCATATTTAAAGAACATGTCACGGCCGGAGGAGACAATCAATTTTCTGTCAAGGGCTTCAATGTACATTTCTTCAATCTAAAGAAGGAAAGAGTGGGTGTGTTTAAATACAAAAGCGGAGGGAGGCACTCTCTATTATCCCCTCTTTTTAGAATTTTTTTTTCTTTCCTAAGCAGAAGACTCCACAGAGCAACCTGTAACTCATTCCAGAGAGCTGAACTGGTTGTCTCTTGTTCTGCATTGTTCCAGTTTTCTTGAAAGAGCATGGGGTAAACGTGCACATTCAACACTGGTAATAGTGGTGGTTCATATCTGAAAACTAAATCTAAAAAGTTAAAACTTAATAACTTAATGTGGGATCTCAATTATTACTTATTACTTAACAAAAGGGAAAGGGGGAGCAGAGAACAGTAGTTCCCCAATGGCACAGTACACTCATCCCTCAGTAATATGTACGTTATTTGAAATTCATCTCTGAAATGGTATAAAATGTAGATATAAGAGAAACCATCATTTCTGTAATAAGACATTTCAAGTGAAACAAAGATTCAGATTAGAAAATGAAAAAGAACAAGGAAGAAATGATGGAATATATTATGAAAAAATGGATTTTTCTTTTTAAATTTTTTTATCTTGGTTTCAAGAGCAGGAGCTATTTTGTGAATGGGCTCCAAATGTGATGCTATTTTCTCAAAAATCCTTGCTTTTTAAAAACTGATGCATCTTTTCCAACTTTTCAATGCAATCTTTTTATTTTTATTTAGCTTAGACACATATGACTCTCCAAACTATTTTTTCCAATGTTTAAAATGTTATAAATCTACCTATTCTTACACTCAGAATATTATATTACATTGACAACATTTTATTACATTTTATTTATGACTGTCACAGCACCTCACAGTCACAATTGCCACTTGCGACCTTCCCAATTTCTGATAAGCAAAGTCAATGGTACCAATGTACTGTATAACATCTTTGTTTAAATCAACAACAGAAGATATAAAATACAATATATATATTATTTTGAATAATCCTTGCATAAATTTAAATTGTATCAATGCATTTGTAAAGGAAGCTAACGTTTAAACAGCACATAGAAGCCATATCTTAAATTTTGAGCTGGAAATATATTCCTTGAGTGTAAGATTTATATGGTTGGTACATGCTTTCCCCCAAATTATCCCCGTCATTAGAATTATTTACCTTCCGTGAAAGTGAATCTTCAAGATTCCGCCTCTCCTCTTCACGACGACGCTCCCGCTCTTCAATTTCTAATTCCCTTTGACGTTTCTTTCTTTCCACCTCTTCTAGTTTTTTAACACGTTCTTGATATTCACGCATTTCTTGTTCGCGTTTTTCACGTTCAATACGTTCTTTCTCTTCTTGTTCTGTCCAAACAAACATAAAAATAATAAAGTGAACTTCCCATTTTGGATTAAAAAATGAGTATTTCATCTTCAAATGTGCTGATTTGAACATCATTTCACACTTGGGACAGCTTGAAAGTTAGCTTTAATAAAAGTAACAGTTAAGGATATGTGGCTCAATCTAAATCTAGCCCATTTTAATTCATTTAATTTGTAGCTTTAAAAAAGGGGGGGAGGAAGCAAGAAAATATTTGCTACTATCTGCAATTCACCCTAATATATTTAATGGCACCTCTCCTACTGTAACAATTTTATATACGTATTTCCCAATATAAGTAATTCAGTAGGAATATTTGAGCAAACTAGGGACACTCCCCAAGTAAAGAACAAGTTCCATTTCTAGCTGTCTTTAACTCAAATTTGTATGTAAGTCGGAACTTGCACTTACAAATGCGCTACCTCTGACTAAAAATGGCAAGACACTGTTCTCCTTCCTCAAGCCAACTAACCGTTGAAGGCACGCAATGTTTTCATGAAACACTGAAAAAAGGCTGTATATTAAAAACTCATGGTTTCAGAGGTTCATAAAAACAAAGCGTGGCTTCAACTGTTGTCTGGCTCAAGGAAGAACTCTTATCTGCTTTTCTGTAGTAGTAAGAGCCCATTCACAAGAAAGGGTTGTCCAGAAGTCAGGCATGCTTAACTCAGTACCTGCTCTATGATGGGCACTAATATACTCTGTACGATATAGTATATATGCATTGCAATTCAGTAAATGTTGGTAAATCACAGTACAGGTGGTCCATCTTAATGAATCTAATGAGATTGACTCCTTTTCTAACTGAAATAGATCTTAAGTGAGACATCATATGACCATGATTTGAAACTCCTGTTGGCCTCTCTCCATTGACCTGGTCAGAAGCCAGCTGGGAAAACTACAAATCACAATCACGTGATCACGGACATTGTGACCATTGCAAATGTGCAATGGTTGCCAAGAACCTATATTGCAATTATGTGGCTACGGGGACTCTGTAAGGGGGCCATAAGTATGAGAACCAGTTGTAAATCACTTTTTAGCACCATTAAAATTTTGAACAATCACTAAGCAAATGGTAGTAAAAACTACTTCTATTTTGCTTTGCGAGATACCCTGAACAAATGTCTACTTCTAGTAGCTGCCATGACACACATTTATCCAGACATGCAAAATTACTATTAAGAAATATAAGATCTGTATAAATAGATCAAGGTAAGATAGATTGTTACTTTAGAAAGAACCCTTCAGCATTTACCTTTCAGCATCTTTTCCTCTTGCAATCTTTGTTCTTCCTCCTCCTTCTCACGATAGTAAGTAATGCGTCTTTCTTCTTTGCGCTGTCTCTTACGTTCCTCTAAACGATTACTTCTTTCCTCTGCTAATCTTTCTTGGAATTGTTTAAGTTTTTCCTGAAACAACAATACTTAATCTAGAACTACAGAAATAGTATAAGCAGCATACAGAAGGTCAAATATGGATGTATGCCAAATTACTTTCCAGCTTTGCAGATGATAATAAGCCATACAAGAAAACACGTGCTGTTTACATTCTTGCAACCATATGAAGATGTGGAGTAACAAACAGCAAAATGTCCACACAAACACATGCTGATTATATAAGTGACATTCATGTCTTTCTTGTTGCCAGGCAGTACATAAAATAGATTTCAAGTATAGGTAGTACAACCCAAGAACTGAATGTAGCTTTCCAAGCCATTGCCCCATCCCAAGGACCAAAGTCACATCTGCAGGGTGAGAAAGTGAATTGAAGAACCTTTCTGTTAACCTTTAAAGGCAGACAAGGTCAAGAAACAGCAATCTGAGAATGTAGTACTATAAGAGAAATTTGAAAGTCTGTCAAAACCCATCATTTTAACTTATACTTAATCCAATCAAGGCAGAATTGTTCTGCTGCTGGATAGATTCATCTATTTGTTTATTATTTATTTATTGGTCACCCATCTTACCTCAAGGTAACGCTGAGCATTTTTTTTTTTGTAACAGTTCCACATTCTCCTGAATTATATCAGACATACAGAAAAACTCACAAAATATAAACAGGGAATGTTGGAGGCAACCCTAGCCAATTTTTGGCTGAGCTAATGCCCTAAACGTCAAACATGGTTCTGATTTTTTTAAAGACACTGCCTGCCCATTCTAATTTATGACTGTATTAAAAGATACCAGATGTAGGATTATAGTTAGCAAAAAATTAAATGTACCTCATAAACTGATCTCCTTGCAGTCTTGAGCCTAGTTATAAACAAGTCACTCTCTTCTAACATCCGTGACAATCTATTCTTATGCTCAAGAGCCTTTTCACGTTCCTGTTGCATGGTGGTGATCTGTAACATATTCATCAAATCAATATACTGCTGTATATGGTGTTCAGGTTCCAATGCCTAAAATTTAGCAAACTAGTTTCACACTGAAGAAAACATTGAGGGGCCTGTTACATACGTCCTTGACTTATGATTATTTCTTTAATAATCATTCAGAGTTATGATGACACTGAAAAAAGCCAGTCCATTTTATGACCACTGCAGTCATTCCATGATCACGATTAAATTACAGGTGCTTGGCAACCAACATGCATTTACAATGGTTGCAAAATCCTGGGTCCCGTGATTGCAATTTGTGACTTTCCCAGGGGGCTTCTAATAAGCAAAGTCAATAGGGAAGCTGGATTTGCTTAATGAATGCAGCAAAAATGTCATAAACCAGCAAATTTAATTATATCCCTTAGCAACAGACATTCCAGTCCCAATTGTGATCATAAGTCAAGGACTATAAGTCAAGGACAGTCGTGGTTTTGCATTAAGTACAAAATTTTAGCCATTATACAATTGGAGAAACTTTAGAGCAATTAAATAAATTTACTTACAGATTGCATAATTTATTTGGGTGGAAGATATACATTCTGCGGTGACAAAATTCAAAAGTCTACAAGAGACTGGAATTTCCCAATACTTAACAATAATGATTTTGTCCATGAAATGTTGTTAGTGGACAAGCAAATTAACTTGAATTGTAGAAAAATAATATGAACAAAAATTGCTTCTCAAATAAGCAAGCTCTCCAAAATCTTACCCTTTCTTCTTCTTGTTGTTCCCAAAGATCCATATCTCTGACTCTTTGTTCTTCATAGGCAGTCTTAATCAGTGGAATTTCTTCTAAACGTTTTGCTCTTTCAAAATAGTCAATCTAGATTTTTTAAAAAAGTTGATTTAATATCTTAAAAGTTGAGAAAACAAAAACATTTTCAGTTCAGTTGTAAGTGCTGTTGTTTCTGCCTACACCTACATTGGCTTTTCTTTTACCTTTTTCTCCTGATTCTTCAGACGCTCTTGCAATTCCTTCTTTTCTTTTTCAAGCTGTTCAACCTGTTTTGCCATAATGAAGTCTGGATCCAATTCTTCGAGATCCTACAAATAATAAGCATTAAAACAAAGATTTCTAAAGGTGATGAAGCATTTCTATAGTTTTAATACACTGTAAAGGTAAAGGTAAAGGTAAAGGTTCCCCCGCACATGCGTGCTAGTCGTTTCCGACTCTAGGGGCCGGTGCTCATCTCCGTTTCAAAGCCGAAGAGCCAGCGCTTGTCCGAGGACGTCTCCGTGGTCATGTGGCCGGCATGACTAGACGCCAAAGGCGCACGGAACGCTGTTACCTTCCCACCGGAGTGGTCCCTATTTTTCTACTTGCATTTTTACGTGCTTTCGAACTGCTAGGTTGGCAGAAGCTGGGACGAGTAACAGGCGCTCACTCTGTTACGCGGCACTCGGGATTCGACCCGCCAAACTGCCGACCTTCCGATCGACAAGCTCAGCGTCCTAACCCACTGAGCCACCGCGTCCCTTGACGTATTTCCTGTATTTCCCACAATACATTTACTCTGTTTTTCCTTAAACGTTAAGTATACTTATAAATTATTTTAATATCATAGATAGTGCTTTAAGTCAAACTGGGGAAAACACATTAAAGTTAGGAAACCTAATCCAGACAAGATGGAAGACAAGCCTGTGAGTGGTTTAACTGGGAATACACACTTTAGGAAGAATCAGGAATGAATGCTGGAATAGCACAAGTCTGAAATCCCAAACTAAAGTTCTTCACGTTAGCACAGTGGGAACAGAAAACTTGCTTTTGAGTTATAGTCCTTTTATTCCTACCTGAAAAGATTTCAGGCAGCATGGCATAGACAGCGCATCATTATTTTTACTTGTTCAGAAAATTTGCCCTTACCAGGAGGCCAGGCCATAAATTAAAAAGTAACAGATTACTACACAGAAATAACCCTCCTTACCTCAATATCAATATCTTTGAAGGCCTTGGCTCCCAGCTCTGTCTTCTTAATCTGCTCCAAACGTTCACGAACAGTTTTCTTTTTAATTTGCTCATGTTCCTGCAGAATACGCTCTTTTTCACGCTCTTTTGCCTCCTGGCGCAATCTCTCTTCTTCAGCTTTGCGAACTTTTTGGAGTTCAGCTTCACGCTGCTCCAGCTCTTCTTTTTCACGCTGAATGTTCAAACTCTCAAGACGTTCCTTTCTTTCTTCAATAGTTTGCCTGCGAGCAAGGATACGCTGATGTTCTTTCCTTGAATTTTTTAAGTAAGCTGTAACTGCCTGTTGATGTTGTTCTTCCTTTTCTAGCTGAATAAAGGTTAACATAACAAGATTATTTTTTAATTCAAATGCTGTAAGAGACAATTACATTATCAAAATTCAGAACAATACTATTTATTTAGATCAGCAGAAAGGACTAGAAAAACAACAAAGTTTAGCAAGAGTGGTAAAGAGTATCCTGTAGAAAGAGGATGGCTGACAGAATTCCAGTAAAATGGAACTCTAAAACAGCTGTGGGCCAACCACTCAATAGACCTTTGCAAAACTCCTGAGAAAATTTCTCACAATTCCAAATATGCCCATCAAAGAAAAAAACCTAACTGAAAGCTTTTAGGAAATTCATTGCAAATATGTAAATAAATATTAGTCATTCATGATATATTTTACTGTACACATTGATTAGTGTACCAATAAGAATTAGCTCTTCTCTACTGTTTATTTCTTGATTCTTTTAGAGTTAAGTCTACCAATTACATTTTGGAGAACTCTGGTTGCTGCAATGGATGTTAAGTATGAAAAACGGTCATAAGTCACTTTTTTCCTGCCGTGGTAACTTTGACCGGTCGCTAAACAAATGGTTGCAAGTCAAGGACTGCCTGTAGTTACTCTAGATCATTATTCTTCTACATTTCCCCCCCCCAGGCCCCAAGTATTTTGTTGCCTGAAGTAGAATAGCAAATAGCACTCCATGTCTATTGCCAACCAACTTACAGTTAAGGTAACTTATTTGGATATTCTAGGCAGAAAACCTATTATTTTCCTCTTCTTTCTGGGAGTGAAAATACAGCAACATTTAGAACAGGGGTGTCAAACTCAATTTCATTGAGGGCCGCATCAGCATTGCGCTTGCCCTCAGGGGGACGGGTGGGTATGGCCAGGGTGGGCGTGGCCTACTGGGTGGGCGTGGCTAGAGTGCGTATGGCCTACTGGGTGGTCATGGCCAGCTCTACATCGTTCGCATCAAGGGTGCCTATGGGGCCCCGGGCAGGAGTGGGACAGATCTGAGGGTCTCTGGCAGAAGGAGGGTCTCTGGGCCAGGGCCAAGGCAGTGGGGGCCGTTCCCTCACTGTTTCCAGGATGGCTTCGCGGGCCACATGAAACTACTTCGCGGGCCAGATCCGGCCCCCGGGCCTTGTGTTTGACATGTCTGATTTAGAAAATCAGCAATCTGATCTTCTATGAAATTTTGTATTATGCCCGAGATAGTAGCTTCACTCTTTGATCACTGACCTGCAAGTGGGATACTTCAGTTTCTCCCCACACATTTGGGGGTCACAATGGCAACCAGGTTCTGCTTGGGACTGCTGTCGCTAGGCGAAGTTGCCCCATGATGTCACACTTTTATGACCACATTGCTTAGCAATGGCAATCCTGATCCTAACTGCAATTGCAACCCAAAAATTTCCTGTGTAAGAATGAGAACTTTCATTGACCCTTTGACCCTTTATGTTGGCCTATTGTGACAGTCCTGTACTCTGAAAGCAGTCCTCAGATTCACTCAGGCAGCCACCACCCTTTACTAAAATATAAAACTTTTATTGACTCAATTGTTAGTTTTATTGACCAAAAGATTATTGGTCAATAATCACTTCCTTCTATCCGGGACTAGAATCACGGGAAGGACCCCAATTTACTAGAGAAACAAGAATGAATCAGAATCAGAAGAAAAGAAGCACTTTAGTTATAACTGAGCACACCAAAGCTTCCCCAAGATACACAATACTTTTAAAAAGCAAACCAAAAGCTATGATTTACCAATATATGAGGTGGCTTAATAAATTCTAGAGCCTTTGCAAGTGCAGATGACATGGCTGTCAGCTGGTTCCTAATCTGCTCAGAGGGCATGCTCTGCAGCTGAGGTCCAAGAGGAGCATCTTCTCGGGTGCAATAGTTTAAATCGGACCCAAAACTTAATGTTCGGGTGGTATGATCAATGCGAACCTTTAAAAAGTAAAGTCAGTAGAAATCAGTAATTCAGAAACTCAGTAATAATTGTTTACAGTGTATTCATATAATCCCTTTGCACTGACCCACTATTATTATGTTAAGAGCCGTGGTGGCACAGTGGTTAGAATGCAGTATTGCAGGCTAATTATGTTGACTGCCTACTGCCAAGTTCAGCAGCTTGATTCTCTCTGGCTCAAGGTTGACTCAGCCTTCCATCCTTCTGAGGTCGGTAAAATGAGGACCCAGATTGTGACTATGTAAACTGCTTAGAGAGGACTATAAACCACTGTGAAGCAGTATATAAGTCTAAGTGCTATTGCTATATTACTGCACTTAAACACTTAGAATGTTAAGAATTCATTTCAAAAACAGTATATTCTGTTCTAATTTTTTGTCATCCAAACTTGCAAAATTTTAAAATAAAATTGTATTCTGCTTTTAAACGATACATACCTGCATGTCAAGCCATCTAAGATGAAACATTCTACATTCTCCAACAAAGACATTTTTTTTGGCAAGGTTAATGTCTCTCTATTTAACCAACTAACAATATACTGCCAGAAATAAGGAGTTAAAAATAAAGTTTGTTCAGTGAGATATTGTGATTATGTCCATTTATACTTCTAAATATCAGTAGTTGGGGAATATACTCATTTGGATTATCTAGCAGAGTTTTTCACTCTTTATGCCAAAGGTAATTCAGAGTGATAGCTTTTAATTTATACCTTCTTCTATGTAAGCAAAATATATTGAAACTGCTTGTTTGGGATCCATAAGAATAAAGGTATGCGAGAATGATCTTGATGAATGAGGGGGAGAGATGCTGTCTAGGAAATTATCAGGTAGAAGTGGTAGCCCTCAACTGCTGAAGATCAGAAGAAATTTAGGAAACACCCACCCTAATTGATCAGGTAGCTGAAAATGGTGGGACAAGATTTGTATTTTCAGACTTGCAAGATTCTGTTAATATAGCCTTTTAATAAAATAGAATTAGCTCATCCTGTCTTATGTTTCCTGTCTGTTTTACCTGGGAGGGCTGACAGTAAGATGTATACCTGCTATTTTCAGTTTTTATTAATGAAAAATTCAGATTTAAAGAAAAACATAAATATGCAGAAATATCTGACACTTATCCATATCACTTACTTGTAAATCACAGTGTCTGGCTGCATCAACAATGGCACGCTCTAACTGGAAAGCATCCACAAAAGGAACCAAAGTCGTCAGGCGAGTAAATTCAATGCTTTGATAAATCTGAGCCACCTGCAAAAATACAGAAATATTCATCTCTTTCCGATAAATCATGCCAGTTCTTAATGCTCCAATTTTTTTAAAGAACTCAATCAACTTTAAGAATTTCAAGATCAACAATAATTGTTGTTGTTGTTGTTAGTTGCGAAGTCGTGTCCGACCCATCGCGACCCTATGGACAATGTTCCTCCAGGCCTTCCTGTCCTCTACCATCTTCTGGAGTCCATCTAGGCTCACGCCTACTGCTTCAGTGACTCCATCCAGCCACCTCATTCTCTGTCGTCCCCTTCTTCTATTGCCCTCAATCTTTCCCAGCATTAGGCTCTTCTCCAGTGAGTCCTTCCTTCTCATTAGGTGGCCAAAGTATTTGAGTTTTAGCTTCAGGATCTGGCCTTCTAAAGAGCAGTCAGGGTTGATCTCCTCTAGGACTGACCGGTTTGATCGCCTTGCAGTCCAAGGAGCTCGCAGGAGTCTTCTCCAGCACCACAGTTCAAAGGCTTCAATTCTTTGGCGCTCAGCCTTTCTTATGGTCCAACTTTCACTGCCATACATTGCAACTGGGAAGACCATAGCCTTGACTATACGCACTTTTGTTGACAGGGTGATGTCTCTGCTTTTTAGTGTGCTGTCTAGATTTGCCATGGCTTTCCTCCCAAGGAGCAAGCGTCTTTTAATTTCTTGGCTACAGTCCCCATCTGCAGTGATCTTGGAGCCCAGGAAAATAAAATCTGTCACTACCTCCATTTCTTCCCCATCTATTTGCCAGGAATTGAGAGGGCCAGATGCCATGATCTTGGTTTTCTTAATGTTTAGTTTCAACCCAAGTTTTGCACTCTCCTTCTTCACCCGCAACAAGAGGCTCTTTAGTTCTTCTTCACTTTCTGCCATTAGAGTGGTATCATCTGCATATCTTAGGTTGTTGATGTTTCTTCCGGCAATCTTAATTCCAACTTTTGATTCATCTAGCCCTGCCTTTCTCATGATGTGCTCTGCATATAAGTTAAATAGGCAGGGTGACAGTATACAGCCTTGCCGGACTCCTTTCCCAATTTTGAACCAATCAGTGGTTCCGTGTCCAGTTCTCACTGTTGCTTCTTGGCCCACATATAGATTTCTCAAGAGACAAATAAGATGGTCTGGTATGCCCATCTCTTTAAGGACTTGCCAGAGTTTGTTATGATCCACACAATCAAAGGCTTTAGCATAGTCAATGAAGCAGAAGTAGATGTTTTTCTGGAACTCTCTAGCTTTCTCCATGATCCAGCGTATGTTAGCAATTTGATCTCTAGTTCCTCTGCCTCTTCGAAATCCTGCCTGTACTTCTGGTAGTTCTCGATCCACATACTGCTGGAGTCTAGCTTGTAGAATTTTAAGCATAACTTTACTAGCATGAGAAATGAGTGCAATGGTGCGATAGTTTGAACATTGTTTGGCACTGCCTTTCTTTGGAATTGGAATGTAAACTGATCTTTTCCAATCCTGTGGCCACTGTTGAGTTTTCCAAATTTGCTGGCAAATTGAGTGTAGCACTTTTACTGCATCGTCTTTTAAGATTTTGAATAGCTCAGCTGGAATACTGTCACCTCCACTAGCTTTGTTGTTGCTCAGCTTTTCTAAGGCCCACTTCACTTCACATTCTAGGATGTCTGGCTCGAGGTCAGTGACCACCTCATTGTGATTATCAGGGACGTTAAGCTCATTCTTGTATAGTTCTTCTGTGTAATTTTGCCACCTCTTCTTAATCTCTTCTGCCTCTGTTAGGTCCCTGCCATTTTGGTCCTTTATCATGCCCATTTTTGCATGAAACGTTCCTTTCATCTCTCCAATTTTCTTGAAAAGATCTCTGGTCCTCCCTATTCTATTGTTTTCTTCTATTTCTTTGCATTGTTCATTTAAGAAGGCATTCTTATCTCTTCTAGCTATTCTCTGGAATTCTGCATTTAATTGGGCATATCTTTCTTTTTCTCCCTTGCCTTTCACTTCCCTCCTTTCCTCAGCTATTTGCAAAGCTTCCTCAGACAGCCATTTTGCTTTCTTGCATTTCTTTTTCTTTGGGATGGTTTTGGTTGCTACCTGTTGTACAATGTTGCGAACCTCTGTCCATAGTTCTTCAGGCACTCTGTCTATCAGATCTAATTCCTTAAATCTATTTGTCACCTCTACTGTATATTCAACAGGGATATGATTTAATTCATACCTGAGTGGCCTAGTGCTTTTCCCTACTTTCTTTAATTTAAGCCTAAACTTTGCAACAAGAAGCTCATGGTCTGAGCCACAGTCAGCTCCTGGTCTTGTTTTTACTGACTGTATAGAGCTTCTCCATCTTTGGCTGCAGAGCATATAGTCAATTTGATTTCTGTGTTGACCGTCTGGTGATGTCCATGTGTAAAGCCGTCTCTTGGGTTGTTGGAAAAGAGTGTTTGCTATGACCATCGTATTCTCTTGACAAAATTCTATCAGCCTGTGCCCTGCTTCATTTTGTACTCCAAGGCCAAACTTGCCTGTTATTCCAGTTATCTTTTGGCTTCCTACTTTAGCATTCCAATCCCCCATGATGATAAGGACATCATTTTTGGGTGTTAGTTCTATAAGGTGCTGTAGGGCTTCATAGAACCGGTCAATTTCATCCTCTTCAGCACCGGTGGTTGGGGCATAGACTTGGACTACTGTGATATTGAATGGTTTGCCTTGGATTCGAACTGAGATCATTCTGTCATTTTGAGGATTGTATCCCAGTATTGCTTTTCCTACTCTTTTATTGACTATGAAGGCTACTCCATTTCTTCTGAGGGATTCTTGCCCGCAGTAGTATACCTGATGGTCATCTGAATTAAATTCACCCATTCCTGTCCATTTTAGTTCGCTGATACCTAAGATGTCGATGTTTAGTCTTGTCATCTCTTGTTTGACCACGTCCAGCTTTCCTTGATTCATGGATCTTACATTCCAGGTTCCTATGGAGAAAAAATCTTTACAGCATCGGACTTTCCTTTCACCACCAGACATATCCACAGCTGAGCGTCCTTTCGGCTTTGGCCCAGTCGCTTCATTCTTTCTGGCGCTACTAGTACTAGCCCTCTGCTCTTCCCCAGTAGCATATTGGACGCCTTCCGACCTGAGGGGCTCATCTTCCAGCGTCATATCGTTTTGCCTTTTGGTACTGTCCATAGGGTTTTCATGGCAAAGATACTGGAGTGGTTTGCCATTTCCTTCTCCAGTGGATCACGTTTTGTCAGAACTCTCTGCTATGACCTTTCCGTCTTGGGTGGCCCTGCACGGCATAGCTCATAGCTTCATTGAATTACGCAAGCCCCTTCGCCACGACAAGGCAGTAATCCATGAACAATAATTATTCAAATATAAATAGTACTTGCTATTAGCAATTACCATTTATTTAAAAAAAATACCCTTCACTATTCTGAGCAGCAACCATGTATGAAGGAGACTGGCAGCAATTCTAAATGAAGCAAAGCTGCTAATTAGCCTTCACAATCTCCCTTTAGCACACCAGAAATAACACTGCTTACCAGAGCAAAGGAAGCAGGTCAATGATATGTGCTTTAGAATCAAAAGACCTTTAATGCTTTCAGATGGATATATTAGTAATACAGGTATATTAAAGATGCATAGTGGAAAAAATTACAATATTTTAAAGTATTGTTTTAGAACCATACCTGCTGAAGTAGTCTAAGGATGGTGTTGTTTTGCAGATGAGGAATATATAATTGCAATTCTGGCTCTTTCTCGGATTGATCTCTTACCCAGTTTAAAACCTGTACAGAATCAGTACATCGGTAAATGATAGTAGGGTTGATATAGACAGTACGTTTTTCTCACTTGATTGCTCAAACCATTTCTTTCCAATAATGCACTCATATTACAATGAAAGTAAAAAATCTGTACATGTTGATCAATGTATCATTCTGTTGTGATTCAGGGTCAGCCTGTGGGTTCGGCATTTGGGTTGGACAACTCAGAGGAGGAGGAGGGGGGTGTTGGAGAGGTTGCTGAGGGGGTTGCTGATGAGAGCCCTCAGCCAGGCCCCTCCCACCTGGTCACGACGCAGACCCAGCTGTGTGAGCCTGACAGCGTGGATGAAGATGACCCACAGTTGGCCCTGTTCAAGGACGCCCGACGCAGGAGGCAGTCAATCAGGAGTAAACAGAGGAAGGCAATGGGACACCTCGGAAGGAGGCAGAGAGAAGCCACGCCCTGAACTGTATAAAAGGGGAATGCGTGGGAGGGCTGGTTTGCTGAATGCAACCGTTTGAATAGTTCCTGTTTCATGCTTCGTGTTTGCTGTCTTTGCTCTGTTTATGTTTTTATGTTAATAAATTTGGCAGGCTTAGTTCCAGCCTCTTGCCTTCTTGTAAAAGGGGTTGTCCCTGCCTTATCTGCAGGGCTGGTAGCAGGCTGGTATAGAACACATTCATACATGTATCATTCTCTGTGTCTGTCTGTCTCTCTCTCGCACACACACAGAGTGCAAAATATACATATATGAATGATGCACTTCTTCTCACTTGATACCCTACAACTGCTCTCTCAGTAATACATAGGAACATGCCTAGAAATGAAAATCACTGAAAAATATGCATAGCATTTTCTAGGAAAAGAAGCACTTAAGGCCACAAATATTAATTAGCTCAGTGCTAATAATTATTTCACTATTTCAACAAGCATTTATCAAGTTAAAATGTTTAACTATTATTGGCAATGACAATATAAGGTAAAGGTAAAGGTTCCCCCGCACATGCGTGCTAGTCATTTCCAACTCTAGGCCCTGGTGCTCATCTCCGTTTCAAAGCCGAAGAGCCAGCACTTGTCTGAGGACGTCTCCATGGTCATGTGGCCAGCATGACTAGACGCCAAAGGCGCATGGAACGCTGTTACCTTCCCACCGTAGTGGTCCCTATTTTTCTACTTGCATTTTTACGTGCTTTCGAACTGCTAGGTTGGCAGAAGCTGGGACGAGTAACAGGCGCTCACTCTGTTACGCGGCACTCAGGATTCGACCTGCCAAACTGCCGACCATCTGATCGGAGAGCTCAGCGTCCTAACCCACTGAGCCACCGCGTCCCTAATGACAATATATGATATGCTAATTAACCATCATCTATTATTTAATAAATGTTAAAAAAACAGAAATATGCTATATTTTGTAATTGTGAAGGAATTCTAGATGTCAGAAATTACTGCTGAACAAAAGATAACTGCTATTTCCATGAATAGTATTGAAACATAAAATCCTGCAATAGTTTTTCCTACAACATTATTTATCAATACGGTGAAGAATTAAAATTTGCTGTTTGATTCTGTACCAACTGGGTAAATACAAAATCATTTAACATTTCATTGAATACTATGTATAATTTAAAAAATAGTTTATTAGAAAGAAAACTTATTGAAGAATTGGCAACAATAAAGACTGTTTCATTTACAGACTTTTTAAAAGAAAATCTCCTATAAAGCAATATAAATATATGGGATTAATATGGGACTTAGCCCAGATTCACTGTTGTGAGATGGGAAGCTATGTAAGTAAAACAGTAAGAATTTTTTTTCACAAAATAATCAAGATATAACATATCTTTTCACAGTTCAACTTAATCAAAAGCTCATTTACTATAAACTATCATTTGTACTGGTATCTGTCTCAAAATCTTACCTTGCATACACGGCCACATAACTTCAGTGGATGAAAATCTACCTCAAGCCAGTTATAAAGCTCTTTTACCTCTGGGACAACATACTGAACTACATTAAATCTCACCTATGAAACATGAAATAAAAACAATTGTTAACACTAATAACTTTTCTCAGATGGGGTTTCATACACATGCAAGCACATTTTAATACTTAAAGATTATAACACACTGGTATCTATATTAAGCATATTCTAATTTACAAGTAACATCTCTATATGCTGGAAGGGCTAAAATGTCACTTGATGCAAATGAAGTCTGCATAACATAAACTAGCAACAGAAACATGTTTATGGAAAGTATTTACCATATCATTAATAAGAGAAATCCGAGTAGGTGGAGCCTGAAGTCCTAACAATGTTGCCAATCGGCGTTGCTTTTCAACAATTATGCCATCCATGTCCAAAAGCCGAGCAATGTCAGTTCGTTCAGGAGTTATTGGAATTGACAGAGTAGCCAAAAGTACTCTTGTTGACATCCTACAAACAAGAGAAATATGATTTGGAATAGGATCCCTACTGTTTACATTTAAACAGTTAAAAAAGCACCTTCCACTCTCCTACCTCTATATTTCTTTAGCTAAAACAATGCACTCATTATGCCAATAGCATGCATGTATCAGCATAATCTATTTATTTTTCTCCTCCAGCCATACTCCCTTTTATCTTTTGGACCTTCCTGAGAAACTTTAGCTATACGCAAGGAACAGAGCAGGAAAAATTCCACTGTTGTTTTATAAAGTCCACTAAAATAATATTGAATATAGCTAAATGGAAGTTCAAAACTGCTATTAGTGATTCCAAAAACAAAATTGCTCCAAGCCATGGATTTTTCCCACCTCTGCATCTCCTCTTGCGTGAGATTTTTTCGCATTTCTCTTGAAAGATGATAAAGACGATGAAGAGTAGATGCATGAAAGAGTGCATTTCCTGATTTCCAAAATACAGTAGAAACTTTGTGGTAATAATTTGCCATCAGCTGGGGCTTTGGTGGCTTTTTGGATAAGGAAAATAGCCCATGTATATCTTCCACAGCTTTAAAAGCTTCCTAAAAAAACCAAACAACTATATGTTAACTTACCACAAGGGAAAAATTTAAGGAATATCACACTGAAATCTAGTAGACCTATGTAACATACATGTGTTTATTGTTACTACTAGGATCTAAGCATATTTGGAAAACCTCCATTACAAATATATTGTACATCCATTTACTTTTAGTATTGTTTTATCAAATCTGATTTGCACCTATGGAATTAATTCATCCCCTATCATTGTCTTATCCATTGATAAAGCCAAAACAAATTTCATTCATTATTGGTTAGGAAAGAACCCCCAACCTCAAATTGGGAAATATATTATACACTCTCACAATACTCAACTGAATAGAGCCACTTTGGGTCTAGTGGTTCAGGTGTCAGACTGAAAACAGGGAGACCGTGAGTTCTAGCCCTGCCTCAGCCACGAAAGCCAGTGGGCTGATCTTGGGCCAATCACTCTTTCTCAGCACAATTCACCTCACAGGGTTGTTGTTTTGTGAAAAATAGGGGGAGGAAGATGTGTTGGATGTTTGCCACCTTGAGTTATTTGTAAAAATAATAAAGGTGGGATACAAATAAAAAAGAATTAGAGTTCAGAATATCTCCGGGCTATGAGGCAGAAGTCCTAGAAGGAAGATGGTTGGAGCACTAAAACAGAATTGGGAATGTTTTAACTTTTTTAGAGGGGGCTGTAAGTGTAAGCTAAGTAGGATGGAAGCTATGTCCCAAGGCATCAAATGCTCTTTGGTTTTGAGAGGATAAGAACTGGTCTTAAAAATCCTAATGCTTCTAATCTCTGGCTCTCAACCCTCCGGATAATTTGCAACAATCTTCTCCTGCCCATTGTCTAGGGTACTTTTTTCCCCTTACAGAAGTTACTCTGTCTCTACGTTGACCTTTTCTGAGAAGCTCCTAACTTCTACAATGATTCTGCTTCAATAACTTGGGAGCCTGCCTACTGCTTTCTTTGTATTTTAGTTTCCATCACTGTGATCTCTTCCCCAGTCATCTTCCGAGTCCTCCTTCCCCTTCCTCCTTCTCTGAAATTTGTCTCCATCACCTTTTCTCCTCTCGTTCTTTTCACAGCTTTTTTCCTTTGCCTTAGAAAGCCATGTCTTCTTGATTTACATTCTGGGCAATTTAAACAACCCTTGTATTGAAAATGGCTCTGCTTCATTTATAGGATCTACTTTTGAGAGAAGGTACACATGCTGAATCTAGATATATATCTTAGTCTGGCACCTGAATTTGTCTCAGATCAATCCTAATCATTAAGTAGAACAGGAATGGATTGTAAAGCAATTTCAATGGCTGACTAAAATGTCTCAATGCATAAAAGGGAATTTAAAGTTAAATGAAGACAGAAAATGAAGGAATATTACAATGCTTAGATATTGTATTATGTATGTACCTGCCACAACTCCATGCTGATAGCACTGTCCAATTGTACAAGCCTAGTTTCCAAATGCATTGACTGACTTTCTGGATTATTGAGGTTGATTGCTGTACTTTGATTGTGATGACGCTGAATTTGACCCAAATGCATTCTTAAATTGTCACAGAGTTTACGAAATTCAGCCTTACGAGTATATTGCAAACAGAACTTGAAAGCTGCAAGATTAAATTATTTCAAATTTATATTTTAGCACTTATGAACATGCTAAAAATATTACTGACATCAATCACCTGGAGAGAGTTATTTGTTCCACATATTCTCACCGCCCTGAGTCCTTCGGGAGAAGGGCGGTATATAAATAAAATTATTGTTATTATTATTATTAATGAAAAGCTAGATTTTTCTTGAATTATTAAAATATTTATCAGGATAAGATTATAATTTGTTGTTTTAAACAAGTCATTCTATCAGAAGTTGAATAACAATCACATATATATTACATAGAGATACTGTAATGTTTAAATGTTACCTTGTTGGGCAATATCATGATAGAGTCTCTCTACTCTGGAATTGTTTCTGAGAAGATCCAAACACTGCCTGTATGATTCCCACAGAAACTTAACCCATGGAGTCAAAAGTAACCGATCAGTACGATCTTGGGTATCTTCCCCACTTACAGCACTTAAGAGAACACTAAGAAACAAAGAGTATTTTATATTAAATAATTGTATAATATTTTATCACATTATTCTTGCTTGTTACAACAGATCAAGTGATAACCAAGAAACATTACAGTGCCGTTAAATGTATCTATGAAGGACTTATAATGCAAATTCTGGGGAGGACAGATGTAAAATTGTCATGACTCAAAACTAAAATGCTAAAATAAAATCTGACACACAGACTAATCCAGAAAAGATTCAGCTTGGTAAAGGCTTTCATGTGAGGGGAATCAGATCACAAATAAGCAGTATCATTTAAAAACAAATACATTTAACATGAACCAAATTAATATAATCAAAGGTGAGCATCACTTTTACCTTTCTGGAGTCTGAATATTATCAAGATCTTCTATATCTAGGACCATCTGTTGAGATTCTTCTTTAGCAGCTTCAGTTTTTTCTTCTGCTAGTTTTAAATAAGCTCGTACTACATCCTCCAAGGACTTAATATTCACCTGTATCAAAATCAGAAGAGCTAAAGGAGCTTTTCTTAATCAGGGACAAAATCTATATAGAAAATTCAAATTTGAATAAAATATATTAACTTCATATAGTAATAAATAAGACAGTGAAAGCCTTGCTCCATAATTCAGGTTCCAAAGAAACCTACTAATAACAAAAACCAATTATAATATGAAGCATATCTACCTAGATGAGTCCTGACAAGTTATTCTTCAAATAACTGTTATCATATAATAGCTTACCAAGAAAAGTATATTTCAGATTCTCTACATGCATTTGTTATTAAAATGCTGATATTTAATTTCCAATTATTGGTATGATTAAACTTTAAAAGTTCCTACCTGCTGGCATATATTCTTGTACTGATATAATCCTTCCTTTGCCAGGTGGCTCTTCCGGAGGTCCACACACAACTCTAAATATTTTAGCATAATTGGTTCGTGGATCTTTTGCCATGTTCGGTGTTTTTTACTTTTCATAACATCATACAGAACATCAAGAGCAGGCTGTTTCTTCCCAACCTCAAGAAATTCTAGAAAAATAAACAATGGTTAATGCTCAATTCCACTGAAGATTGTGTATTTTTTTAAAAATAAGCTATATTGAACTAGTATATATGATTAAATTAAGCCCAGCACCAGGCTGCTTGTAAAAAATAAGGATCAGTTGTTAAGTAACCAGTATAATTATATAATTATGCTAGTTACTTAAGATAATATATGTAAAATATATTTTCCTTTTTTTCTCTTTCTTTGAGATTTTTTCCTTTTTTCTTTACCTCTGATTTCTATTATTTTTTAAGTTTACATATTGCTTTATTGTGTTAAATATTGTTAATTAATTGTATATAATTTAAATTTGGAAGGAAGGAAGGAAGGAAAGATAAACCATTTTAAAATTCAAGATAAACATTATTCCAACATTTTTAGAAAGATTTAGAAGCTCCACACTATTGATAGATATCTGAAGGTCAACAGGTGAAATAATGTTCACGACTGGATAAACAGATTGGAGATTTAACTACAAATTCCAAGTTTCAAAAAGATTTCAAGAAACTGATTCTGAGAATGCTTTGATTACATTAATCTTTAGTGCAGGTCCTATTTTGAAACATGGAATCTGAATGCATGCAAGGTGAATCTCTGCCATACTGGACCCAATACAATGATACCTGAATTTTCATTTCCATTATGATTAGTTTTAAACAGACCTTGTTTTTTCATTTTAAAAATCCATTTATATAATTTGAGGAAGAAATAAAAGAATATGTTGCTGAGTGTTACTCCTTATTTCCTTTCATTTTTGTCACACAATAATCCACCTTCTAATCATTCTGGATGATTACTTTTGGGGATTGAAACGAGGGGAAATCTACCTATGTAGTTCTTATTAGAGGTCTCAGGCCTCCAATACTCTCACAATAGTCTACAAAATAAAATTATTTACCAGATATTAAAGATATATTTTTTAAAAATTAAAACAATGTTATTCTTAATTTTTAATAAAAATATAGGATTTTTTTCATGAAAAATATTTTGATATTATCTAATTGGCTTAATATTGTTTTCCATAATTCAATAAATATTCTATGAATGCATCAATTTTAATTTTTAATATGGAGAATACTGATAAAAATAACCCATAAAAATAAAAGCTCTCTTGGGTCATCCACAAAATTTACAAGTGGGAGGAAGGATCATGAAAGCAATTATGTTTAAATACCCCAATAGACCATTATATCCTTCTGGTATGCTCTGTGAGGTTTGGGGGTGGAGGCATCATATTATAGTACTTCCTTTTTTCCTGACCAAATGGAAGAGTTGGCAGGCATGAGGAAATGAGCCCAAAAATTGTCCAGTGTGTGATGCCACAGAACTTGTCTATCTGCTCTACGTTATTCTTCATATATGTCTTGCACGTTCATCCCCTTTTATAATTTTGGGTACTCTTTGTTTTTTTGTATTTTGTTAATTCAAAACAAGAAAAAAATCAGCTTTGCATTTTTGAATTTAAAATTAACTGTTGCTGGCACTGTGCTTATAAATTAGAAAACAAAGATATATATACTTTGCTGCTGTTATTATTGGTATACTGGCATACTGTTTTATAGATAAAATGATATCTTATTTTTATGGGCTTCTATGGCTGAAGAAAATTCACTAAAATTGTTATTTTATTTCATATAAGAATTGAAGACTAAAATTAAAAGTTACCTCACTGGCTTTTTTTATAGATTGGATAAGTAGCAGTAAGTATAGGCAAACATGTTTTCTTGTTTGCATACATAGCACGAAAAACAGGAAAGCAAAATTTGCTATGAATTTGTATTTTCCTTAAGCAGAATACCTAGTATCTTGATTTGTTACATTCAGAATTTTCAATTAGTATTTTAGGTGTTGCATCAGAAATTGATTGATATCTAAAAATAATTTCCAATTCGGCTCCATTCAAACATGTTTGCCATGTTGGCTAAAGTTAATGGGACCTACAATCCAATACACACAGTGTACTAATTTGGAGAAACTAGCTTAGATATATACACAGGCACAGTTTTTCTTTTGTGTTCCATAAAATTTAACTTAACAGGAATAATGGAACAATCCTATAAAATAATCCTCAAAAAATAAAAATTATGTATAGGCCATATAGACTACTGTTATAGTTAAACTTAATGTCCAGGTATTTTTCCTAGTCTTTAGAATTCCAGTGCTGTCTAATTACATTAGTTAAATACAAAGATTGTGTTACCCTTCTTCATATTTGTAAGATTTTATTATTTGCAATTCATCAGTCTGACTTTTTGAAATTTTCATAGCATGCTAAATCATGTCTACTAAACCATATTTTTATCAGACCACAGTAAATTTGGTAAATTCCACAGCATACTAAATATTAAATATGGCTTACAAACAGAATGGCTGGATACAGATAATTCACAATGCCCAATCCAAACTCTCTCCGTTTTTACGACAAATTATTATAATTTAGAATGTTGTATTAATCAGGCTTCACCCTTTAGTACTGAATGTATATATAACCTGTGTAAAGTTGCGGTGTTATGTTCAGTAAGAACAATGTGAAAGGAATCAAGAACTGTAGAACTGGTTTATCCTTTTGCACTTGTACAACAATTAAATTGTATTAAACAGGGTGAATTTCCTCATGAATAAGGCACACTGAATTCTTTAGGCCATTTTTATAAAGTGATATTTAAACAAATATTATTCTATAAGTCCCTTGTGTCAAATAGTGTAATTTACATTTTGTTAAGACTGTTTATATGCTGTTATACCATTAATATATTGATAGAAACAAACAACATATAGTTCAATTTTTCCAAGCCTATACATTCTTACATCTCAACAGTTGTACACAAATAATGCCAGCCTATTAAATTAAATATTTGGCAAACAACTTATTGTTGTTCTAGTTTCCATATGATTTTTGGCCAGTCCAACTCACTTCACAGGGTTGTTGTTGTGAGGAATATAAGAAAGAGAATTAGATTTATTTGCTGCCTTGAGTTATTTATAAAAATGGCAGGATAAAAATAAAAATAAGCTGCCCTTAATTTAGATGCAAAGGCCAAAATTTATCCATACTTACTACACTGAATGTATTTATGTATGTGTAAAATCTTATTCACCATTTTTCAACTATGGCTTGTCATCAACATATTTCACATCGAGTGGTATGTTGTGTTGAAGATAAACAGGAAATATGGAAGTCAAGAACTTTTTAATACTAAACTGCAACATATGCATCTTTTACAAATGCATAAAATGAAAAATGTAGGTAAAAGGACTGAGTAATTCTTGCAAATGAAATTCAAAATCTAACTGAATTTTGGTTTGTAACAGACGTACAATAGATTTTGGCAAATGACTATACTTCCATCAAATTATAATGGATACTTATTTCATATTTTTACAAGCAGTTCTTTAATTTGTAAAAGTGCTTATATCCCAATTAAAAATATACATTAAAAGGAGTGTTTATAACCCTATATGTTAACACCATATGTTGTTTTACTAGAATGTCCAGGTTGACACGCAAAAGATCAGAAGAGTGCTGGGAAAATATGATGGACATGAATTCCATTTTAATGACAAATATATAAACATTTTGCAATAGTGCAATAGATAAAATAAATAAACATGAATACACTGAATAATTGTCAGAGATTTCCAGGCGGTCGCCCTACCGGCTTTTCTACTGTAAATCAAAAATTGTTCTTAAGTCTCAATGTGTCAGCAGTTCTTTATAGCACCTCTAACCAGAAGTGTTCTTTTTAAAGTCCATATTATATTAAGCAGTTATTACTTTTTGGACTTGAAATATGAGAGAGAAGGGAAAAAAAGACAAGAAAATTTGCGCCTTCTGTGTTTATAACTTTTTACCCTTAACCAGGCAAAGACTAAATCTGAAAAAAAAATGTGTTCAATATGTTTTCTAATTATGAATCGGATTCTAGAAAACCGGAATAAGTTTTAAGAGCTACCAGAAACGTGAGTTGTGAATATATTCAGGGGGGAAAAGCACATTTTAATAGGCCATCCGTTGAAATTTGCAGTCCATAACGAACGAAGAAAAAATAAATCGATCTGAGTAAAAGTGTGACCAGCACAACGCGGCTCTCATCAGAGACAGCCGTAGTTCACGCTTGCTTTTATTGCCACTTCATGTTGAAGAAGAAAAATGTTCTCTGTCCTCGTGGCCACACTCCCAACCCAAATTTTGGCCAAAAGGGCAAGTGGCACGACGCCAGAAGAACAAAAAGACCTAATTTATGTTAAAATGGCTCTTGGGATAAATGGCCTCTTCCGCTCCTACTGACGGCTGGCAGTTCGCGCTCCCCAAGCAAGGAAGCGGGGGAGTGGCTATGGGTCTGGTGGCAGTTTAGGCCTCAATCCCCGTCATTAAGCCCAGCCGGAGGCGATGCGAAGACGAAAAAGAAACGGAGGCGGCCTCTGCTTTAATCTGAGCGACCCTCAGAGGTTCGCACTCACCATTCGCCCGCTTCAGGGCGTTCTCGGGCCGCTGGAAGTAGACCGGCATGATGGCGACGGCTTCTCCTCACGCGGCAACGAGCCCTAAGGAGCGCCCAGTCAGACAGCAAGCGAGGCCGGAAAGGGAAGACGTCACGTGACTCTCACGCAGGAAAGTGCCCGGAAGAGAACCGATTAGACGCCTACCTCTGTGACCTCCCTCCCTCCCTCCCCCCCCACGAGTTAAGTATGCGCATGTGCGGCAAGCTCAGGCTGTCGCCAGGGTAGTAGGCTAAGTCGAAGGCGTTCAAAAAAACGAAGTGCTGGAATGAATGGCGCTGCTCTGAATTTTATCTTCGTTTTCGGAGAGCCTTTGCTTGTTATTTTCTACTCGGTGAACTTGGGTTCAGAATTACGGTCTTGGTGATTATTATTCAGAATTGTCTCTCCGCATTGCTTGGAACCAGCTTCTTCATAAAAGTTGCGTGTTATCAAGAGACGGCTTAACCTGCCTTGGCCAGCGTCCGTCCTTTAGGAGCTACCATTTACAGCAGGGGTCTTCAAACTTGGCCCTTTTATGACTTGTGGACTTCAACTCCCAGAATTCCTCAGCCAGCGAAGCTGGCTGAGGAATTCTGGGAGTTGAAGTCCACAAGTCATAAAAGGACCAAGTTTGAAGACCCCTGATTTACAGTTTTCCTTATCAGCTTAGTCAAGGAAGAGGGCTGTGGTTCCTATTCAATACGCTAGTTTTACTAGACCGTGAAATGCTGATTCAGAACTAGGAAGACCCAAAGTGAAAGCTTTATTTCTCTATGAAAGTCGCAGAGGCTGGACATTACATTAATTCTTGTTTAGTCGCTGAGGTGCTATGTGTGAACATAGTAATTACGGTTTACAAAATATGAGTGATTTTTTTAGTATATTTAAGAGAACCAGGCCACTATGACAAGAAATCAGTTCAACCATGGTTTTGTGTTATTTCTTAAAAGGGCTTACATTTTTAATTTACTCCGATGCACAATGGTCACCAACAGCTAGAGCAGACTAATAAGTTAGCTGAAAGCATATGTGCATGCCAATTGAAGCCATATAAATACATATGTAATGGACAGAATCTTTCATGGTGACTGAGGCATTGTCTTACAGTGTTATCTAGGACTTCTTCAGGTCTGTGATTTCTGGAAAAAAAATACAGAGTGTAGTCTAAGTTGTCTTTTACTTGGCTGGATCCCTATCCTTTTAGCTTGTAGAGAAAACGGATGGTAGTGACCACTCAAATCTGGGAAAATGACATTGCAGGAGGAAAAGCTGCTGGAAACACAGGAGGAAACTAGAGTAATGCCTTCTGAAGAACCACCCTGGGGCAGATCTATCTTCAACCTTCCTTTGGGAAAAGTTTTTTCAAATGGTGGATCAATTTCACACACTGTGAACCTTAAATCTTTTCAGACAGTTTGTACTTGGTTTAGGGGAGAGGACAGCATTAGTGACTCTCCTGGAAATCCTGAATCATAGATGGGGTAAATGTACCTCTCCTAGTCTTGCTAAATTTCTTGATGGCTTTTGATACAATCAACCATAGTATCTTTAGATTGGAGGGTTGGGAGATCAAGGTATTGTTTTGTGATGAATCTGCTCCTTCGTTAGTGGGTGGTTCCAGTTTATGTTTAGTAAAGAATTGCATTTTTTTATGTAAGCCACCAAAAGTCATTTACATATACTGCAGTGTTCAAGCCGTTTCTAAAGCTACAAATTAGGAACATCATTGTGCCATTAAATTAAATCAAATCAAAAAGGAGAAATATTAACTGCATTTATAAATTATACACATGGAACCCATACCCTATCCCCCAGATGACTCCACCCAAAAGCTTGATGTAGAAGTTAAAAAATAAGGTTCTATTTTGTGAGGAATCCCTAAGATCCAATCTCATTACCAAGAACAAAAAGTTTTAGAATCTGGTTCTGGAACATACTATTGAAATGAAACTAGGACAAGAAGTTCTGTGGTAGCCCTTGAACTCCATTATGGTAACACCAGAGATAACCACGATCTTCAAAATATGTTGGTATCCGGAGCATTAAACCCATCTACACAACGTAATGTTTGTGGAAGACAGTGTTCAGTCTAGTGGCCATGGATTGCCACATCCAAAACTTCTTGGCAAAACGATTTATGTAAAAGCAAAATAATGCTTATAATTACAACTGTGAAAATTACTCAAAAGAATTGATGGCAGGAGGTCACCCCAAAAGGCAGTATGGTCACATGGAGCATCTCCTGCAGTTAAATACATACTTATTCTCTTGCTCTGGAGAGCAGAACTCAAGCAAAGATGAACATTTCATGGGAGCAAAATCTGGTCCAGCTGGAAGAGAAAGTAAGCAGTACAAACTTTTGGGCAATGACCAAAAGAAATGTTTTCACTGAACTGGATCTTCTAATACGAATTCCCCATTAAGCAGAAAGGTGGGCTAGACGACTTTCCGAATCACACTGATTTTTCTTCGTACCACTGTGAAGAGATTTTGCTTAACTGCCAAGAGTCTTTAAAATAAATGAGGAAAAAAAATCTCTCGGAGACACTTTATGCTTGCACGCGGACGCGTTAATTTCTGCAAGCGAAGCCCGAAATCAAGCCGGAAGCCAGGAGGCGTGTTACTCAATTAGTCTCCCGCTCTGAGGCCCATGATGGGCCTCTCAGGAAACAGAGGAGGGATCCTGGCGCTGGGAGGAGAAAGATGGCAGAGACGGAGGCTCAGCTGCTTTTGGGTGTAGGTTTGATTGGTAAGCGCATCTCTGTTCCTGGCTGCATGCTGTGGGAATGCCAGCTTGGGGGGGAGGGGGGGGAGAGCTAGTTAACATCCCTCGTTTCCCCTCCCTATTTCTATTCTGAAACGGGAAAATTGTGTGTTCATGAAGCAGTGGGGGAAGGCAGATGAGAGGGAACGTCTTCCTTTTTTCTCTTTTTCCAATTGCCCATAGAAGCTAAGTCTAAAAGCGTTTTGCCTTTGGCTATGCAACAGGATTGTTGCACTTTTTCAGGTCCGTCTATGCACAAAGAGGAGAGAAGAGGGCTAGAAAAGAAAGCAAGCGACTTTGCATGCTCCCTTAACCTAAACAGGTATAAGCGAGCGGCGGAGTATCCTTCCATTCTTCTAGCGTGATTTTTTTTACTATCACCCCTGTTCCTAATACCTCCTGCCTTGTAATGAGTACAGCTAGGCTAGGGCACAGCACCTGGGACACCTTGGGAAACTAAAAAAAAACCAAAACAAACCCGGTTCAGGCTCAAACTTGTTTAATATTGACTTAGAAGATCAAGCAAATCCCATGGTGGTGAATTGAAAAAGGAAACGCTCTGGAAGAAGGAAATGACATTGACTTAGAAGATCAAGCAAATCCCATGGTGGTGAATTGAAAAAGGAAACGCTCTGGAAGAAGGCAATGACAAACCGCTACTATATTATTGCTAATGTAACCATAAGAAGTTGAACTTGATGTAAAGGAGACTTTACATGCAGCACTCTGCACAAAGTTAGAGTAAATCCAGCCACTTTATAATTTAGTGTGGTCTCTGAATTTAGCTATTGCAGTTGATTATAACATGCTTAAAAGTAATAGTCGCTCTGAATGTTGAGTGAAGTAGTCACCTGCAGCTATCTCCTATTAATTTACAAAGGGGCCTTGCCTTAGCCTCTAATTTGCAAAAGACCCCTTTCTAGTTATCCTAAAATTCCAATCCTTTTCTGAATGGAGACTGGAAAAGTAATTGAATGCAGTTAATAGCACAGAAAAGATTTTTAAAAATTTTGATTTCCTCATATAATGCTGATTGTAGGTAGCTATAAAAATGCTCAGGATAAATGTCTTAGCTCATCACCAATGCAATTACTAGATCTCCCTTGATGTGAAATATTCTTGAATCAAGGCCTCACTTAGGAAGCCCTTTTTGCCATCATTTATCTCACTTCACTTAGCAGGGAAACCATAATGGGAGAACTTAACAACAAATAAACTATTATTTTTATTTAGCACACTCAATGCATTGATTTTTTAAAAATTCTAGTAGAGGAGATTCTTGCTACAAGAAGAATGTCATGGTTCTGATAGATGAGACCAATTAAAAGAACTTCAACGCAAGTAATTCTTCCTCAAAGAACATTTTTCTTTGGCTACAAAATACAAAGGTGAACCAAAGACTAAATTCCTGTCCCCCTGGTTACAAAGTTGCAAGTTGAAATTCCCACCCCAATTAGATGTCATAAATCACATTCATCAATACTAAACGCAGGCACTCCTCCCAGATCTCCAGCCCGCCAAAATGTTACCAGTAATGACCTTGGTTCCCATACAGGTGAAACTCAAAAAATTAGAATATCGTGCAAAAGTTCATTTATTTCAGTAATGCAATTTAAAAGGGGAAACTAATATATGAGATAGACTCATTACATGCAAAGCAAGATAGTTCAAGCCGTGATTTGTCATAATTGTGATGATTATGGCATACAGCTCATGAAAACCCCAAATCCACAATCTCAGAAAATTAGAATATTGTGAAAAGGTGCAATATTCTAGGCTCAAAAGTGTCCCACTCTAATCAGCTAATTAAGCCATAACACCTGCAAAGGGTTCCTGAACCTTTAAATGGTCTCTCAGTCTGGTTCAGTGGGGATCACAATCATGGGGAAGACTGCTGACCTGACAGTTGTGCAGAAAACCATCATTGACACCCTCCATAAGGAGGGAAAGCCTCAAAAGGTAATTGCAAAAGAAGTTGGATGTTCCCAAAGTGCTGTATCAACGCACATTAATAGAAAGTTATGTGGAAGGGAAAAGTGTGGAAGAAAAAGGTGCACAAGCAGCAGGGATGACCGCAGCCTGGAGAGGATTGTCAGGAAAAGGCCATTCAAAAGTGTTGGGGACTTTCACAAGGAGTGGACTGAGGCTGGAGTCAGTGCATCAAGAGCCACCACACACAGACGGATCCTGGACATGGGCTTCAAATGTCGTATTCCTCTTGTCAAGCCGCTCCTGAACAACAAACGTCAGAAGCGTCTTACCTGGGCTAAAGAAAAACAGACCTGGTCTGTTGCTCAGTGGTCCAAAGTCCTCTTTTCTGATGAGAGCAACTTTTGCATCTCATTTGGAAACCAAGGACCCAGAGTCTGGAGGAAGAATGGAGAGGCACACACTGCAAGATGCTTGAAGTCCAGTGTGAAGTTTCCACAGTCTGTGTTGATTTGGGGAGCCATGTCATCTGCTGATGTTGGTCCACTGTGCTTCATTAAGTCCAGGGTCAACGCAGCCGTCTACCAGGAAATTTTGGAGCACTTCATGCTTCCTTCCGCAGATGAGCTTTATGGGGATGCTGACTTCATTTTCCTGCAGGACTTGGCACCTGCCCACACTGCCAAAAGCACCAAAACGTGGTTCAATTACTGTGAGATTACTGTGCTTGATTGGCCAGCAAACTCGCCTGACCTGAACCCCATAGAGAATCTATGGGGCATTGCCAAAAGAAAGATGAGAGACATGAGACCGAACAATGCAGAAGAGCTGAAGGCCGCTATTGAAGCATCCTGGTCTTCCATAACACCTCAGCAGTGCCACAGGCTGATAGCTTCCATGCCACACCTCATTGAGGCAGTAATTGCTGCAAAAGGGGCCCAAACCAAGTACTGAGTACATATGCATGCTTATACTTTTCAGAGGTCCGATATTGTTCTATGTACACTCCTTGTTTTATTGATTGCATGTAATATTCTAATTTTCTGAGATTGTGGATTTGGGGTTTTCATGAGCTGTAAGCCATAATCATCACAATTATGACAAATCACGGCTTGAACTATCTTGCTTTGCATGTAATGAATCTATCTCATATATTAGTTTCCCCTTTTAAGGTGCATTACTGAAATAAATGAACTTTTGCATGATATTCTAATTTTTCGAGTTTCACCTGTACTTGAGAATTTTTATGGCTAGCTTAAAACTACACTCCCCCCCCCCTTTCTAAATATGTGGCAACCGAAAATGAAGTGAAAATGGCTTCAGTTCAATTCGTTGCAGAGTTGACAAAGAGTACAGTGTAAAGTTTAATACAAGGGAAACGGCAGAGGAAAGAGGAAGTCTAGATAAGGAAATACAGTTTGTGATCATTTTTAAAATAAATGTGCTATTAGCTAAAATTTAGATTTTGCTGCTCTGGCTATAGAATTTGCTGCTCTGTTTCATATTTTTAATAAAATTGTTCCAGATTAATATCACATTACAGATTAAAATACATGTATGTATGCTGCCATAAATAAGGCTTCCATAATGTATTTTGAAAATGTATAAAAGTGGGCATTAAGTTGAATGCACAATTGGATCTAACTGATCAATTTACTCCCTTGCTGCTGTTGGCATTCTCACAGTGAACATCTTTCCACCATAGAAAAAGATACCAATGGAGATGCTCTGTGGGTTTGGTGTTATCCTTCTACAACGACTGCATTCAGAGACCTCTTATTGAGAAAATGCTGCCTTACAGATGAGAATAAACAGCTTCACACTTTCTTATTTGGTCAGTACAAACTAACATGGTTTTATATTACAACCATGGAAATTCCAGAAGCTTCTACCTTGAAAAGGGTAAGATTGAAATTTGGAGAAAGGGGGCTTGATAGAAAGATCTTATTTGCACATTCATTACCCTATTAAGAGATTAATTGGATTTTTGCAACAAGGCTTATTTTTATGTCTGCTGATTTCATAAGGGATAACCCATTAATATGCTATATATAATATATGTTCTATATATGTGATAAGAAAAGCAACTTGGAAAAAATTATAAAATAATAACTGGGTTTTTATGTTTGGATCAACCAAAATTAAACTGGATGTTTGCATAATATTCAAGATGTATTAGTCTGTAGCAAGTATCTGTAGATTTTCAGTGATGTAGTAGACTTAATTTTTTGATTTAAACATGGAAACTGCCTAGCTTCTGATGATGCTCAGTGGTTCAAAAAGAAAAAGAAAAATCATGAATAATTCGGAGCATCCAGAAGGAACACGACAATGTCCTCAAATACCCCAAAGCAAAACTGATGGGCTCAGCAGCCATCCTACCTCTAGGCCTAGGAGCAAAGCCATGTTTTTGGTGACCTCTGGAACTCCCATCAGGTTGGGAGCTTTACAGATCCTCAGGGGAATGCTACTCCAGATGGCAAACATGACAATTAAGAAGGCACACATCCTAGATCCCAATAGATGACATTGCTTCATGCTTCAGAATCCTTCAATTAAACAATCTGCCTGATCTTATTAAGCAGTTAGAACTATTGAAGATAAGCAGTTCTTCAAATAAGCAGGTCCTGTGCGACACAAGGTGTTACAAATGACAACCAGTACCTTGAATTGCATCCAGAAGCCAATTGGCAACCTGTGCAGCTCATGGAACAGTGCAGCTCATGGACATATCGTGGTATACTCATTTGTCCCTGCTTGCACTGTAGCATTCTAGATTAACTGTGATTTCCATATGGCCTTCAAGGGCAGCCTCATGTAGACCATGTTGCAGGTGTTCATTCATGAAGGGGGACTAAGGCATCAGTGATTTTCTGAAGGGTCTTCCACTCTAGGGATGGGCAAAAACAGCGCACTAAATGGACCTGTGCAAAGGCCTGAACTCTGACTGAAACAGGTCCAGATAATTTATTTCCTTCAAGATCCTCTGCAGTCTTAACTATTCTCAACAATCTTCCCCACAAGTCACTGCCCAGACACCACAATTGGACCTTCCCTGTTGAAGTCCGGCTCTTAAGTAAATCTAAGCAGCTTTATCTGCCAAATTGTCTCTCCTTTCCAATTGTTTTATATTATTATTTTACAAGAAAGTATTTGGATGTTAACTTTTTTTTTTGCATGTTGCATAGGTGACCCATTTTTCCATTGTTCTGACAACCAAAGACTTCAATCCGGAAAAGTATGCAGCCTTCTGTAGGATTCTCTGTAGGTGTGTATTGCTTGATACATTTTCTACAACTGCATAGTTGAGTAGCTAAACTTTTTGCACAGCAATTTATTCCCAATTAAGAGGTGAAAATATTTCTGAAAGGATTAATGAGCATAATAATTGTATATATAATTACTGATTATTTTAAGTGAATAAAAGGTTTACTAAAACTGCAAAAATGACACATAATAGTATCCTACTAGCAGTTCTCACAGGAAACCATGAAGTGAACAAGTTGAAGTGCATTTCTTCTCAAATGTAGTTCTATCATAAGCACATTATTCACAATAAATCTAGCAAGATTTGTCTTCCTGCATGATGTAGAACGTGTTCCAGCTGCATGTAGAACTTCATGTACGGAAATTCTATCTGGCTATAGAAATAAAAATAAGATCTCTACCTGGAGAAAGACCACTTTAACTATATTCATATTATATCCAGGTTAGATTATAGTTAATAATGGTAATACTTCGAGAGTCAGAGAGTCGTGGACTGAACATGACTTTGCTTTTGGTCGAGCTAATGACTATGGTGGAAATAGGAGCCAGTGAAAGGATTGGGTCCTCAGAATTCTCCCGATCAAGGAGAGGGAAAGGGATTGCCCACAAGATGGCTCCATACAGAATCTCCCTGCAGAGAGATCATAAAACAGTGATCTACAGCAGGTTTGAGATCCTCTGGGAGGAGGATCATCCTTTCAAAGAGACAATGGGTTTGCCTACTTTCTCTTACCGGTAATTACTTTAGAAAGCTGCTTACTATTAACTTCTTTGAAATTAAGAATCTTCCAAAGTACAAGCTTTACTATATCATTAGGAAAACCACCTTCCACCTTGGATGATAGAAACTCTGATGTATGTGGTTTAAAAAGAAAAGCTTTACTGTTTTGGAAAACAGCAAAAAGGAAACTAGAAACGTGGATTTTAGAAAGTTATGGGGCTAGATCAGGGGTAGGCAACCTCGGCTCTTTTATGACTCATAGACTTCAACTCCCAGAATTCCTGAGCTGACTCAGGAATTCTGGGAGTTGAAGTCCATGAGTCATAAAAGAACCGAGGTTGCCTACCCCTGGGCTAGATGGACTTGAAAGATTATCTCCTGTGTTGGTGTTTAAAAAATTATAAAGTAATATATGACGATGTTGAAAGTAATTGTAAGAAATCCTCTGCATGGAAAGTTTCGTTGACTGGGAAATAAGCAAGGTAATAAGAGGGGACTTGAAAGATGGCTAGAGGGAACCAGAGAGAACAAAGAGGAAGGAGCATAGATCACCTTGTGGGGTTTGGTAAGTCTTGCAAAAACGGCAGTGGGTGAATGTTTTCATGGGTGAAAAAAACCGCTTTATTCTTTTTGGCCCAGATTATTAAAGCTCAATTTATTTTTCAGAATATACCTGAAATATGGGACCCCTGTAAAGATGATGGAGAGTTACATTTCTGTCCTTACAAAGGGGATTTGTCAGAGTGAAGAAAATGGTTCTTTCCTAAGCAAAGATTTTGATATCAGAAAAGCTTATCTTGCAGGCTCAGTCAAAGGTGAGATTTTTTAAAAAAAAAACGGTTCAGGTTAAAACTATGCATTCTTAAAAATAAACTCCCTTTCTTTCAATGAAATTTATTTCCAAGTAAGCTGATCCTGAAAGCACAACAACCACTGCTTTCAAAATACAGGTTGTGATTAGGTGCATCACCAGCTTTTTCCTCAAGGCTACATCAGCAAAAGTGAATCTTGGGAGTTACAAGAGTTTTTCAGGGCCTGGTTTGGGTTTCCCTTTTGTGCCCTCCAATGCAGAGGGCGAGAAAAATAAAATCCTGGCATGAATTGAATTGGTAGGATGGTTTTTAATAAAAGCCAGCTGGCCTGACTTTTTCAAAAGCAAAAAGATGTAAAGGATACACAATGTTTGCATTGTAAAAAAAAAAAAGTAAAATGCCAGGTTCACATGTTATTGGTTTGATCGTTGGAGCTTATAAACCATGGCTTGGCATGTTAGGTGAATCTACTCTATTGTGAGTTAAACAAGCTATGACATAGATGTAATACCAAACTGTAGTTCGATATATCTAAAAGGTATACTGTAAATCTGAACAAATTTTGCCTCTTCGTAAAAGTGAATTCAAGTAAATTATAATTGTTCATATAGTTATGTTGTTAATTGTAGAGAATTCTATTTTGTTATATTAAGATTCTGTTTTAACTTCTGATTGTCCTAGATATAGTGTTTCAGTTTGGAATGGAAACAGTCATCCTGTATACTGCGCTCATGTTAAAGAAAAGAATTGTAGTATATCATCCAAGAATAGAAACTATCCTTGAATTTACCAGGTAAAACACATGGATGAAATAAAAAGGTTCTCCTTTACTTAATTTCATTTTCAAGTATATATAGAAAACCAAAAAAACTGCTGAACTCCGGGATACAAAAGAGCCTTTTAATCACTGAGCTTTCGTCAACCTCCTGTTGACATCGTCAGAGTAAGGGCTCAAGGTGGGAAGAACCTACATATGTTTAACTGTCAGGTCATAGAATGTGTAATTGCCCCCCCTGCTCTCCCGCATTCAGCCGCACTAGTTCCAGTCAGCCGTACAAGCCAGCTTCCGTTTAGATCTTGACATCTTCCCTTCCCCCCAGCTGTTTGGCGTGTCCCTCCTGTTGTGTGTGGCCACTCGGCGGCATCGCTGGACCATCACTCATGCCGTCTCGTTCGATCGTGGCAGTCTGCCACTTAGGCACGTCAGCTGTCAATGTCTTCATAGAGCGTGCAATCAGCCGCCCCGCCCCCCCATTCTCCCACATTCGGCTGTACCAACTCAGGCTCTGCCATATAAGCCGATCTTGATAACTCTCTCCAGCAATTGGTGAAGGTTGATGAAAGCTCAGTGATTAAAAGGCTATTTTGTATCCCAGAGTTGAGTAGCTTTATTGGTTTTACATATGTAAGTATGTATGTAACATTCAATTGTGAGTCCTTGCACATGGCCTGGTTTGGTGTCAAAATTTAATAATGGTTTAACTTGGTATTGTTTTCAAAAGACCACTGACAGTCCAGTTCAAAAAAGTCTTTTATTTTACCCTTCCCTCACCTCCAGTTTCAGGATGTCCTCTATGTTAATTGTAGTGCTAACCCGTGTTCCCTGTTACCATGTAGTCAGTAAAATTAATTCACAATGTCAAACTTTTCAGAACAGGAGATATCTTAGATCTAGTGTTTAAGGTGCCAGGTTAGAAAGCAGGAGGCCATGAGTTCAAGTCCCACCTTAGCCATGAAAGCCAGCTGGGTGACTTTGGGCCAGTCACTCTCAGTCCTACACATCTCACAGGGTTGCTGTTGTGGGGAAAATAAGAGGAGAAATGTTTCATATGTTCGCTGCCTTGAGTTATTTGTAAAAAATAATAAAGGTGGGATGCAAATAAATAAATCTTTGTTGTACAAAAGAATGCCTGAATAAAGTAGTATCAGTTGTGTAGTCCTTGGTGCTCTCTAGATTCTTTTCCTGAAGAAATTTCAATATCTGTTGAGGTAACATCTTCAGTGCTAGAAGGGAGCAGGATTTGCTCTCTGTACATTTAGTAGTTTGCCCTGTCAGTTTTGGAGTTTGCCCTGTCGGAGGTATTGGATTTCTCAGGGCAGTTCTTAAGTGTGGTTATGATTTATAACTAATCCTAATTTGGCAAAACTGTTTGATAAGCCATTGCATGAAATTAGTTTGTTTTGAAACAGACTAGTCTATTAAGATAATTGGTCCTATTGATTTGTGTCAAAGCGCCTGTTACTCGTCCCAGCTTCTGCCAACCTAACAGTTCGAAAGCACGTAAAAATGCAAGTAGAAAAATAGGGACCACTACGGTGGGAAGGTAACAGCGTTCCGTGCGCCTTTGGCGTCTAGTCATGCCGGCCACATGACCATGGAGACGTCCTCGGACAAGTGCTGGCTCTTCGGCTTTGAAACAGAGATGAGCACCGGCCCCTAGAGTCGGAAACGACTAGCATGCACGTGCGGGGGAACCTTTACCTTTACCTTTACCTAATTTCTTTGTACTTATCCGCTATTGTGGTTAATCATTTCGTAAAATAAGTGGTGATTAACAGATTCTGTAAAAGCAATGCTCAACAGAGTTGACATCCTCAAAACATTTCTTACCATTGAATGTATTTGTTTTTGTAAAATTCCAGTTTTGAAGTGGGTCCAGGGTACGCTTGCTGGACATTCATCCATCCATATAGCATATTATAAAAAAAATCCCTTCCATCTTTGGTATGGTTTACTGTCTTATGGCTGAAATTATGTCATATGATTTAGAGTCCTGATCCCTTCATAAGCTAGGCCAGGGGTAGGCAACTTTGGCTCTTTTATGACTCATGGACTTCAACTCCCAGAATTCTGAGACAGCCATGGCTGTGGAATGGCTGGCTCAGGAATTCTGGGAGTTGAAGTCCACAAGTCATAAAAGAGCCAAGGTTGCCTACCCCTGAGCTAGGCCTAGGGGACAAGACCAATTAGTGCATCCTTTGAGGAGATGATATGAACCATTGTATTAAAATAAAACTTTTTTCTTTTAGGGCATTACCAGCCTTAGTGTGGCACCGACAAGATTGGTCAATTCTTCATTCGTATGTGCATCTGAATGATGATGAATTGGAAGCATTAAAAATGTGTCCAGGTATTACTGATAATGGATGTAAATCAGCATTACATACAGTAGCATAATGACTAAACTAACTTTTGTGGTAATAGAAAAAATAGTTCATTATTTACTAAATCAATCTATGTAATCATCCATGTCACTATGGGCAGATAATAACATTTAAATATTATTATAAACAGTATTAGCAAAGGGTCACTACCATAGTCACCAAGGACAAACAGTTGACTAAGACCTCTTACCAGGCCATCTAGCCTAATTCCCAGGTCTGGAAAACCTGTGAATCTTCAGTCCTTTACAAAAGTCCACCAGGGTTAGGTCCAATCTTAACTCAAGGAATATGGTATTCCAGAGAGTAGACGCTGTGACAAAAAAGGCATGCTTCTAGGGTCCCATAAGACAGTGTTTATTAATTGTCTCTAATATGCTTCTATAGTACTTCTCTATTATTATAAAAACTATTAACATTCTAATCTAAAGAAGCATTCATAGTAGTATTACATAATTTGAGTTTTTGTAAGATTTTGAGATATCAGCTCAAATATCAAAAGATGATGGTCAAAGCCCAGAAAAGAAACTATTCATTATAGTTCCTTCAAGGTCACACTAATAATCTTATGATCCATTTGGTGGCTCAGATGTTTGGAAATTGAAGTACTGGACAACTCCTAATTATCTATTGCAAAAAGTAGTTGCTTGGATTTCTTGTAGAATAATGAAATACTAATATAGAATTTGGTACCTATTATTTATTAGGTAAATTCCTATGATACTGGTAGAGGTCCAGTGTTACATTGCACGTTCAAGACTATGAAATGAATAAAAGTAATTTTAAACTTTTAAAATTCATATAAAATTAAATTCATATAAAAGTGATGGAAGAGAATATTTGTAAGTCAGGTTGAACTCTGGGGTCCTTGGCACTCTCTGAGTTTATTTTCTTGCAGATGTTTCATTATCAAACTATAGATTGAACACCATCAGTGCTAGTAGGGAGTGTGTTTTGCTGTCATTTGATATATTAGTGGCTTGCCATGTTAGTGGTGGGAGTGTTCTTGGTAGTTTCTTGATTGAGCTGTTTGTCTGCATTGGTGGTTTCTTGATTGAGATACTGTTAGCTTATCAATTGTTGATCTAATACAAGGGTCTTCAAACTTGGCCCTTTTATGACTTGTGGACTTCAACTCCCAGAATTCCTCAGCCAACATGCCTGGCTGAGGAATTCTGGGAGTTGAAGTCCACAAGTCATAAAAGGGCCAAGTTTGAAGACCCCTGATCTAATATAAATCTCTTGTTTATCTAGGTTTTGATTGCTGATGAGGTCTTTTGGTTTGAGTCACACAAATCGGCCATCAACAGGCACATAGAGAAAAATATCTACATACCATTCAAAAGAGACAATCCAAAAGCCAAAAGGGAAACAAAAAAGACTAAAAGACCTCCTCACAAGCAATCAACACCCAGATGAGCAGAGATTAACACCAAGGTTAACATTTTAACAACAATCCAGAAGCAAACAATATCCCAATCAAGGAACCACCAAGACTACTCCCACCAATACTGACAGGACAAGCCACTAGTATACAAAATGAAAGCAAAACTGATGATGGTATCTAGTTTGATAATTAAACGTCTGCAAGAAAACAACCAACCTCAGAGAGCACCAAGGATCTCGTATAAAAGTTCTTCTAGTTAGAATGTTTTTTACTGAAACATACTAAAATCTTTTCTCATCAGGATACATTGCTGGATGTATAGATTCAGAAGTGAACAGCAGGATAGATCTTTATGATGTATATGTCAACCTGGCTGAAAGTGAAATCACCATTTCACATCAAGCAAAAGGTTTGTGGGCTATGTCATCTACTTTTCTCATATATAAATGTATTTGTTTGCATATGGGATATGCTTCTGGATGGCTCAGTACATTATAAAATAATATGTCAAAAATATCCATTATAATATCCTCCCATAATCATTAAAAAGTGGTGCTTCCCTCCTATTACATCCAAGCTCAAACTGGGCTTGTGTCATGTTCAATTAAATTCAGTCCTCCTTTTCTGACTCATTTCCCAGAATTCCTTAGAAAATAAAGAACTCTTAGATTGATGACTAAGAAGAATCAATTCTGAATAAACTCTGTAGCAATTCCAGAAATAAACTATGATTATTATAAAATTGATCCCCAGAGCACTGGGAAATTTTTTAAAAGTAATTGAATTTATGAGGTGCCTAAGGCCAAAAGTCCTAACTGGTCTTTTTCTCGCCTCTGGAGGTCACCAGAACTGACTACAGGTAGTCCTCATTTAGTGACCACAATTGGGGCTGGCAACTCAGTCACTAAGTGAATCAATTGCTAAGTGAAGCCACAGCTGTACTTATCTTACTTCAGTTTTCCTTTGCTTTATAGGCCTGTGAAGGTTGTAAATGTGATGATTGGTCGTGAAGTTACTTTTTCACATGCACCCTGTGAACTGTCACTAAACGAGGACTACCTGTAGTATCACATTGACTAGGAAGTGGTCTGATCATGTCAAAAGATTGATGGAACAACTGGACTGCAAGATGAGCAGTACGCTAGCAGAACTCCTAGTGTCCCTCATGGTCAGCCAGAAATATGTGGTCTAATATCATATATCAGCATATATGATGATCATAAAGATCTCCAAGAGAAACATTACAAGCCACCTTCCTTGGTGTTATAGCTGCTAGGCACTTAAGGCCCGGAAGAGCAAATGTTTGATGAGGAAATATCTATGTTTTCACCCAACCAGGATTTAGTTTATTCACACCAGTTCTACCTTGTACCTGGGTCATGGAGGAGCATGATTTTATTACTGGTATTAGCAGATTGAAGCCAGTTGGGCATCCAGGATCCTAGAATAAGGCCGAAAGGCAAGAAGAAATTCCTGCCTAATGGCATTCTATAATGCCTCCCGCTGCCCACTACTGTT
The DNA here is from genome assembly GCF_964194415.1 of Vipera berus. Classification (NCBI taxonomy): domain Eukaryota; kingdom Metazoa; phylum Chordata; class Lepidosauria; order Squamata; family Viperidae; genus Vipera; species Vipera berus. The sequence goes on from NC_138207.1 coordinate 58,872,885, forward strand.
CTGATTCTCTGGTCCTCAGTCTCCAACAGCCTCCCAAATGTGGAAGGTGGTGTAGGAAATTTCAATATCCTCCTCTATGGTGGTAGTGCAGTTCCTCTGTTCCAATACCTAGAAAACTGTTAACATAAGATGGAATGAACTAAGTTGTAAGTTTTCAGTGTCAATGCCTGACCCAGGCAGACGGAAAAAGATAGGAAAAAATGCTTATTTTAAGGAATGATTTGGACAAAGGAAAAGTTATTTAATTAAAAGCTAACAGGATTTTCACTTAATCGTCTAGTTCTGGGGTCCCCAACCCCCGGTCCGTGGATCGGCACCGGACCACGGCATGCCGGAAACCAGGCCATGCAAACAAGTAAAGCCCCATCCATGGGATGCAGGCAGCATGAGAAACCACAACCTCTCCAGTCTGCGGAAAATCTCTGCCTCCATGGAACCAGTCCCTGGTGCCCAAAAGGTTGAAGCCACTGGTCTAGTTGGATAAAAGCGATGCCACCACACAGTGTTCTTTTCTGATTGAAAGAGATGATGCTATTGTATGGAGAAACTGAAATATGGATCCTAAAAGATAGCAGAATGGGGGAATTCTTATCAGTTCAGCTCTATTGTTAAATGACAAAGAAGCAAAATTTTAGCATTATACAAAGAGTAAAGAATTGTCATTGAATGCAGGTCGAAGAAATCTTGATCTAGAAATGTGTACCTTTTCTGTGGCAATGTGGCCTTTTGACCCAAATTCTGAGATGATCAGCTCAAATGTGATTACAGTTCTGTTCTGGAGTTATATGTTTATTTTCATTCATTTATATAAAGGAAATGAGTGATGGTATACTTCTCTTTCTCCTCAGAGGCAATGACAATGGGAAAATTGCATAAAGAACTTGGTCAGCTAATTGTTCAGTCTGCAGAAGATCCAGAGAAATCAAACAGTCAAGTTATAAAGGTTAGGTTTCTGTATTATTTCAGTCTTTAATATTATTTTGTTATCTAAACTATTACACTCCTGGTTTAGAATACAGTTATTAGTATTTAAGCCAGGGTTAAGATAGTTTAGATGACTGACTGAGTTCTGGCAAAATTTCAGGCTACTTGTCTTCTATGGAAGGCGGAGAAGAGACCAGCTTTTATTTTAAGATAAAAACCTGCTTTTCTAAACAAAGCTGGATAACAAAGCTGTAACTGAAATTAATTTCATTTAAAGCGAGCCATTGTTCCTTGAATCCATATATAATGTAAAACTATAAGTTCTTCATAAATTAAATTGGAAATATTCACCACCTTAATATACCGGTATTTAAATAAATATGCAAGTCAAAAGTTGAGCAGAGCTGGTTACCCGCTGATAATCTGAAGTAGGAATGGGTCATCTGTGGCCTCAGTTATTGTTTTTCCAATCAAAGAAATATCCTTTGATCATATTTGCCACTTGTGATTCCTTAATTTATTTTAAAATAGATGTTTTTGAGATAAGCACAAAACCTATAATATAAACCTTAATAATTGGTTTTAGAAAAAAGACAAAGAACACTTAAAATCTTTCGAAACCTAAGAGAAAAGTCCTGGTCTAGCCATGCGCATTAGGCAGCCTCACTCTTTTTGCAGTATTTTCCTGCTTATCATCTTGACTTTTCAGATGATTGCACCCGCACTCATACTTACACGTCTCTGCAGTTCAAAATTGATTTCATTTTCTTTTTAACTATACAGGTAGCCCCTGGATTACCATGGCAATTGGGACTGGAATTGCCATGGCTAGCAATACAGTTGTAAAGTCTGATATCACAAGACTGTGTCACTTAGCAACAGAAATTCTGACAGTCCCAATTCCATTGTTAAGTGATGACCATGCAGGTCATTAAGTGACGACCTCACATGACTACGACTTCCTGCCAGCCTCCCCATTGGCTTTACTTGTGCGAAACAGGCAGGGAACATCAGAAATCACATGACTGCAGGGATGCTACAACAATCAGAACTCTTGAGCACCCAACGTAAATAGCACTTGTGCAGTTACTACTATAAT